>NC_058091.1:229967166-230272333 GCF_020171115.1 Neogale vison | reverse complement strand
TATCTTGTTCTTGGTTTGCGTAGTTCTTAGGCACAGGAAACACATCCCTTCAGTTTGATGATGTTTACTCGTGTATAAACCTGTCTACCTGAAAGTCTAACCTTGATGTTTACCTTCAGCATGTCAGTCACTTTGGAAGCTACTGAAGTCCATCCAAAAGGCTTGTGTGTTAATTACACACGATTTACTTTTTCTGCAAAGCAATTTTTTATCAAACTCTTATTTGAATATTATTATGGGTATTTGTGATCAAGAAAGGTGCCTTTTAATCATAAAACAGTTTTGAGTAGAATTAAATTAGAAAGTTCATAAAAGAAAACCTAAAATCTTTTCTTTCTTCACTTAACAATTTATCCCCTATTCATCATGATATTGCTCTAGTTGGTAATTACAATATGTTATGTACATTTCAAAACCTTTTTAATGATGTCTGACTTTCGAATAGTTATAATTACCAGTAATAACTGACTTATCAATCCATTAGAATTATTCAGTATTCTGTAGAGTATCAGTTTCTTTAAATATATCCATACATATTTATCACATATATAAGAACATATAACATAGAACTATGTAGTTAAAATACACTTTTTTTTTTAAGATTTTATTTTTAGGGGTGCCTGGGTGGCTCAGTTATTAAGTATCTGCCTTTAGCTCAGGTCACAATCCCAGGGTCCTGGGATTGAGGCCCATATCTGGCTCCCTGCTCCATGGGAAGCCTGCTTCTCCCTCTCCCACATTCCCTGCTTGTGTTCCCTCTCTGCTGTGTGTCTCTCTGTTAAGTAAATAAAAATATTTTATTTTTAAGTAATCTCTATACCATCGTAGGGCTCGAAATTACAACCCCAAGATCAAGAGTCCCATGTTCCACTGACTAGGCCAGCCAGGTGTCCCAAAATACACTTTTCTTTTTGATTCACTTGAATTCTCTAAAAGGAGCCTTTGAGGCATGTAGTTTACGCCATAGACTAGATAATAGGTAATTGACTGTCAAAAGAAATTCCATGTGGATTTGCTACCTTTACGAATGCTTTGATACTGGGGCGCCTCGGTGGCACAGTCAGTTAAGTGTCCAACTCTTGGTTTTGGCTCAGGTCATGATCTCAGGGTTGTGAGATCAAACTCTTCGTCAGGCTCTGCACTCAGCACAGAGTCTGCTTAAGACTCCCTCTCCTTCTGCCTCCCCCCCACCCTAAAATATATAAATCTTTTTTTTTTTTTAATGCTTTGATGCTTTGATACTGTCTAGTAGCTCTCTGCATTTTGTAAAGTCATTTGCATAATGATTGTTAAGCTAATATTTTACAAATTACTAATTTAGAAGTCAGAAAACCTTTTGAATATTTTTCATGTTCTCTTTGAAATTGTTTTTATGTCCCAGAGACACTAGTTTGTGATAGAAGTTATGGGCTAAATAGGCTGTGTGTGTCTCCTGGATACTACATCTGCCAATGTTATTTCCCAGATATTTATTAGAAATGATAACCAGCTACTTCTGACTCTGAATCAGCAATTATTTATGAAGCCCATGGGATCTGTTGCTCTGGGGGCTCTGTTGGTAGCTACATGACACGCCAGGGGAAAGGCCCTGCCTTCAAAGCACTTGCACTTTCCTTGTCTATGTTGGCCTGAGTCAGCGAGTAAACAAGCGCTTGCAGTATGATTACCCATTAATATATTCTGTTGGTTTCATTTTGTCTAATTTCATATATACTCTTCACATTTCTATCCCATGTTCAACTTTTTAGAATTTTGTAATTTTTACTGAATAATTTAAAGCTCAGATGAGGTGCCATTTTAACATGAGATCAGATAAAAGGAATTTTAGTACGTACAGATAATTTGGAATAATTTATAAATAGAATCAATCAAAATCACTAAGGTGGTATTAAACTACTTGTAATAATAATTGTTGACAATAAGTTATATTATTGTCTTTGTTATTTGGCCTCCATACTATTTTACCTTTGATGTTGTTAACCAGTACGTGGGCTTTTTGAGGGTGAAATTCTGCGCCTATATCCCTCAAAGGACTAAATAGGAAGATTTGTACAATACTAGAAATAGCTCTTTCCCCATAAAAACTTCTGATAGAGATTCCACATATTATAAAACTAATTGTCCATGGCCATACCCATATTAAGAAATCAGTAGTCCTTTGTTGTGCTACAGAGAAGATGGTTACTCTTTATGGGGGGGGAAGAAAGCAATTCCTCTTTCTCATTGTAAATAACTAGGAATTATGCCATCATTAGTTCTCAGAGTCAAATAGTACCGAGCACAAGTTGTAATAAAGTCTTTTGGGGACTAATTATCATACATACGTGAGCCATTTTATATACTATTATTTCATATGTAAAATTAGATATGTCATAATTGTTGTATTACAAAGGTGGAAGTGTTGGACTGACCATTGATTTTCTTTCTTTCTTGCTGCCCAAAAGAGCCTATACTCAAGAAATTATCTTATGGGAAAATGGAGTTTTTATGGGTATTTTGGACTCAGATCTTGGTGAGCATTTGGTCATCATCTCAGGGTCCTGGGATCAAGCCCCACATCAGTCTCTCTGCTCAGCGGGGAGCCGCTTACCTCTCTTCCTCTGCCTACTTGTGATCTGTCTCTCTCTCTGTCAAATAAATAAAATCTTTAAAAAAAAAAAAAAGACTGTGGAATCATTCTTATCTCGGTTTATAGCCTGTATTTTTCACATACAGACCTTATCACCTTGGAAACAAGTTGTTTTTCTTCCTTGTTTTCTTTTTCTTCCTTGTTTTTTCTTATCTGCCAATGGGACAGTAAAAGTCCCAAGTCATGAGAATTGACTGAGGTGACCCATGTGGAGCTGTTAGCACAGTGCCCTGTCCATGGTAAGTGTTTGTTAGCCTCTGTTGTTAGCCTTATGGTTCACCACGCACTCTCCGCATTCTTAACTAAGTCATTCCTTCTCTTGACTTTTACCTGGAAACTCAAATTTTAAGGGTCCCACAACAGACTAGTTTTGTCTTGGAAGATAGTTCCTCGCTTGCTCTCCTCTCCCCTTGGCCAGGCGGACCTCAGTTGGGTGGCTCTGAATTGTACCTATTCTAGACAGGGTTCCTTGCGAGTTCTTGGACAGTGAAAGAATTAAGTTTCTTTCGAAATAAAGTTATCCATAATGTGAACTGTTCTGGAAACATTTATATATCTACTAAAGTTAAACTCCCATTACTTTCCAGGAAGGTTTCTTGTGATCATTACATACTCTTATTATAGTGAAGTGCTCTGTTAATGAAGAGAACATGCTTCTTTAATTCTTAAAATAGTCACCATTGTAAATACTTGTTTAAATTTTGTATTCTCATCAGGTAGATAAACAGCACAGATATCTGATGTTGAGTCATTGTAAAAACAAAATCAGAGTTGACAGGACCTGCCATAGCAGTCAAGAGACAGGTTGACCAGGGTTTGAATCCTGATCCTGCTCCTTATACACTGTGTGACCCCAGGCATGTAAGTGAGCGCCTCCAAGCCTCAGATGGTAACTACCTCATAGGGTTATTGAGAGGGTGAAGTACATATAAATACCTATAAAGCACTTAACACCTTGCCTGGCATGTAACATTAATTTTTTCTATTATGACCTAAGTCTGGCAGTTATTTCTCCATTATCACTAGTTGTTGACTAACATACATACTTCCATGCTAAAGATGAACCATTTAAGAAATACCTTTTAAAAATCATAATTAACTTGGTAGAATTCTATTTCTAAGTGTTTTTCTAGTGTCTTATGTGTGCCAGAGCAATGTGCTGTGTTAGTGCTATAGTCAAGCTCTTTGGGGATGGTGGGAAGAGAGACGTAATAGGGTTTATTTCAGTGCAATGTAAAATGGAGCCATGAAGTTTCCTCCATTGCAGTGCATACATGTGACCTCTGGAGAATTGGTTATTCATCACCCAGGGAAGTTTAAAAGTAGCTCTGACAGCATATTGTGGGACCCAGGTACAACTCTTAAGTTTATTTGAATTGCTTTTTCCCTTACTTCTATTGCCAACCCCATCTTCTAATTTCTCTTTCTTCTTTATTTTTTTCTTATTGTTCCTACTTTGCTCTTTTTCTCTATTTCAATGCCATTCTTCCTGCAGTGACATGATCTGTGTATCTTACAGTCACATACCCATAGTGGGCAGATCTGGTTAAAATGTACAGTACCATCGAGTATAGAGGGTCTTTGGACCAGGGCACATTCTTGCGCTGGCCAACTGTGGAGTGCAGGACGGGTTCAGATGTATAAGCATGGTATTCCCAAGCATCAGGCACCACCATTGAAAGGGGAGGTGTCCATTGCTGGATAGACACTCTGGCTTGGGTTCAGGTGCATTTTGTGGCCTGTCAAGGACATTTGCTATTGATGATAGAAAAATAAATAAGATGTTGTATAACCTGTCCCAGGAAAGCTCCCAATGTGGTGAGGGAAGCAGATACTTAAACTAATACTCAACTTTATAATGTATTATAATTAATATTAACTCAGTGGGGAGGGAGTGGCAACTGCTATAGAATGATAGTAGGAAATTCTTTACTGAAGACATGTAAGATGATAGGGTCATTTTGTCAAGAAAAAAAAAAATCATCTGCAGTACCAGAGAGGTATGAAATACCTTGGTATGCTTTAAGAAGAGTATTTAAGTGCTTTGAGAAGTGGTGGCTCGTGTTTAAGGGGTTCCAGGAAGAGGGTCTGGTATATGATCCCAGTGAGGTCAGTCAGAGAGTTAGAAGCAGAACTGGGGGAAAAAATCACCTAGAAGTTTTAACTTCTACCTTAAACGTAGAAGTTTAAGGAGAGGAGAGCTGTAAGAGTGACAGTCCAGTTAACAGTACTTGCTGCCACAGGTGGTCAGGCAGAGGACCAGGTGGCTTCATTAAGAAGGGACCATTGAACCATCTCATTTGTTAGCAGGTAAATTCTGTAAGTCTAGAAAGGGACCAGAACAAGAAGCCTAACTTCAGAGGAAAAAGGTTCTTTGAAGCTCTAGGTTGATCAAAGATTCTGATGATGTTTAGAACCAAAAAAAAAAGCAAGAAACATGTTTCCTAAATAAACAGGAAAGGAGGATAAAGCTTAATTTGTAACAATCTTTAAGTTTCTCATATTTGTCTGGCTAAAATTTCATTTATGTTTAAAGTCTTCAAAGTAGTTTCCCAAAATATGTATGTTTGTTTTGTCAAAGGGTCAGAAATGTACAAGCTATTACTTAACGTAAAATAACAGGTATTGGTTGTAGGTACTAATGCAAAAATAACTCTCCAAGACACTCACATTGTTTAACTAAATTGAATTAGAGGCCCTCTAATCTCCTAGTGATTTAACAACTATCTGTTTAGATTAGTTTGTGTTTAAAAAAAAAAAAGATGTTTCCTGTTATGGCTATAATATTAATTGAATAAGAAGTTACATGACTGCTATATACATACACACATGGCTTTTTTCCTAGCAAGTAGACAGAATTCACTATTTCATTGAATCTAAGATCCCATTGAGTATAAATTGAACCATTATCTTATATAAACCCTACCATAAATTACAACATTTGGTTGTAAGAAGTATTGAGATTTCACAGATACTAAAATGCAAAAAATATATACATTTTTGAATAATATATGATTATTAAAACATTAGAAATAACTTTTTGGTTTATATTTGCAGATTAATTTAGGAGCAACAAAAATTGCTCCACTGAATAAAATCTAAATTACAAATGTAGTCTTAAATACAAAACTATACAAAGATTAACATGAGTAGTCATTAAATTGTAAAACTAGGGAGGTACTGGGTGGCTCAGTTGGTTAAGTGACTGCCTTCAGCTCAGGTCATGATCCCAGGGTCCTAGGATTAAGTCCCACATTAAGCTCCTTGCTCAGCGGGAAGCCTGCTTCTCCCTCTCCCTCTCCCTTCTCTGCCTGCTTGTGCTCTTTCTCTCTCTCAAATATATAAAATATATATATTTTATATCAAATATATCAAATATTTATATCAAATATATTTCTCAAATATATAAAATTTAAAATAATTTTTTAAGATTTTATTTATTTGAGAGAGAGAGAGCACAGGAGGAGAGAAGGTCAGAGGGAGAAGCAGACTCCCTGTGGAGCTGGGAGCCTCATGTGGGACTTGATTTCCAGGACTCAGGGATCATGATCTGAGCTGAAGGCAGTCGCTTAATCAATTTAGCCACCCAGCACTGACCCCCCCCCGCCAATTTTAAAACTAGGAAGGTCCTTAGGGCTGCCAAAGATGTTAATAAATGAGCATTCATTTAATATATGCTTTGAAACCTATCATAAGCCAGACATTGTTAGTTGTTGGATATAGAATGATGGATAAAAACACTGGTCATGGAATTTATAGTTTATGGTGGGGAAATAGGTTTGCAAATTGCAGTGAGCACTTTAAAGAAAAAGTACAATGGTGTGAAGGAATGGAACTACAGATTCCTAACTCAGATTGGGACCATCTCTGAGGTATAGAAGAAGAGTTAAAAAGTCAGTAGAAATAAACAAGGTGAAAAGTAGACAAGAAGCAGTCTGTGCAAAAGTCTTGAGCTGGAGAGATGTTGGAGTTTTTCAGGCAGTGAAAAAAACACAAGGAGCCGGGTGGAGGTCTAACTTACTTCATTTGAGGTAAGACCAAATGATGCATGGCCACATATGACCTGTTAATCATTTTGAATTTTAGTCCAACCCAGAGGGATGCCTGGAGGGTTTTAATAGAGGAAGTAACCCTGGCTGCTCTGTAAAGCCTGGATTGGAGTAAGATTCAAAGTGAAGAAGCCTCCTTAGGAGTCTGTTGTTAATACAGACCAGCTACGTTGGCAATTTGACCTGGGGTTTTGGAGTAGAAGATACATTTTTTTTTTTTAAGTTTTTTTTTTTTTCTTAAGATTTTATTTATTTATTTGACAGAGACAGATCACAAGTAGGCAGAGAGGCAGGCAGAGAGAGAGGAGGAAGCAGGCTCCCTGCTGAGCAGAGAGCCCAATATGGGACTCGATCCCAGGACCCTGAGATCATGACCTGAGCCGAAGGCAGAGGTTTAACCCACTGAGCCACCCAGGTGCCCCGAAGATACATTTTCTTGAAGATAATATGCCAGTATCACCAAAAACATTAATTTGTGTACTGTTTGACCCAGCAATTCTATTTCACAGCATTTGTTGTGAAGAAATAATCCTGTATGTATGTACAAATTGAGGTACTAGTATGCATATCCCCTATTATTTATTAAGAAACTGGTTTAAGTGATTACAGTGTTTTCAAACAGATGTAAAGAAAAGAGGCAAATCATGCCAGCTTTAAGGAGGCCACATCATTCAGGAAGATTTGTTGAGACAGGTAGAGTCTTCTTCATGTTTGGGTGAGTGCCAGGGAGAGAGACACTGAAAATACAGAATGGAGAAGAGATACTCATAATACAAATTTGGGGGAGGAGAGACATTTAGGACCAAAGGGAAGATAAGCTCCTTTGTCCATGAGTGCAGGAGCTTCTGGGGTGAAAATGCACTGTGCTTCTGCAGTGTGTCTATTTTTTGAGAACTAGCCTGGGAACCTAGCCACGCCTTGCAACATAGTTACTGGAGGGGAAAGTGTTTGCTTTTCAAAAGAGAGAGTTGTAAGTGAATTTTTGGTATGCAGTCAGCCCATAAATTGGGTTCCCTGTAAATCCGAGTTTCCCTGGGTAAGTAGTAACTGAACAGGATGAAATTTTGGGAAAACATTTCTCTACTCTCCCTGCCTTCTTGTCCTTCCCTTTGCCCTCCCTCGCCCAACCTCGCCCAACTCTTTCTCTCCCATTCTCTTCTTACCTTCTACCTTTCCCCCCTCCCTTCCTGCCCTCTCTTCTTTTCCCACTCCTCTCCCCTCTCTACTCGTCCTCTTAGACACCCAAAAAGTTACATTTTATACTATAATCAGAGCAGGAAAAAGAGCCAGGCACTTGTAAGCAGATAAAAGAATCTCCTTCCTTCCATTCTTTATTTACCTTTTTTCTTTACATATAGGCACTTTCTATTCAGGAGTTTTCTTAGACCTTTGTGGTGGAAATATTCTACTATATGCTCTTAATGCCCACTTGCAAGTTTCAAATGTTTTGTGCCCTCTACATTCCTAAAACTAGACCAGTCTCTCTACACAGGATTTTTAACTTGTTGATTTCCACTGCCCTCACAGAATTGATGTTTCAGAAAAACCAATTAACCACTTCCTTTCTAGTGCATATTTAGATTTTAGTAAGGTTTTTTTTTGCTGGTTCTCTGGAGATACTGATGCTTCATGGTTGTAATTAGCTGGAAAGTTCCTAGAGAAGTTTGCATTTGACTTTTTAGTAAGCTTGCAGTTATCTTCTGTGGTATTTCCTTGAGTATTTCCTTTTCCAATCTGTAAAAAAAACACACAACTGTTCTGTAACTTTATAGAATATCCAAAATATTTACTGAAATTAGCTTAGTATTTTTTAAGTTGTTAATTCTTCCAGAGCACAAATGCTTTAACTCTTTCCTTATAAATCAGGTTTTTAAAATCCATGCATATGTGCATATGTGTTTTGCATTTGATATATATATCCTCATGTGGATATAAGTATATCTGAAATTAGCAGATGATGGGGTGCCTGGGTGTCTCAGTTGGTTAAGCCTTCAGCTCAGGTCATGATCGAGCCCCACATTAGGCTCTCTGCCAGGCAGAGAGACTGCTGCTCCCTCACCCTGTGCTGTGCTCCCCCTGCTTGTGCTCACTCTCACTCTCTAAGGAATAAATAAAATGTTTTTAAAAAAAGAAAGAAATTAGCAGGTGCTTTACCATTTAGGCTTTGTAGAATTAGGTCTCAAAAGTTACTAGCTTCCAGATTATTTTGTTCTAATAACTCCACACTGTATTATGGAGTAAAGGTCAGATGTTTCTACCAATTTTTACTTTTTATTTACAGAGTATCCCCAATGCTTTGATATGGAACTATTGTTGGGAGAATACAAATTTAATCATTTAGGCTTTGAACAAATATTGTGGGATCACAGAAGATGGGTTAGGTTACAGTTAGCTTATTAAATATTTATTGTTTTTCATAAAATGAGCATATCCACCAGATTCAGTCTATAAAGACTTAAATTATTGGAAATGCTAGAATAAATTACTGGAAATCCTTAAATTACTGGAAATCCTATAGTAGTAAAATACTCTTCTAAATCTCTGTTAAATACTTCAGGATGTGAGAGTGGTGCAATTGGAAACAATGCAGTGTTCATGAATGTGTTCGTTAATGCCACACTTAATGTCTTGGGATCCATTTTGTTAACTACCTGGGAACAAGGACTGCATTAATATTGTTAGTTAAGTCTGTACCTTCTAAATAGAACCTTTCTTTTTAAAAAGGCATTAAACTCACATTATCATGTGACATTGAACAAGAATATGTATGATTCACAGTGATACTTTAATTCTTGGCTTATATCATTGGTGGGGTGCGTTTGCAGTTACCTTTTTAGCTACATGTCCAATGAAGGTATAAAATTCTATTTGTTCTTGGAAATTATTTTTTATATATTAATCTCATTCTTGTTTCTCCCTCCATTTCAGTCGTGAGATGGAGAGTAAAGAAACTCTCAAGGGCTTGCACAAGATGGACGATCGCCCAGAAGAACGAATGATCAGGGAGAAACTGAAGGCAACCTGTATGCCAGCCTGGAAGCATGAGTGGCTGGAAAGGAGAAACAGGAGAGGCCCTGTGGTAAGTGGCTGTGGGTTACCTGATGTAAGGAAGAAAGCATAGCAGGAAGTGGGAAATGAATCATAAATAGATCCTCTTGTAAGTTTTTTTTTCTTCTTTATTTTTAAATACAGTCATTTCATTTGCTTGATATTCTAGCCACTTGGAACAAAATATACCTAAAACTATGCTCACTAAGCACCTTAAACTGTTAAACTAAGCTGGTTGGGTTGGGGAGGTATTGCTTAAAGCAACACTGCCCCCTACTGTCAGTATCTAAAACTTTTTAGTAGAGACTTCTATTGTACTTCGAAAAAGAAAAGCTTTTTTTTTTTTTTTTTCCACATTTTATTTTGATTTTCTTTCTCCGAGGTAGGATCCAAAGATCCAAGTTCCAGAAATCATTCAGAAAAGCAAAAAGTTTGAATAGACTCATGGGGTTTGAGGTAAATTTAAAAGATGCATTTGGGGAAATGCATGTTTGGGGAAAGAAAACTTAGCTAGCTAGGGTTAAGAAAGAAAGGCATTCTCTATCCTTTGCCATGGTTATTTTCTTTTAAAGTATACAAATACTTTGAAATGTGCTCATCTTTCTTATAAAAGAAGTAGATCTTGATTTTTAAGTTTTCCAGTATCCGTTTATATCAGCAGGTTTTTATTTGCTTTTTGTTTGTTCTTTATAAGTAAAGACAAGATTTATTAGATTTGGGGGAGGGCAAAGGGATGGTGGGTATAATCATAAAAGTTACTGGGCAAGCTACTCATTTGACAATTGAAACCTTCCAGCTGTATGATTATCTAGCCCTGCATTCATCCCACTTGCCCCCCCCCTTTTTTTTTTAAAGAGAGGGTTAGAGAGGAGGTGGAAGGAGCAGAGGGAGAGGGAGAGAGTATCTTACACAGGCTTCATGCCCAGTGCAGAGCCGGACATGGGATGGGGCTCGATCTCACAACTCTGAGATCATACCTGAGCTGAAATCAAGAGTTGGATGATTAACCAGCTGAGCCACCCAGGTGTTCCCCACTTGCCTATTTAGTTTAAATTTAAATATAAATTAGTTAGGGGTGCCTGGGTGGCTCAGTGGACTAAAGCCTCTGTCTTCAGCTCAGGTCGTGATCCCAGGTCTTGGGATCAGGCCCCGCATCGGGCTCTCTGCTTAGCGGGGAACCTGCTTTCTCCCCTCTCTCTCTCTCTGCCTGTCTCTCTGCCTGCTTGTCTGTCAAATAAATAATAAAATCTTAAAAAAAAAATAAAATAAATATAAATTAGTTAAATATAAATAAGTAAAAATTTTGTTCCTTAGCCACATTAGCCATGTTTCTAACGCTCAGTAGCCATATAGACTTCCCTCATCACTGAGCTGTGTTCTGTCTTGCACACTTTACCCAATGGTGCTAACCCATGGAGCTAATATAGAATATATTTAATTGTTCCTTTATATACCAGCTTTTATGCTACCATATTACCCATGAGTCCTTTCCTTTCCAGCTAAGCTTCCACATTCCTTTCATTTGTTTTTCATATGAAGTAGTATGGTGAGAACCCCTCACTGTTGCAGTAATCATGTCAGAGGATGCAGATGAAGAAATTGGGGATTCATCTTAGAAAAGAGAAAGTTCTATTAAAAACATCTTATAGAAGGGGTAAATTTCTACCCAATTAATATAAAGAATATTTGAGTAGTTTAAATCCATCTGAAGTTTGAATGTGCTTTCTGGAGCTCCTTGTGCTGATGGAGAGTCCAGATCTTTTGAGAATACCATAAAGCAGAAATCACAACTTTTTTGAAAAGAAGCCAAAAAAGCCAATCCTTTATGACATATAAACTAAGGACATTCAGTTTTTAAGGGTAAATTCAGTTTTTTTCTCACTGTCTCCTTTCCAACAAATTCTTTTTTTTTTTTCTTTTTTTAAAGATTTTATTTATTTATTTGACAGAGAGAGATCACAAGCAGGCAGAGAGGCAGGCAGAGAGAGAGGAGGAAGCAGGCTCCCTGCTGAGCAGAGAGCCCGACGCGGGCCTCGATCCCAGGACCCTGAGATCATGACCTGAGCCGAAGGCAGCGGCTTAACCCACTGAGCCACCCAAATTCTTGAGTACGTTATCTGTGTATAGGACAGAGGTAAAGAGGGAAGAAATGTATGGAATAAGACATACAACTTACAGTCCTTAAATTCAGTTATGCTACCCTACATCTCACAGTTTACAGATTTCATATTACCCTTAAGAAGTTTATAGTCTACTTGGGGACTCTGCTTTTGTTTGTTTTTATTATGCTTATGTAGTTTAAATCAGATCCTTCTTAAAATGTGAGGTATAAATATCTCCCAGTTATGAAAATGGAACTTAAAAATAAAGCACGAAATATCACAGAACAGTATGTGACTGTATGCCAAATTTGTAGAGTGGGCAGAGAACAGTAACAACTTAGCTGACCAAGTTAAATGCACATCTGGATTTTAACTGACCCTTAAAAGATGGGAGTTTTGGGATGCCCGGGTGGCTCAGTTGTTACGCATCTGCCTTTGGCTTGGGTCCTGATCCCAGGGTCCCGGGATCAAGTCCCACATCGGGCTCCCTGCTCAGAGGGGAGTCTGCTTCTACCTCTCTCACTCTCCCTGCTTGTGTTCCATCTGTGGCTGTGTCTCCTCTATCTATTAAATAAAATAAAATCTTAAAAAAATAAAAATAAAAAAGATGGGAGTTTTTACCAGGTGAAGGTATGCTGCCTGGTGTGCTACAGGCTGGAGATGTGATTAGCAGGCAAAGTGGGAGTGAAAGCCCAGGAAGATGTCAGGTTAGTCATGTTTGGTAGGCACATCAGCAGGCTAGTAGAAAAAAACAGTAGTGGGAGAAAGGCAGGGAAGGTTGGCTAAGGTTACAGGGTTTAGCCTTTTGGCCAGAGCTAGATTAGGTCTGTTGAGAAACAACAGGTCTTGCAAGCTGCCTTTCTACTTGAGACATTGCTCTTTAAATGGGTAGTTTTCTTTGATGATTTTGAAATACATGTCTAAACTACTGTAATAAAACATGGTATAAAAAAAGGCAAAATGGTTTTATATTAATCAAACTATTTGGGCATTTAAATTATGCCCATTATTGTTTTCAAGATCCTGCATTTTCTCAACAGAAATGAAAAAGAAAACATCTCCTTGAATCTAGTTGAATAAATTAACTGTAGAAGGTAAAAGTGCTTATTTTTCATGTTTGTTTACTAACCTATGATTATTGATTTTGAATGTTAAGTGATTTAGGGGACATAATAGATAATACTAAATTCTAAAATTATATGTAACATTTTAACTAGTGATAAAGCCTAAATGAATGAAATCTGTGGGTAAAAATAGTCTTAACATTGATTGTTTGAAGTAATACTAAATAAAAGGTGATAAATTGTTATATTTGTATAACATTGTGTAATGAAAACGTGAATTCATTTTTTGGTCTGCTATGTTTAAATTTACTTCATTTTTTATATTGTTAAGTAATCAGAATATGGGAATTTTAATTTAGGTGGTAAAACCAATCCCTATTAAAGGAGATGGTTCTGAAATTCACAACTTGGCAATTGAGTCACAAGGAGAGGGCCAGGCGAGCACCACGTCACCCGCTCCCAAAGGCCGACGTAGTCCTTCTCCTGGCAGCTCCCCATCGGGTCGCTCAGTGAAGTCGGAATCTCCAGGAGTTCGGAGAAAAAGAGTTTCTCCAGTGCCTGTAAGTTAATGTTTCAAAAAGTATATTAAGTTTCTATAATTTTTTGATACATTTATAACACAGAAAAGATTGGCTATCCATCTGTTACAGCAACATTTCTCCAAGTGTAGTCCACAGACCCTTGGTTGGGGGAAGAGTGCAGGTCCTAAGACCTTTTCTGTGGATCCATTAGATCAAAACAAATTTTGTAATAAAACTGAGATCTCACTTGCCTCTTTAACTGCATAAACATTTACAGTGGTGGGTAAAGCTGATGCATTCACCTAAATTAAGGCTATGACAACAGGAATCAGGGTATTTTTGGCAGATATTTTCCTTAAGACAAGTTAAGTGAAGGAAGGAACGTCAAGAAAGAAAATTGAAATGTTTTTTAACTAGGGAGTTTAGAATTTCAGGAAACTCATATCCACCACTATAAACTTGGCAGTTTCCCAATAATTGAATTTTCTAACAAGATTGGTGATGTTACCAAATGTGACCTTTTTTTAATATATTGCACAGCGAAATGCGTAAACATTTAGGAAATCTGCATAACTTGGTGAACCAGTATTTTCTTAATGACCAATGCATGATGAAACAAAATCATCCTTAGGTAAATGATCCATTCAAATTGTGAAAGACAGACCATCTGGATTTTCATGTGTAAGAGTAGGAAAAGTTTGTTGATCTGGTTTCAGATTTCATATCACAGTCTTGGGACTAGTATCAAAGAAGAGTGTTCATAATTATTGGAAGAGTCTTTTTTTTTTTTTTTTAAGATTTTTTATTTATTTATTTGAGAGAGAGAGATCTCAAGTAGGCAGAGAGGCAGGCAGAGAGAGAGGAGGAAGCAGGCTCCCTGCTGAGCAGAGAGCCCGATGCGGGACTCGATCCCAGGACCCTGAGATCATGACCTGAGCCGAAGGCAGCAGCTTAACCCACTGAGCCACCCAGGCGCCCGGAAGAGTCTTTTGAAATACCTTTTCCATCTGCATATATTTGTGAAGCCACATTTTCTTCATGTACTTTAACCAAAATGTCATTATCACAGCAGACGCAATGCAGAAGTATGGATGAGAATCCAGCTGTCTTCTGTATTAAATCAGACATTAGAGAGATTTGCAAAATGTAGGTGCTAACTTTCTGAGAGAGAGAGAAAGATTTCTAGTGAAGAAATGCAAGTTAAAATTTACTTTCTGAACTTGAAGAGCAAAGAGCAAATGAGTAGGTGGTAGAATGACAAAGATCATGACCACAGGGGGGGGATCTGGTTTTCCTCTGATCAGCATATAAATCCTTCCAAAAGTAAATTTTAAATAATTTTTTTTACATTAAAGTCCAAACTACCTAACAGTGTTTATTGGCTTTATGTTGACACATCTTTAAATGAGCCATTATTTTTAAACTTAAAACAAGAACAATCTTGTTTTTGTTCATGTAAATTAGGCAGGGCTCAGCAAGAATGACTTATGTCTGTTCCTCATGGTATCTGCTGAAGCTGGAATATCCAAGATGCTTCCTCACGCATGTGTCTGGTGCTTCAGCTGGGATACCAGAACAGTTGGAGGCTGTTGGCATCTCTTCCTCAAGCATGGAAGTTAGGTTGCAACACCAAGTTTTGCAAACTAGGAGAGAGCATGGAACAGATTCTCTCTATCCTCAGAGGGAACCCTGCTGACACACCTGTTCTTGGACTTCTAGCCTCTGGAACTATGAGACCAAAAAAAAAAAAGTGTATCAAGAGGGCAAGTCCAGTGTGGAAGCTTTTTTCAAACTGCCTTGTTTCCTAATGCCTTATTGCCCAAAGGTAGTTACATGCTAGTTGTATATCCAGAATCAGTGTGATGGGGGACTACACAAGGGTGTAAATACAGGGAGGTATAGGGGCCATCAAAGTATAAAAGTCTACCACAAGTATATACAGAATTGCATTTCCCCTTCACTCCCCCACTTTAGGATATATGTTAGTCAAAATTACCTCTTGTTCTTTTTAACACTAAGTTTAGCATTTCATTATCTGGATAAATCATACTTTATTTAATGAACTGCATACTAATTAATGGACATGTATATTCCTTGTTTTCATTACTAAAAAAAAATGGTCCTGCAAACATACTTTTTATGCATATGGCATTTTACATATCTTTGAGCATTTCCATAGTCTGAATACTTAGGTCATATAGCATGTGCATGTGTACTCGTTTTTTCTTTCACTTTTTAATAACTGCCTACTAAAAAAGTAATGGCTGGATTGAGATATAATTCCTATACTGTTTAAATTATACTATTCATTGGGTTTTGGTCTATTCAGAGTTGTAGCCATCACTATAGTCAACTTTAAAACATTGCTATCACCCCAAAAAGAAACCGCAGACCAATTAGGAGTCTCTGCCCAACCCTTGGCAACTATTAATCTATTAATCTGCTTTCTTAGTCTATATATAATTGCCTGTTCTAGTTATTTCATAAACAGTAAATGGAATCATTCAGTATATGTGGTTTTCTTTTTTCATTGGTTTCTGTCACCTATCATCATGTTTTTGAGGTTCATCCATGGTATAACTTGTACCAGTACCCCATTTGGGTTTTTTTTGGTTTTTGTTTCCCCCCACACACACAAAATATGTTTATCAATGTGTGGGTTGATTTTTGCCACATACATATGTATTTTAACATAAAAATATTAGCTATGCCATATTCATGGGGGTTTTTTGTTTGTTTGTTTAACATTCAAAACTAATTTCCAGTTGACCCAATTCTCTGTAATTCTGTTTGGAGGTACTTCATTTTTAACTATAGAATAACGTCTTTTGTATGGATAAACACATTTGGTTTATCCATTTGTTAGTTGCTGGACTTCTGGGTTGTTTCCAGTCTTTGGTTATTATGCATAATGCTGTTTGGAACACTTGTGTACAGATCTCTTTGTATCTTTTCACCTCTCTTGGGTTTATACCCGAAGGTGAAATTGCTGGTTTATGTTTTCCAAAGCAGCTGTGCCATTTTATTTTCCCACCAGCACTGTATGAGGGTTCTAATCCCTCATGTTCTCACTAACATTTATTATCTTTAGCAATTAAACGAGGCATCAAAAAGGACTAGAATTCCCCCTGGGCATTATTATAGAAAGTCCAAGTTCTAGGGGAATCAGTGGAGTGGAATGAGTGATATATATCACCTTGACCACAGGAGATTTTGTCTGCCTTCAGTGAAATGTCTTAATCTGGGGAAAGTCACTTACTAGTTCTCTACAGAATATATGGGAGGAACTCCATGGTAGTTATAAATTACCAGTTGCAAAGAACATTTAGTAACATGTTAAGTGGAAGCCAGGGAATTGTATGTTTAATTTTTATCACTAGAAAGAATTCGTTTTGCTTGCTTATGGATGAATTTTTATGCTTTTAATCTTGGTTTACCTGATGCTTTTCAAAGAACTCAAATATTTACATTTTGTAAAATTACCACATAGTTGTCTCACTTGGCCAAATATTTGTCATTAGTTATAAGGATGACTGAGATTTTAGAAGTTTGTTTGTGATGCATATGTCAGATAAGCATTTGCAAAACACGTTTTGTCCCATTATATTTTGGAGCATTTTTTCAGAATATAAAATGCCACGTGGCCATATCTGGTATGACCCTTTTGGAGGTCATTGATTGTTATCAAGAAGTAAGTAATATACCTAACACAAAAACAACGTTGTGAAGTTTCAGAGTGGGCGAGTCACACCACCTCGAAGAGCCCCTTCACCAGATGGCTTCTCACCATACAGCCCTGAGGAGACAAACCGCCGTGTAAACAAAGTTATGCGGGCCAGGCTGTACTTATTGCAACAAATAGGACCCAACTCTTTCCTGATTGGAGGAGACAGCCCAGACAACAAATACCGGGTGTTTATTGGGCCTCAGGTAGGATTTTTCACCATTTTACATTTTCTTAGTATCTGGTATTAACTCAAATGTATGTACTATAACAGTTTAAATTTAGATGAGTTAATTCTCTTAGTTAACTAAAGTGAATTTAAAATATATTTTGGGCTAATAAACATTTTTATTTGATGTATTTGTGAAGGTCTCTAGTATGACTCAATATACTTTAGACCACAAATCTGATTTAATAAATTCACCAAAAATAAGAGATTAAGTCATAATGTAGACTTTCCTTACATATTCTTAGATACTTTACTATGTAAGAATAATGAAGCAAATTAACAGAAACATTGTTAAACTTGGAAATTTTAAAAAAGTGATCATCTTAGGAATTCTGATGGAACCACAGATTTATTACTGATAAATTCTCTGTAACTCTTTAGAACTGCAGCTGTGGCCGTGGAACTTTTTGTATTCATCTGTTGTTTGTTATGCTCCGGGTGTTTCAACTAGAACCTTCAGACCCAATGTTATGGAGAAAAACTTTAAAGAATTTTGAGGTAATTTTTAATAAATGCTTTAGAGTAAAACTGCTAACAATTTCTTATGGCTCATTCCTGGCAATTTCCCATGAGCTATAAATTTAAAGAGACATTTTGAAGGTGTAAAGATATTTAAGAATTATTTGAGGCTTATCTCGTATAATTCATTGACTAGTTTTTTCTTCCAGATTCAAAAGAAAGTAAACACTGACATGTTAAATATTGTCCTTAGTAAGCTATATATGTTCTTATTTTTGAAGCTCTTAAGATTGGCTTTGTGAAAAATTTATGAAATAAAAGACAATGGAACCTCTAGAACTCTTTATATGTATATTATAGTGCGAATATCATTGTTACTGTTTTTTTTCAATGTTAGGTTGAAAGTTTGTTCCAGAAATATCACAGTAGGCGTAGCTCAAGGATCAAAGCTCCATCTCGTAACACCATCCAGAAGTTTGTTTCACGCATGTCAAATTCTCATACATTGTCATCATCTAGTACTTCTACATCTAGTTCAGAAAACAGGTTAGTACAATTTAAGGAATTAAAAGCATTAATCCAGTGTTACTTTTTAATTATAGGGGTAATTTTTTATATTTACTTGTTAAGATGCTCGAAAATAATTACTGAATCTTGGCTTTGAAGTTAAAATCAAGGGTAAACAATATTTAAAGGTCATCTGAGTATTTGTGTGTATACATACATATATACATACATATATATATGGACTTTTCATCCTGAAGAACTACACTGTTGAAAAATGGCACCATAAAAATCAGAATATAATAGGCACTTCATAAGAAAAATCAGGTGGCAAGTATAAAATATAAGTGGCTACTGTTTATCAGTCATTACTTTTTGCCAAGCACCTAATATGGTTTCTCATTCTGTTCTTATACAAACCTCATTACATGGTTTTACCACTCTTTGGCAGACAGTAAAGTTGAGCTACTGTGTAAAAAATAAGTCTTTAGTTCTTTTATAAACAAATTATATACAAGCCAAAGTGGTTTTCCAAAAGCAGTTTCCCATGTAGTACCTTAAATTGTATGACATCACTACTTCTTTCAGAGATATTTTCACAGAATCCTCATTACAGGCTGTTTTATTTATGTGTGAGAACACAAGGATGCTCTTCTAAACAGATTAATCATTTGTAATTAAGTGATACAGGAGCTGTTAATCACAGGTATTTAAAATCTTCAGTGCTGCTCAAACTCTTCTATTGCCTAGCTGCTAATAAGAATGAACACATAATGCTGAGGATCTGAAATACAGCCCAAAATGACAAGTGTGAAAAAATTTTCAATTCTCATGTGAATTTTCTTTCTTTTCTAACTTCTTTATCGGGTTCCTTCATTGGTTCCTTCACTGGTAAAAATGAGTTTTTAAAATTACTCCAGAAAAGGAATGCTGCTTCTCTTAAAAGGGCACCTCCTATATGTTCCCGAGGCACCTGTTTGAGAAGCACTAGTCTTAGTGATTAAGTTCCATCTTCATATCAGCAATTTTTTTAAGTATTATTACTACTTCAAAATTGATGAAGAATGGAAAGTAATGAGATCAGGGGATTTGTAAAGAAAAGAATGGAGAGATATATGGGAAAAGTAAATGTTTAGATTTTCTTATTTTTTTATTAAATGAATTGATTTTAGAATTGCAGAGTTTTACAAGTTTTGGGGGGAATTAGAGATTTCTAGTTTACATGGTTTAGTGATAACTGAAGCCAAAAGAGGTCATGCAGCTCAGCTAAGCAAAGGAAGTATCTTGACTTCTAGTTCAGGGCTCTTTCTGTTACTCCTTATCTCTTGTAAATAGTGAAAAAGTGAGTTTTATTTCTTGAACTTCATGACCCAAGCTTATTCTGGAACTCTCCTCCTTTTTTTTTTTTTTTTTTTTAAAGATTTTATTTATTTATTTGTCAGAGACAGAGAGCGAGTGAGCACAGGCAGAGAGGCAGGCAGAGGCAGAGGGAGAAGCAGGCTCCCTGCCGAGCAAGGAGCCCTATGTGGGACTCGATCCCAGGACCCTGGGATCATGACCTGAGCCGAAGGCAGCTGCTTAACCAACTGAGCCACCCAGGCGTCCCTGGAACCCTCCTCCTTTTGATTCACATTGCTATAGCTTTTTGCTTTGGAAAAGAAAAAAAAAATGTTTAACACCAGGTAGCCAAAGTTAAAATAGAAAGTTTCTCTCTAAAATAAATGAAGATAACTTCCAAATATGGACTGGCCATAATGTGGAGGTTTTATTTATTCACTTGGATTAATATATATATGGGGGGGAACCACTGAAGCTGTCATCTTGATATACTGACATTATACTGTACAGGTAGGTAGGTTAATGTTTCATGTAACCACAAATTTTTATATCTAAAGACTACATAAAAAAAAAAAAACAGGAACTCTGGAGACCTGATTGCACTGTATTAATTTTAAATTATATAAGAAACAACAAAAGCCAGAATTGGGACAAAGTGAACCTAAGGTCTTAGTACATAAATGGGCAAAGGGCGTGAAGAGAACATTCACAAAAAAATTTCAAGAAGCTAACAAACATACTAAGGAAATGGTCATTTAAAAAAAGATTTATTTATATATGTGTATAGATATTTAGATATTTATATAGATTTATTTAGATAATTTGTCAGACAGTTCAGTTCTTGTATAAGGATTTGCTTCACCGTATGTCAAGTTCTGTAGCCTTCTGGAAAAAAATACGTTCTTTTAAAAAACGTTTATATTTGTTGATGTAGTAAATGTACTTTTTTGACAAATAGTTTTAATCTGAGAAATGCACAAGATTTATATATATAACCCTGTCACGGTATCATGGAAAAAATTGAGAGTAGCTTAAATATCCAGCCAGGGAATGGTTAAAGTATACCCATATTAGGAATAGTTCATGCAGTAGCTATTAAAATTATGCTTCTGGGGTGCCTGGGTGGCTCAGTTGGCTAGGCATCCAACTCTTGATTTCAGCACAGATCGTGATCTCAGGATTGTGAGACTGAGCCTGGTCTCCGGCTCTGAGTTTATCAGGGAGTCTGCTTCAGATTCTTTCCAGTTTTTTGCCCCTTTCCCCTATTGTTGCTTGCAGTCTTGTGCACTCTCTCAAATAAATAAATCTTTAAAAAAAAAAAAATATGGGGACACCTGGGTGGCTCAGTCGGTTAAACGTCTGCCTTCCACTCAGGAGATCATGATCCCGGGGTCCTGGGATCGAGTCCCACATCTGACTTCTGGCTCTGTTGGGAGACTTTTTCTCCCTCTACCTGCTGCACCTCCTGCTTTCTCTCTCTCTCTCTTTCTGACAAAGTGTTTTTTAAAAAAAAAATTTTTTTTAAATTATGTAGTCTGAAGAATACTGAATGGCATGAAACCAAATCCAGGTTCTATAATACTGTGTTGTGCCTGAATCTAATTTTTTTTAAAGATTTTATTTATTTATTTGACAGACAGAGATCACAAGTAGGCAGAGAGGCAGCCAGAGAGAGAAAGGAGGAAGCAGGCTCCCTGCTGAGCAGAGAGCCTGATGCAGGGCTCGATCCCAGGACCTTGAGATCATGACCTGAGCCGAAGGCAGAGGCTTTAACCCACTGAGCCACCCATGCACCCCCTGAATCTAATTTTTATATATAAAGGTATTGTGGGTGTATACATAATGAGTAAGAATTTTAATGGTTATTAGCAGGTGGCATTATTATGGATGACTTTAAATACTTCAGGCTTTAAGGTTCATCACCTTGTAGCTGAAATAGCCATAGAGGATAAATGAATAAATGGGTATGGCTGTGTTCTGGTAAAACTTTATTTACAAAAGTTGGTACAGGCTAATGTGATCCCCTTGTAGTATGCTAATACCTGCTCTCTGTTCAAGTGACTTTATTTCTGAGAAAACTATGGTAAAAAGAAAATGTATAATGTAGAAGAAGTGGGCACAAAAATGTTTCTGCTGGTTTCTTAAAAGGTGAAAATAGAGAAACAGTTCATGCCCAGCAATAAAAGGATGCTGAAGTCAGAAAAGCATTTGAGGGGTGCCTGAGTGGCTTAGTTGTTAAGTGTCTGCCTGCGGCTCAGGTCATGATCCCAGGGTCCTGGAATCCAGCCCCGCATGGGTCTCCCTGCTCAGTGGGAGGCCTGCTTCGCCCTCTCCCACTCCTCCTACTTGTGTTCCCTCTTTTGCTGACTCTTTCTCTGTCAAATAAATAAAGTCTTAAAAATAAAAAAAACTTTGAAAAAAAAAAAAAGTAAAGCATTTGTGTGATAAGTTATACTTGCAATTGGACTAAATTGTGGAATTTAATTTTTTTCTTCTAAGTCATTTGAATAAGCTATTTTTGGTGTAATTTGAAAGTTACTTGACCTGGGATCATCTCTGCCATTTATATGTTTATTATAGACTGTTGTGCAAGTGATTTCTGCCATGTATCTGTTCATTTTTATCATTACCACATATATATTTTGACAGCACTTCCCCATTCCCCATAGCTCCATAATTATGAAAAGAGATAAGAGAAGGGCAAATAATCAGGAGGGGAAGAGACTAGTATGTGTGCCTTCACCTCAGGAATCATGCATCATGACTTTGTTGCACTGTAACATAAAAACTTTTTTATGAAAGTTTTTTAAGCAAACTGTTACTTTGCTCTCTGTCATCCAGACTGTTTTTCAGGAACTATAGCTTAAGGTTGTAGAAGTGTAATATTAGGCCCAGAGAAAAGCCTTAGTAGAGACTCGAATTTGTTGGGGTAGGCAGAATATGAAATATTCTCCTCAAATTAAAGCATAGCACAAACTGATTTTAATGGTCCTTGGCAGCTTATTTAACATCTCAGAACCTAGTCTGTATACTGTAATGGAAATAATATTATTGATTTTTAAAAGCCACTCGTGACATCATGAAGGTTCAACAACAATTTATAAAATACAAAACAAAATCCCTCTCTCCAGTCTGAGCTGCATACAAAATAACGACTGTTAACAGTTTAATACAACTTTTAAAAACTGAAATAAAACTCTCTCCTGCATTGTTCTTTTATATACATACACTCCTTAGTACTTCTATCATCTTTGTTTTTTAAACAAATATAAATTTCATGCTTTAAATTTTGATCTGAAACTTTTTTTTTTAATTTTAGATACCAGGATGATTTTCCTGAGTCAGTACAAAAATACACACTACTTTTTTTTTATGGCGGTATAAGATAATGTAGATAGGAGACAATTTATTTTGCCATTGCCGTAATTAATGGACACTTAGTACACCCAACTTTTTGCCTATTAAATGCAATACATTTGCTTTGTTTATATATTCCAAATGACTCTGTAGGACAGCATCCTAGAAAATAGTTTTTTAGGTCATGCATATGTACATTAAGTAATTTAAGAAATATTAGCAATTCCCTTTCAAAAATTTCAGTTTTTACTGCCACCAGTAGTATATATGAGAACTTGTTTTCCTATGCCAAAATGAAGCCAGATGTTACCAACTTACACAATTTGTGTCAACCAGATTATTTTAAAAAAAGATAGAGTTTCATTAATATGCATTTGTAATTCAATTTTCATACTTAATTGGCTATTGGTGTTTTTCATTTCAGTTGCTTTTTTATCTTCTTTGCCCATTTTACTATTGAATTCCTAGTATTTTTCTTACTGATTTTTTTCTTTTATTTATTTTAAGCATAACAGTATTCATTATTTTTTGCACCATACCCAGTGCTCCATGCAATCCGTGCCCTCTATAATACCCACCACCTAGTTCCCCCAACCTCCCACCCCCCGCCACTTCAAACCCCTCAAATTGTTTTTCAGAGTCCATAGTCTCTCATGGTTCACCTCCCCTTCCCAGTTTCCCCCAACTCCCTTCTCCTCTCTAACTCCCCATGTCCTCCATGCTATTTGTTATGCTCCACAAATAAGTGAAACCATATGATAATTGACTCTCTGTACTTGACTTATTTCACTCAGCATAATCTCTTCCAGTCCCGTCCATGTTGATACAAAAGTTGGGTATTCATCCTTTCTGATGGAGGCATAATACTCCATAGTGTATATGGACCACATCTTCCTTATCCATTCGTCCGTTGAAGGGCATCTTGGTTCTTTCCACAGTTTGGCGACCGTGGCCATTGCTGCTATAAACATTGGGGTACAGATGGCCCTTCTTTTCACGACATCTGTATCTTTGGGGTAAATACCCAGTAATGCAGTGGCAGGGTCATAAGGAAGCTCTGTTTTTAATTTCTTGAGGAATCTCCACACTGTTCTCCAAAGAGGCTACACCAACTTGCATTCCCACCAACAGTTTCTTACTTTTTTTTTTTTTTTAAGATTTTATTTATTTATTTGACAGAGAGAGATCACAAGTAGGCAGAAAGTCAGGCAGAGAGAGAGAAGCAGTCTCCCCGCTAAGCAAAGAGCCCGATGCGGGGCTTGATCCCAGGACACTAAGATCATGACCTGAGCCAAAGGCAGCGGCTTAATCCACTGAGCCACCCAGGCGCCCCTTCTTACTGATTTTTATAAGCACTTTGTGTATTAAGAGTGTTCGAATATATACAGTATACTTTAAATATACACAGTAAAGTTGCAGTTTTACCATATATTGAAATTGTTCTATACAAATTAGAATTCTGTCATGTTTTCCCCCACCATATAGTATATTGTGGATGTTTTTGTCATTATTTATGAATGTCTTAGATCCTTTTTAAAAGCTTCACAGTGTGTGATGTACTATTTTTTTTAACCTTTTGATGTTCATTTGGTTATTTTTTTCCTTTATGCTAAATAATACTGCAGTGAAGATATACAGATACAGATAGAGATATTCATTATTCTGTCTGTTTCCTTGTGATACATTCCTAAAAGTCTAATTGAAGGGTTTTGCTTATTAACAATGTGATGTATGTTTTAGCTTAGTTTCTAGGAAAGTTGGACCAGTTCATAGACCCACAAAAAGCACCTGTGATGGGCCTTCAGACTTACATGGATAAATGAGCTCTAAGGTCCTTTTCAATAATCGAAATCTTGAATCTGATGGCATATCACATTTCCATAAGTCAAACCTTATAGTAGTTGTTGAAAAGGTACAACTGCAGAATTTTGGGGCTACATAGGTCTCTAAGATTGTACTTCATATTTTGAATTGTATTCATAGCAAGGAAAGGTTAACACATACCCATAATCTATAAATATTAGTGGTGTGACTCTTACTTAAAATTACTCTATAGCAATAGAAGAAATAAATATTTCTCTAATAGTTCTATAGAAGATGCTCCTAACAAGAATTTCTAATGAGTTTTTTTCGTATTGTAAAGAATCCAAAATTGTTTTTAGCTGTGGTGTTAATTCTGCAGTATATTCTTTGGCATTTAATGCTTTCCTTTCTCCTTCCTCACAGTATAAAAGATGAGGAGGAACAGATGTGTCCTATTTGCTTGTTGGGCATGCTTGATGAAGAGAGTCTGACCGTGTGTGAAGATGGCTGCAGGAACAAGCTGCATCATCACTGCATGTCAATCTGTATGTGGCTCTTTCTCTCCCTGTGCGCCTACTCAGCACAGTTACTTTAGGAGTTAACTATATTCTTTAGGATTTTAACATGACTTTTGGGGAGACTGGGGAGAGAAGAAAAGAAGTATATCTACTTATGTAAAGTTTTCAGTGAAATGGAGTTGAGGATCTCTTAGGACATGAGCTTTGTGAACAAAGAAATGTAATGTGGGGTGATACATGTAGTAATGGAAGGCATGCACAGGATTGAAAACATATTTCTTATCTGGAAAGTGTACGTGGAGGTGAGGAGGTAGAAGACCTGGGCAGGCATGACAGGGTAACATGAAAGCAAGTTTTGGAATGACTTTACCAGGTAATCAAGTGGGCAGAATGTTCTAAAAAACAGCAAAATACATGCTGTAACTAAAAAAAAAAGCATATGCAAAAGGTACGTGCATCAAAATAATTTTACCTCTTGTGTTTGCCTGCTTCAGGTAAATACATCAAAGTATTTTTTGAGGCTCCTTCGCTATAAACCTGTACAAACCATTAGCAGCAATTATTACATACAACTAATGTTAAGTATTTATATTTTTTGAAGTTTTTTTCCTCTAATTTTTCAGGGGCAGAAGAATGTAGAAGAAATAGAGAACCTTTGATATGTCCTCTTTGTAGGTCTAAGTGGAGATCGCATGATTTCTACAGGTAACAGTTTTTGAATTAATGATGTAGACCTGTTTAATAAAAAATAAAAATGTTCTGGAAGTGTTACTAAATTTTTTAACAAACTTTTGCTAATTTTTCATTTAGCCACGAGCTGTCAAGCCCTGTAGATTCCCCTTCTTCCCTGCGAGCTGCACAGCAGCAAACAGTACATCAGCAACCTTTGGCTGGATCCCAACGGAGGAGTCAGGAGAGCAATTTTAACCTTACGCATTATGGAACTCAGCAGATTCCCCCTGCTTACAAAGATTTAGCTGAGCCATGGATTCAGGTAAATAGTTTTTATTCTTCATGTCTCAAATAAACCTTTATAGACCAATTAATGTAGCTACCTCCCAGTTGTTCTAATTTAAGAAAGTACTTTTGCTTGCCTCCATCATGACTGATAATTTGACTGAAAAATTTACCTCTGGTATTAATACTCATCTGCTTATTAAAGAGTTTAAACTTTGAACATTGTTGGAGTCCCACCTCCCATCTCTAGAAAAATCTCTTTCAGAACCATCAGACATCAGGATTATCTAAGGATAGAGGCTAGACTCCTTCAATGCTAACTTGTTCAAATGTTTAATCCCATTTCTACGAAGAATTTTCTGTCATTTTTCTTTTTATTACCATTTAAACCCAGTTTTATTTTCTGTATCCTCATGGCATATAGTAGGTGCTAAATTGCTGAGTGGATTAATAAGAAAGAAAACATAGAGCTTTTGCCTTATATTAGCCATTTTTATTTGAAAGGACAGTTTCCATTTTTACTTTCTTTTCTGATGAAATCATTTTTCTTACTCGGTAAATTGGAATTTCTGTTGGTTGGATTCTAGTGATTTTCTTTGTTGTTGTCTGCTTATTATTTTTTATATTTTATAAACAATGTCTCCAGTAGACAGTGGTAAAGTAAAATGTTTTTAATAAACTGTTAAATTCTTTTTAATACTATTAAATTTGTAAACAGACACACTGACTCATTAAGTTTGTATGTCATTAGGATTTCCTTTTTCTTTTTAATGACTATTATAGTCCTGCAGCTTTTGAATTCTTTTCTTAGTATGTAAGTAACCTATCATGAATCTAATAAAATTTGAAAACTTAAAAAACATAACCTTATTTATCTCGTTCATTAATGGTATTGAACATAGGCCCTTACCCTGCCCCTTCATGAGTCCTCAAGAGAATTCTCAAAGTTGGTACTCAGGAGCTAGGGATGCCATTCTTTCGTGGTTTTTTTGTTGTCGTTTTTGTTTATTTTGCAATACCTGTGTTTTGTTTTTTTATTTTATTTTTTCAGTGTTCCAAGATTCATTGTTTATGGATGCCATTCTTTCAGGGCAGTGGTGTAGTCAGTTTTGCTTAAGCTTTAGGCTGGACTATGCTATCTACTAGTTTTTTATTAAGAATATGACATAAGACAGAATTAAGACTTAGGTCATGGTATGCTATTTAACACTGCATGCCAGGCATAAGTTGACTATTTTGGTTGATTTATTCTCCTTTAGTGTCACCTTTTAATGGAACACATTTAAATAAATCATCATTTATTTGCCCTAAAATTTCAGAAATTTTCATCTCTAAATTCAGAAATTTTTCATAAGATAAGTTATCTTGGGTCTTAAGTTTACTTTTAACTAATTGGCCCATAATGTCAAGACCATGTACCCTTTCTTTGCAGGCACGGTGATTTGCTGATTTTTTTTTTTTTTTAAAGATTTTATTTATTTATTTGACAGAGAGAAATCACAAGTAGACAGAGAGGCAGGCAGAGAGAGAGAGAGAGAGAGAGAGAGAGAGAGAGAGAAGCAGGCTCCCTGCTGAGCAGAGAGCCCGATGCGGGACTTGATCCCAGGACCCTGAGATCATGACCTGAGCTGAAGGCAGCGGCTTAACCCATTGAGCCACCCAGGCTCCCTGATTTGCTGATTTGAACACAAGTTTTTTTCTTGAGATTTTTCCACTCCTCAGTTGTAGTTCCGTGTATTTTGTTGAGGGTATTTTTTTCCCTTAACCTTTTTCTGCAAGACAAAAGTCACATTTAAAGTTTTTGACTTAACCACTGTCATCTGTAGGAGAAATACTCTGTATCTCTTTGGACACTCCATTGCCTTTTTTTATTTGCCTTTATCTTGCTTCGGTTTTTTTCTCTGTAACTAACCTTAATAAAAAGTTGGGGTTCTAAACAGATTTTTTTTTTGTCATAAGTATAACAGTACAAAAACATACACATACCCATCTAATTACTTAATGAAGTTCACTCTTAATTTTGTTTACACCAATGAATGTTAAGGAGTTTGGGTAATTACCAGTTAAACTTGAATATAAAATTCCTCCTTCTGATTTTTAAGTGGCTGGACATAATTTGAAACTGTAGATTGGTGAAGATTTAAGAAATGTACACAATTTTCCTTTAGTACTCAAAAATCATGCTTATTTTCAAATATTTGAGACTTACCAGTTTTTCTTCACATTGAATTGTTTGTTTGACTATAGGTATTTGGAATGGAACTCGTTGGCTGCTTATTTTCTAGAAACTGGAATGTAAGAGAGATGGCTCTCAGGCGTCTTTCCCACGATGTTAGTGGGGCTCTGCTATTGGCAAATGGGGAGAGCACTGGAAATTCTGGGAGCAACGGTAGAAGCAGCCCAAGTGCTGGGGCCAGCGGGTCTTCCCAGACCAGTATCTCAGGAGACGTGGTAGAGGCATGCTGCAACGTTTTGTCAATGGTCTGTGCCGACCCTGTCTACAAAGTGTACGTTGCTGCTTTAGTAAGTAGCTTTATTACATAACCAAAGCATTATGGGTGGGTTTTTGTTTTGTTTAGAACTTGTAGATACCACTCTTAAGATCCAGTGAAAACTACTTTATCTGATTTAATTTTGGAAAAACCAAATTTTTATTCCATAATCCCAAGAAATTGCAGTTTTCTATTTAATCTCTTCATTTGGATTTTACTTGTTTTTTTGTTTTTGTTTTTTAAAAGATCTTATTTATTTATTTATTTATTTGACAGACAGAGCAGAAGTAGACAGAGAGGCAGGCAGAGAGAGGAGGAAGCAGGCTCCCTGCCGAGCAGAGAGCCCAATGCGGGGCTCGATCCCAGGACCCCGAGACCAAGACCAGAGCCAAAGACAGAGGCTTTAACCCACTGAGCCACCCAGGCGCCCCTGGATTTTACTTGTTTTAACCTATTCAGGTTTTCTTATATGCTGGTTACTTTTCTTCCCTAAAATAGCCATGTCTTGCTGTTCCTGTCTTTAAATCTTCCTAATACCTTACACATGATCAAATTAAAAATGCTTTATGGGATAGCAAGTGATCATAGTTCCTTTGATTTTTTAAAAATAATTTGACATTAGACATTAAGGAGAACTGATTATTAATAAACATTGTTGTATGGAATTCAGGATCGGTTTCACAGAGGAGGGTTCCATGACATAGATAACTGAGTTGTTTTTCTAGTTGAAGCTGTTAAAAGTTGTCTTTCATGAGTGGGATGGAATGAGGAGGTTGTTTAATTTGTAATTTTGGAGGCTAACTTGACTTTCTCCATTTTGAGTATATATATCTTTAGAACAGGATTTCTCAACCTCAGCACCCTTGACATTGAGCCAGATAATTATTTGTTGGGGGCAAGGGTGCTGTCTTGTACACTGTATGATGTTTAGCACCATCCCTGGCTTCTACCCACTAGGTATCAGTAGCAAACCTCTCTTCTCCCTCCCATCTCCTTCATGACAGCCAAGAATGTCTTCAGGCATTGCTGAGTGTCCCTGAGGGTCAGAATTGCCCCATTTCATGACGACTGTTTTAGAATAATTCTTACCTAGTTCTTTCTTCTTTTAACTAGGCTCCCAAGCTTGGGTTTTTTAAAACTCATTAATCTCTCTGCTTCCACTCTCAGTCTTCTTGTAATCCATCCTGTAAGAACTATGCCCAGTGAATCTTCTTTTTGAGAGGTAATATAGCCTGATGGTTATGAACATGAATTTGGAGTTAGAACTGAGTGATTTCATAACTTACCATCCTAACTGGGGTACTTGAATAATCTGCTAGTTAAACTGCGACTAGCCTAGGCAGTCTGAACATAAGATCAAGATTATAGAGACCTTAATTGAAATTGTGGTTCTTCCATTTGCTGGCAATATCACTTTAGGACTCATTAAATTTCAACTTTCTCACATAAAATAATGAAAATATTACCTGTTAGGTTTGAAATGAGATTGTGTAAAACCTCTAGCCATAAAATGTGGCACACTGTAAGAACACTGACTATATAGTAGCCATCAGTATTCCTTAAAGACCACTTTGGTTATTCCCTGGGTTAGAAACCCTTAGAGGATGAGCAGCATTTCCAAAAGCACATTCCATGGCAATTTGGCAGGATTATGAAAACTTCCCCTGAAGGAAGAGTTCTCTGTTCAGTTAAAATTGATGAGCAATGAATTACACAAGTTAAGCGGGTCTGTACCCTGCAAGGCTTCTAGGAACCTTCAGTAAAATAATGTACATTAGGAATTTATAAGAACAAGAAGTAGAATGCATTATTTCCCAAACTATCTTACCATGGTCTGGTTTTTTCATGTAGAATGAATATCCAGGGACCAGCATACTATAAAGACCAATGTTCTTGGCCCAACTTTTTACCTCTTTTTCTTACTGTTTTCCAACACAAACCTTCAGGCATACTTGACTGTTCAAAGTACTGCCTTACTGTCTGGTTGTTTCTTCCTAAGTTCAGACGGTTTCCCATCTAGTTTGTGAACTGTGGAGGGAAAGGACTCTGAGAATCAGACTATACTCTTGATTTCTCTATAATTACTTAGTGTGCCATGCACAGTGGAAGCAGAAATGGCTCCATCCCTTAAAGCTCTCCATTCTCTTTCTCCCTTCCCTTTGTCCTTCCTGTTTTCCCCTCCCTTCCCTTGCCATATACAATTCTTTGCTGAACCATTGGAGGGTTATTTGTGGGCATCACGACATTACATTTTAGCTCAAATATTTTAGCGGGTAGCTTTTAAGAACAAATACATTTTTCTGTATAACCACAGTGCAATCAGCAGAGACTCGGGAAATTTAGCATTAATAACAATATTATTATGTACTTATGAAGTCCATATTCAGATATCCCGTTGTTGCAACAGTGTCCTTTATAGCTAAGCCACAGACTTTACTCAGTTTTTACCAATTTTTCCATTAATGTCTTTTTTGTTCCAGGACCTAGTCCAGAAACTCACATTGCATTTAGTTAACTGTACTCCCTTAATCTCTTCCCATCTGTGACAATTCCTTAGTCTTTCCTTGTCTTGGATACATCTTGACATTTTTGAAGTGTGCTGGCCACTTACTTTGAAGAATGTCCCTCATTTTGGGTTTATCTGGTATTTTCTCATGATTTGATAGAGTTTATGCATTTTCATAAGAATATGAGAGGTTGGGGTGCCTGGTTGGCTCTGTCGGTTAGGCATTTGCCTTTGGCTCAGGTCAAGATTCCAGGGTGCTGGGATAGAGCCCCACATTGGGCTTTCTGCTCAGCGGGGAACCTGCCTATCTCCTTCTCCCTCTGCCTGCTGCTCACTCTGCTTGTGTTCTCTGTCAAATAAATAAAATCTTAAAAAAAAAAAAAAAAAAGAAGGAATACAAGAGGCGATGTGCCATTCTTAGTGCACTGTATCAAAGGATATATGATGTTGATCTGTCTTATTATTGGTGATGCTGTCTTTCATCATTTGGTTAAGGAGATGTTTATTGGGTTTCTTGCTATAAAATTACTATAATAAATGTCTTAGGGGAGATACTTTGAGGCTGCAAATATCCTCTATTTCTCTTAAGAATTTTGCCCACAGATTTTAGCATTTGTCAGTGGATCTTGCCTATAGCAGTTATTATTAATGGTGTTCTAACAGTGATTTTCTATTTCCCTTATTTCTTCTATATGAATTAATTGGGATTTTTCTATCAAGAGGAACAAACTGTCTCTTCTCACCCCATTTATGTATTTATCCAGTTTTTAAATTTATACCAATATAGACTGTTGGGTATTTATTTTTATCTGTAGATTATAATCCAGTACTATCATCATTTAATTTGTTGCTTATATTATTTGAGCTTTGGCCATTAGAAGCTCTTTTTTAACTTACTTTAAAATTCATTCTTCAAAAATTGCAGAAATAGTTCGAGTTTCCTGTGTGTGTGTGTGTGTGTGTGTGTATGTGTATAATGGATTATTTATTTATAAATATATCATGGATTATTTATGGATTACAGTCCTTTCCTATCATAATTTATTTTATTAAATGGTCTCAGATTATGCCAGGGTCTCTTATGCTTTTCAAATGCAGTTAAACTGACCTTCGGTTTTTTCTTCCCAGAAAACGTTGAGAGCCATGCTAGTATATACTCCTTGCCATAGTTTGGCAGAAAGAATCAAACTGCAGAGACTTCTCCGGCCAGTTGTAGACACCATCCTAGTCAAGTGTGCAGATGCCAATAGGTAAGGCCCTACTGATGATCTGCTTCAAACCCTCTTATATTAAAAGCCTAGCAACAAGCCTCTCACCTGGTGAGTATTTGATACATGTTTATTAAATGAGGCTTTGAATATTGTTTTCTAATATGAGATTTGAAGTTAAAATTTAACACTTAAAGCTGTTGAACACTAGGGAGAAAGACTAGTGACAAGTAAAAACCAGGCTAACAAACTGCATGGAAAACCATTTTACTGTGTTGTGATTGATTTTCTTTGATCTTAAAGTAATATTCTTAATCTCAAGTCCAGTTGAAAGAACAGTAGGTGTTATATACAGAATCTTACTTTAGAGAATGAGTTAGACAGGATAGGAACCAATAAAATCATTGCATCTGCTTAAAAAACCAAACAGTTCCATATGTGCTGTGTTTTGGAATTTTACTCTATGACAATTTATGCTAAAAAAAAAAGAACCACACAGCAACAAATTCCATTTGATCCTGTAGTATCCTTAAAAACTGGCAAGCAACAAGAGTAATGCTAATTGGAGAGGTAAGGATAGTTAGATAGAGAAATGAGTCACGATCATAGTAAAAACTAAGCTCTAACTGTGCTTTTATAAGACCAGTGGTTCGCCCACTGCTCCTTTAATGAGCATAGCTAGTGCTAAAGGTCGTTGGACTTTCTCACCTCTTTCAGTCCTGCCCATTTCAGGGGAGGAAGCACTGGATCTCCCATGTGCCTCTGCCATGACCCATTTGAAGCTCGCTCAGCCCAACTTTTGTCTTCTTTCCTAAGTCACATGATGCAGTTTTAGGTTTGCAGCTGGTCTCAAAAACTAGGTGCTTAGATTTGACTTCTCATTTCATGAAGTATGTGCTTTGCCTCCATTGTTTTCTCCACATAAGCCCATGAACTGAAAGTATTAGCGATTGTCTTGTTGCTTAGAGAGAATATTATTATACCTGAACATTAGGCAGATTAATAAATAATTTGCAAATGCATAGAAAAATTGCTGCTTTTCAGAATCAGACTATATTTTTCAGAGAACTTCATTGCTTTTGTGGCATTTGTTGTGTTGTGTGCTTTCCCAAATACTAAAATTAGATTGTTTACTTGGTCCCTTCAGTGACAGAACATTATTAAAAAAAAATACAGTAAAAAGATTTTAAGGTATTTGGAACTCACTCAGGCTATATAAGAGAAATAAAGTTTTGGATGGGAGGGTTTTGTTTTTAATGCAAGAGATTCTTACTGAAAATTCAGAAATCAAAACAAGTACTTTTTATTTTAATGAAATAACCAAAAATACGCTTTTTATCTGGTTTGCTATTTAAATCAGTACTTGCTCTTCAAGAGCCACTAGTAAAAGTTCTGTGCTTAACACAAATGAGGTAATGAAATTAACCTTAAATGATGAATATTATTATTTGTAGGAATTTATTAATGTGATTTTACTGGTGGAAAAGCAAACACATGTGGAAGCTTTTTTCCCCACGTTTTCACATAGCATTACATTACTTTTGTCCTTTTAATGTGCATTTTATCTAAGATCCAAGTCTGATGTTGCTTCTTTCATTTGTAGTCGTACAAGTCAGCTGTCTATATCGACACTGTTGGAATTATGCAAAGGCCAAGCAGGAGAGTTGGCAGTTGGCAGAGAAATACTTAAAGCTGGTAATAACTTTTTACTTAATAATAATGTAGCAGATCTTACCATTTTCCTTCGCCGACTGTCTAATTCTGTAATCTCTGATAGGGCAGTTGTATGGATTTTAGAGTAATTGTGTAAATTGATTGAGTCAGCTAACGTTAGAAATATGAATTAATCTAAGAAATGCTTTCTTTTTTAAACGATTTATTTATCTGAGAGAGCACAGAGGGAGGGGCAGAGGGAGAGGGAGCAGACTCCCTGCTGAGCGCAGAGCCAGACTTGGGGCTCAATCCTAGGACCCTGAGATGATAACCTGAATCAAACTCAAGAGTCAGCCATTTAAGCAACTGAGTTACCCAGGAAACACCTAAGAAATTTTTAAAATGAATATAATTAGAGTATTGTCCTTGACATTGTGCTATTTTGACCATGTTTTGTTTTAGATTTTAATATCACTGCTTTTCAATTATTTTTGCTTTCCTTTTCACAGGATCCATTGGTATTGGTGGTGTTGATTATGTCTTAAGTTGTATTCTTGGAAACCAAACTGAATCAAACAACTGGCAAGAACTTCTGGGCCGCCTTTGCCTTATAGACAGACTGCTCTTGGAATTTCCTGCTGAATTTTACCCTCATATTGTCAGTACTGATGTTTCACAAGCTGAGCCTGTTGATGTCAGGTAATATTTCTTCTGCAAATATATTATTTTGTTCTTCTTTCTACTCATCCCCACCCCCCCCCAAGGACACATTTTAGATTCATTAAAGACTCAGAAGCTACAGAACATATATATAGGTTACTAATACCTTAATCTTTGATTGATTAAAAAAAACTCAAGTCTAGGCTATTTAATTAAAATTTAATAGATCCTTTGTTCTGAAATGACTTTTTTTCAGTGTATAAGCTTTAAACTCTAGTACCTTTCTTATTTGCATATAGTTTGCAGTAATTTTGACTTGTCTAGTAACTGAATTTTTTTTTTTTTCTTTCAGGTATAAAAAGCTGCTGTCCCTCTTAACCTTTGCTTTGCAGTCCATTGATAATTCCCACTCAATGGTTGGTAAACTCTCCCGAAGGATATATCTGAGTTCTGCAAGAATGGTTACTGCAGTCCCCCACGTATTTTCAAAACTATTAGAAATGCTGAATGTTTCCAGTTCCACTCATTTTACCAGGATGCGTCGTCGTTTGATGGCTATTGCAGATGAGGTAGAAATTGCTGAGGCCATCCAGCTAGGCGTAGGAGACGCTTTGGAGGGTCGACATGACAGCTTTTTACAGGCGGCTGTCCCAACCAGTTACCCAGAAACCACAGAGAACAGCTCCCTTGAGCGCACAGACCATTTAGAGAAAACTGGAAAAGGACTATGTGCTACAAAACTGAGTGCCACTTCAGAGGACATTACTGACAGACTGGGCAGCGTTTCAGTAGGACTTCCCAGCTCAACAACAATGGAGCAACCAAAGCCAATGGTTCAAACAAAAGGCAGACCCCACAGTCAGTGTTTGAACACCTCTCCTTTATCTCATCATTCCCCATTAATGTTTCCACCCTTGTCAACTCCTTCATCTGCCCCCTCTGCACCAACTGGCACTGGAACGGATGTCTCTAAGCATAGACCTCAGGGATTCATTCCCTGCAAAATACCTTCCGCATCTCCTCAAACACAGCGCAAATTTTCTCTACAGTTCCAGAGAAACTGTTTGGAAAACAGAGACTCAGATAAATCTTCCCCCATCTTTACTCAGTCCAGACCCCTGCCCTCTAGTAATATACATAGGCCAAAGCCATCTCGACCTTCCCCAGGTAATACAAGTAAACAGGGAGAGGCCTCAAAGAATAGCATGACACTTGATCTGAACAGTACTGCCAAATGTGATGACAGCTTTGGCAGCAGCAATAGCAGTAATGCTGTCATACCCAGTGATGAGACAGTGTTCACCCCAGTAGAAGAGAAATGCAGACTAGATGTCAATACAGAGCTCAACTCCAGTATTGAGGACCTTCTTGAAGCATCTATGCCTTCAAGTGATACAACAGTAACTTTTAAGTCAGAAGTTGCTGTGCTCTCCCCTGAAAAGGATGAAAATGATGATACCTACAAAGATGATGTGAATCATAATCAAAAATGCAAAGAAAAGATGGAAGCTGAAGAAGAAGAAGCTTTAGCAATTGCCATGGCAATGTCAGCGTCTCAGGATGCCCTCCCCATAGTTCCTCAACTACAAGTTGAAAATGGAGAAGATATCATCATTATTCAACAGGATGTAAGTATAGTCTTGAAGTGATTAGAGTTTCCTTGCACCAAGCTAAAAGAAACCTAACTCAGAAATGATGCTTTTCACATGAGTTAATTGTGAGAAGCAGTTTTTCACATAGAGTTATACAGCAGTTTTTTAATTGTTGCTTGACCACAAACACTACTTGCCTATTTCAAAGGCATTTCTGTAATGGTGATCCCTTTTGCATTTGACATTGGTCACCGACACTGTCCCTACAGAGGTTAACTTTATAGATGGTCTGAGAAGCCAGACCAAGCAAGAATAGTATTTTGCCAGGCTGATTTCACAAACTCTTCCTCTTTTAACCTAACAGTAAAAAGATTGCTTTCATTTAATATGTAGACACCAGAAACTCTACCAGGACATACCAAAGCAAAACAACCTTACAGAGAAGACACTGAATGGCTGAAAGGTCAGCAGATAGGCCTTGGAGCATTTTCTTCCTGTTACCAGGCTCAAGATGTGGGAACTGGAACATTAATGGCTGTTAAACAGGTAAATACCTAGTGAGCACATAAGTGACTTAAATTATAGAAATGAAGCATGAGCAAATAAGAAAAATAAAGGATATGTTCCAGTGTGTATATGCTTTAGTTCTTTTTCAGAAACCTAAATTTCAAAGTAAATACCGCCAAAGCACCAAAAGCGTCATGAATTCTAATGGAAAGCTGAAGCATGATTTATTTTAATGAGCTGCAGAAATGTCCCCTGATAGTCTTCTTTCTTTCTTTCTTTTTAAAATTTCATATATTTATTTTGGAGCGGAGGAGGCATGAGTTGGGGGAGGGACAGAGGCAGAGGGAGAAGGAGAAGCAGCCTCCTCCCCTGATGAGCAAGGAGCCCGATAGGGAACCGCTCCCAGGACCCTGAAATCATGACCCAAGCCGAAGGCAAATGCTCAACCAACTGAGCCACCCAGGTACTCCTGAAAGTATAGTCTTAAGGCATGATTATTAAAAATGCAGCACCACGATGAGCATCATAGAGGTGGTTTTTGGTTGTGCTTTTTTTTTTTTGTTTTAAAGATTATTTATTTATTTGACAGAGAGACCAGAGATCACAAATCAGAGAAGCAGGCAGAGGGGGAAGGGGAAGCAGGCTCCCTGCTGAGCAGAGAGCCCAATGCAGGGCTCAGTCCAGGACCCTGGGATCATGATCTGAGCTGAAGGTGGAGGCTTAACCCACTGAGCCACCCAGTTGCCCCTGGTTGTGCTTTTTATAAACAAGAGTTATGATTTCATACTCCTTTTACTCATGTAACCTGTGCAGCAGCATCTTGGGATCTCTAGTTTACTTTTTATGAACATCCTGATCAAAAGAAGAAAATTAAAGCCTTCATTTTTAAATTATGTTGGTTCTTCTATGAATGGGCTTTTCTTATTCCATCTTTGGACAGTTTGGGAGGACTGGCTACATCCCAGTTTTTTCCCTTTTTCTGATATTTCATTGCTTCTTAAGCTAGACTCTTCTAAGAGTTTGATTTTTTTTTTTAATGGAGTATCTACTTATTAGCATAAATGCTAACTCCTGTTAATCTATAACTGATTTGAAATTGTCCACTTTAGATCAGATTGTTAATAAAGTTTGTAAATAGAAATTCGTCAGAATTCAAAACTTTATAAACATGGTTATTGAAACAGGTGACATATGTCAGAAATACATCTTCTGAGCAAGAGGAAGTAGTGGAAGCATTAAGAGAAGAGATCAGAATGATGAGCCATTTGAATCATCCCAACATCATTAGGATGTTGGGAGCCACATGTGAGAAAAGCAATTATAATCTCTTCATCGAATGGATGGCAGGTATGTTCCTGTTTTAAATTGCCAGTAATAGCACATGAATTTACCTTTCTGGCTAATACTAAATTTAAGAAAAACAGCTGATTTTAAAACACTTATTTTTAGTAAGTAGTTGCTTTTCTAAAAGCAAATCACCCCTAACATAATATGAACCGGAAATACTTTGTTTTATCTTACACTGTTTGATTGGTGGGCAGCAAAACGAAATGTACCGAGTAATAGTACAAAGCTCTCAAAGAGGGAGGGGAGCCAAGAGGATTGGGTTGCCCATTTTGTCTTACATTTAAATATAAATAAGATATTCACTGTCTCTACCTTTCAGACTTTTTCAATGTTTCTTTTTAAATGATTGTGTAGCACTGTTTACAGGAATAATTTTTTAAAGACCTGCTTATGTGTAAGAGCCATATTTTTCCAGATAGCCATCATCAGTTGGACAGATTTGAGATGTTTTAATGTGACAGTATAAAAATGAAATTAAGATATAACTTGGAAAAATTATTGTAGGCAAACTAGCACTGAAGCATAAAGTTGAACCTTGTCATCTACTTGAACAAATAAAAACTGAATTTTATGTGGTATCATATTGTACATATAGTAGAACAAGTAACTTGGGATATAATGAATGAACAAATGCTTGGTTTAACATCTTAGTTTTTTTGCATCTGAAGGAGTGTATTTCTGTTTACATATCTGTTCTTTGGTATGTTCTCTGATGTTGGTTGTAGCTGTGTAGATTGTTGTTTTTAGGTTGACTATTTTAAATACTTCTCAGTGTGAGGTTTATTGAGCTTGTGACCTGTCCCAGGTCAGAGCTAGTAAATAGTAGAGTATGAAGCTTCTTGCTAGCTCTTCTGGCTCCTCTCTGGTCTGGCTTCTCTCTGCCTTCTGCAAAATAACATGCTAGCACTCTTGACTTAAGTCTTACTAAGAAAGGTATTTTGTATATCTTGGTCAAAAAGAGAGGTGAATGGTACATTGCAGAAATAGGTCCATCCAAAATTGTTAAGTTTCAAAGCTTTCTGAAATCTTGACCTTCCAAAAAACTAGGTCATGAAAGTTGGATGAAAATGTCTAATTGATAGGTTTTGAGATCCCTAGAATATATTAGTTTTAAAATCCGTTTCACTTCTGGTACAGAGTATAAATTTAATATTTCATATTGAACATGAGCTCTGGCACAAGAATATGTAACCCAAAGTGTAATAAAATTGTTTTCATTTTGGCTTGAGTTTATGATAATTATTATGTTTGTCTTCTAGGGGGATCTGTGGCTCATTTGCTCAGTAAATATGGAGCCTTCAAGGAATCAGTAGTTATTAATTATACTGAACAGTTACTTCGTGGCCTTTCATATCTCCATGAAAACCAGATCATTCATAGAGATGTCAAAGGTAGGTATTCTTTTAATTACTACCTAGTACCAATAAATAGAAAATACATGTAGTTTTATAACTTGGACCTTTGTTGATAGTTTCTAACTTGAAACTATGGGGTTTCAAGTTAGAAACTTGGGGTTGTTTCTCCTGAGTAACTCAAATCACTAGAATAGAAGTGAAAGGAACCTGTGGAGTCATGTAATCTGCCTTCCTTGGAGAGACTGCTTTTTCCAGTCCTACTGCTAATTGATGGCAAATCAGGTATAAAAATCAGGTCTCTGATTTCCTATCTTGGTCTCATGACCTCCTACCTCCCCAAAAGTTCCTGTTCCTGAATAATTGGGATGGCTTTATTTAGAATAATTGGGATGTCATGTACTTCTTTTGAGAAAAATCCTTTCAAATCTTTTGCAGTTCATCTTATTAAGAACGTTGGCTTTCTGACATGAATGTCTATGGCTAGTATTTGATACAACATACTCAAGTAATTTTATAACATTAATTTTTTGTAAGTTAGAATTGTGAAATTCCTGTATATTTTCAGTTGGTCTAGTGAGTGTGTTTCAGTAGAACTTTGTCTTAAAATGGAAACTACACTAAAATTTTAACTTTGAGGGAAGATTTTTGATGGGAATCATTATATTAAAGGTTTTCAGCACTTAGTAATAACATTTTATTAAATGTCTACCTTTATTTCCTTCTGCCTCGTTACTTTGATCTTCCCTCTGAGGATTTGGATTTTATTTATTTTGCACTGTTGATACCTCTGTGCCTTTAGCAAGAATGAAATGAATTCAGAGGGGAGATTTTTCTGAACCCTTCCATGTCCACTTCCTTTGTTACGGTCCTATTTTGTTAGTATCTTACTGAGTTTCTAATCTGTTCTTTTGTTTTTAACATACAAGGTCATTTGCTATTTCTTTTGACAGGTGCCAATTTGCTAATTGACAGCACAGGTCAGAGACTGAGAATTGCAGATTTCGGAGCTGCAGCCAGGTTGGCATCAAAAGGAACTGGTGCAGGAGAGTTTCAGGGACAGTTATTGGGGACAATTGCATTTATGGCACCTGAGGTGAGAAGCAGCTTTGAGTGTGATGAAAGAAAATACCTGGAGTTCTAGGTGACAGAATTAGAGCAAATTAGTTTGCAGTGTTATTCAGTATATGCTTACAAATTAGAAGCGTATAGCTCTAAAAATAAGGTTTTAATTATATCCTTGATTTCAGAACCCTTAATCCGTGCCTTTCCATCTTTGTCTTGACAAAATTTTAAAAGGCAGGTTTTAATAGTTTGCTTATAAGACTATTTCTAACAAAGAATTTTGGGGTGATTTGTACTACTGTTTTGTAGTACACCCAAAGCACACATAATAGGAATCTCAACAGTTGGTCTCTCCCTGTTCCAAAGGGAGTTGAGCACAGAGAAGCTGGTCTTAGTAGAAGTGGAAGAAGTGTAACTAAGCACTGCTGTTCTGAATCAGGCTTCATCTGTTGTGTTCCGAACTCTTGGTGTTTACATGTGGTGATCACTTACTTGTCCTCTGGCCACTTGGTTTACTTAAGTGCACTGGGGGTGCTTGGAAATTCTTTCTTTCATTATCTCAGAATTCTCCAAAATACTTTTGTGCCACATAGGAGATTAATAAGTTTATTGATGAAATAAATGAGACATCAGGGTAGTCCGTGGAGTTACCATTGTTTTGATCTGAAATAAAAAAGCTAGGATCTTTAACTACAGAACATCTTTCTCTTTTTTTAATGAGTCATATTTCCAAATTAACTTTCCATTTTAGGTACTAAGAGGTCAGCAGTATGGTAGAAGCTGTGACGTATGGAGTGTTGGCTGTGCCATTATAGAAATGGCTTGTGCTAAACCACCTTGGAATGCAGAAAAACACTCCAATCATCTTGCTTTGATATTTAAGGTAACTGATATAAAAATTACTTCTTTCTGCCAAAATTGGCAGGAGGCAGATTTTCATGGATTCTCCTTAACTCTCAATCTCAGGTGAAAGCATATCCTCTTTGAAATAAATATGCATGTGTACATCTCCAGGAATTTATATGGTGTGGTGAATATGGGCAGCAAATACAGTCAGTCCTCATTTTTCACAATAGTAAGGCTCTATAAAGTCACTTGGAACAATGAGTTAGCAAATGATAAATCATTGTTCCTAGGTGAAATACATAAATGGATGTATCCAACTTTCAAAGGTAAGAACATAGAGCTTTTTATGTACACAATCTGCCAATTTTTAAAATCAGATTTACTCTTCGGTGTATTTTAAAAAATTACACCTGAATCAGGTACCAAATCCTATCTGTTCTACCTTTCTGACAACGCTCAAATCCACTCTGTCCATTTCCAGCAGAGAAGAGTATCATAGTTGAGATTTTTAGCTTTTGATCCAGACATGTACTAGTTAAAAGCTTGGGCTCTGACATGTGCTAGTTAAAAGCTTGGGCTCTGATGGGGGATGGGGTAACTGGGTGATGGACATTGGGAAGGGTATGTATACGTTGTCATGAACACTGGGTACTATATAAGACTGATGAATCACAGACATGTACCCCTGTAACAAATAATACGTTCTGTGTTAATTAATTGAATTTACGTTAAACAAAAAAAGCAGCTTGGACTCTGGAGTAATACAGACATGGTTTCAAACCACGGTCTAGCCTTTAATAGCCCTGTCTAGGGGAATGACTAACTCAATCTACCCTCTGTTTTTTGGGTTGTAAAATGGGTGTAATGACAGCACCTACTTCGTGGGATTATCTCTGGGCCCGAGTAAAGCAAAGTCTACTGCATTGGCACCCCAGCACCTCCCAGCTGCCATAACTGCCTCTGGTTCTTCCCATACTTAGAGACCTTCCTCCTTTGGTGCAGCTGTGTGTCTCATATACAAAATGGGTAGGTGTGGTCTTTCTCACTTCGAATAGCTCTCTGTGCTGCATAATAGAAAATGTAGGAGAGCGTATAGTATAAATACTTTACCTACCTGTCTAACCATTTCGATGCTCTCAGCCGTGTTCGAGACAATAAGGGAAACGCATAGATCCATCTGCTCAGGATGTATTTGGTCAAATTCTAAAAATCCTAAAATTTGAAGGTTCTTGGAGGAAGCCTCCCATCTGGCTGGTGAGTTTTCCCATAAATTCTGTCAGAAGAAAGTCCACACACTTAAGCTTCCGTTCTGTGCACAAGATCCATGTGTACTACAGAGTTCCGACCATGCAAGGTGTCAACATACTGGTGGTTTTTCTTATAGATTGCAAGTGCAACTACTGCTCCATCGATCCCTTCACATTTGTCTCCTGGTTTACGAGATGTGGCTCTTCGGTGTTTAGAACTTCAACCTCAGGACAGACCTCCATCAAGAGAGCTACTGAAGCATCCAGTCTTCCGTACTACTTGGTAGCCAATTACAGACTATGATGGAGACAGGTTGCTCAACAAGGCAAAACTTTTGTGGGGAACCATGCTGATAATCTGCTGGCCTTCATGCCACTGAACAGCTATGAACAGGACCAGTGGGGGAACCCTTACCTAAGTATGTGATTGACAAATCATGATCTGTACCTAAGCTTAGTATGCAAAAGCCCACAATTTGTGCAGAAACTGTAAACCGTGCCTTTCAAAGAACTGGCCATAGGTAAACAGGAAAACTGAAGTTTGCATGACTAACAGAAGCGTATTTTGGGGGGTTTTTTTGGAGCACTTTTTCAGCAATATTAGCAGCTGAGGGGCTCAGGATCTATTTTAATGTTTGAATTATTCTTCCATTTCATATTGTGATCACAAGCAGGGGGTTCTGCAATTCCGTTCAGTTTTTTTTTGTCACTGGCTCCCAATCAGTATCTGCCTCTTTTAGGTCAGAATATGCTATAAGTAGCAGTAAATATATTTTTAAAAGTTGATAACTTCTTTATGAACAACAGTTGACCTTTATTTTTTAAATGCCTGGGCAATTGTGGTTCACTGTGCATTTTACTGTTGGCCCATTCATTTCGTTTTTGGAAATCATGGTTCTGTATTTTCATTTCACCTTCACTTTTGTTTAATATTCAGGGAAAGGTGATTTTTTTCAAACCAGAAAAAAAAAATAGAACTAGGTGTGAACTAGAGTTTATTAAATATCTTGCTATTGCAAGAGGGTTTGTTTTTTTTAATTCAGATTTAATTTTGTTTTTTCTTAAAATTGGAATATAATAAAATACTACCTTCACTGAGTCAGTCACTGCTTTTTTCATGCAGGTTAAATATAAATTAAGTGAAAATCAACTATTCTCTGTGATGCAGCTCAAAACCAAGATCAAGATGACCTTGAAATTTGATTTTTTTTAATGTATTGGTTTCTTTTATAGGAAACATCACACCTTTGAAGTCTTAACTTTGTATGTAACAATCCATCATTCATCATCCATCACCACTAATAATATTAAACTGCTATTTTCCTTCTACCATGCATTATCTCTTTATAGTAGGCCTGGCTGTTAATTAAAGAAATTAACTAATAACTCAACTATCAATGAGTAATAGTGTTTTTACAAAATAAATTTTCTTGGAACTCTGAAAACATGTTCAGAAAGAAAAGTGAAATTGAATTTGACTTATACCCTAATTCTTGGTTTTTGCTCAATTATCTAATGGTTTTCATCAGAGTTGAATTCAGATGCATGGAATCCTGAAGGAAAATGGCAGCTCTTTTATCCTTTTTTTGTGACTTTTTAAATACTTAATACAACTTTTTGAGATGAGAAGTTTTAACTCTTCAGAAGCCAGTTGAATTATTGCAGAGTGAAACAGAATTGGTTATTCTCAAAGACTCAGGATAAACTAAATAAGCAAATAAGCTATACAGAGTACATTTTAAATGTACATCACAAATTGGAAGTAAAATAAGTTTCAAGATAAGTTTACAGAGATATATTGCATATAATTTTTAAAAGGCAGTTTTCTTTTTTTTTTTTTTTTTACGTGAATGTGTCTCTTAGTGAAATTTTACATTCCTTTGTTTTTGGAAGATTGGCAATATTTGAAGAGTTAAAAATAGTACCGAAATGTGAAGTTTGGTAGCTCTAAATGTGTTGTACTTGACTTCCTTTTTTTATTTTCTATCTTTTCTGTGTGTGTGACTACTTAGAACTTTCACAACCCTAATAAGATTGTTTCCGAGTTTCTCATGTGCAAGCTTTAACGGATGCACTCTTGCCATTTTATGTACTGGAAGATCATCACTGGTCAGATTAATACTGTGTCTGACAGAAATGTAAACTGTATAAACTGAGGAACCTCAGCTAATCAGTATTACTTTGTAGATCACCATGCCCACCACATTTCAAACTCAAACTGCCTCTAGATGCAAATCCATTGTTTGAGTTTGTTTGCAGTTCCCTCAGCTTGCTGGTAATTGTGGTGTTTTGTTTTTTGTTTTGTTTTGTTTTGAATGCAAATGTGATATAATATTCTTATTTTCTTTGGATCAAAGCTGGACTGAAAATTGTATTGTGTAATTATTTTTGTGTTCTTAATGTTATTTGGTACTCAAAAGTTGTAAATAATGTCTACTGCTGTTTATTCCAGGTTCTACTACCTCAGGTGTCCTATAGTTCTTCTTCTACCAAAGTTCACTTTCACAATGAAATTATATTTGCTGTGTGACTATGATTCCTAAGACTTCCAGGGCTTAAGGGCTAACTTCTATTAGCACCTTACTGTGTAAGCAAATGTTACAAAAAAAAAAAAATCTCTGGGTTAAGAAAATTTGGCTTAAATGTATCCTTTGTTATTTTAAATATATCGAGATATTTTAATTAAAATTTTTACCCCATTGAACCAATTTTATAGTATTTGTACCTATTTTGGTGTTTGTCTTTATAGTAAATAAAAGTTTTTGAACAAAGGTTGGTAATTTTATTTATTTTGCCAGCTGCCCAGTTATGTCCTTTATAGATGAAGGATCCAGACCAAGAGTACGTATTCCTCGTAGTCATCAAGTTTCTTCAGTTTCATTCAATCCAGAATCATTCCTTAGTTTTTTATGTTCATGACCTTAGTATTTTTTAAGATTACAGGTTTTTGTTTTATAGAGGTCCTCCATTGGAGTTCATCTGGTGCTTCCTCATGACTGGATTCAGCATATGCATTTGTGACAGGAATATCAGAGAGGTGATGCAATGCTCTTCTTGGTGTGTCTTTTTTTTTCTTTAAGATTTTATTTATTTGAGAGTGAGCAAGAGTGGAGGGAAGGGGGAGCCACGGGAAGAGGAAGCAGCAGACTCCCTGCTGAACAGGGAGCCCAAAGCCGGCTGTTCCTGGTGTGTCTTATCAGGAGGCACTTCAAAGCCAATTTGTCCCAATGCTGGTGATATTAACAGTGATCATCTGAGTAGGCTTCACCACTGTAAAGTTACCATTTCCCTTTGTAGTTAATATCCAGCTTAGTATGGATGTTAAGTATTTTGTAGAGGTGATACTTTGAGATTACATAGTTTGTTCTTTTTTTTTTTTTTTAAGATTTTATTTATTTTTTTGACAGAGAGAAATCACAAGTAGATGGAGAGGCAGGCAGAGAGAGAGGGAAGCAGGCTCCCTGCTGAGCAGAGAGCCAGATGCGGGACTCGATCCCAGGACCCTGAGATCATGACCTGAGCCAAAGGCAGCGGCTCAACCCACTGAGCCACCCAGGCGCCCTACAGTTTGTTCTTCATTCAACTTTCACTCTCTGCTCTTAGCCTTCTTGAATTCTGAATTATTACTCTGATAGATGCCAAATGGTGATTTTTCTAGTTCTTGCATTCTTTCTGTATTTTGTTAATAGACATTTTGCTATAAGAAGAGCTTTCTCTTCTCCTATTTTTTACTCACTTAGAAGAATGGTTGGCTCAGTGGGTTAAGCAGCACAGATCTGTTCCTAGCAGCACAGATTAAATTTAGTTGATTCTTTTTATATTGTATGGGAATGAAGATTCACTCACCAGAAGTATTTGTCAGGCATACCCTGGAACAGTGATTACGCTCCATTTCACAAATGCAGAAACCAGCCAACTGCAATCATTCTGCAATCAAGCTACACGAGGGAACTCCCTTGGCCTGCCCCACAGTTTTAGTCTTAGATTGTACCTTGTGGTTGTGTACTCATTTCTACTTAGATTCTTCATTTTTCTGCCAGTAGTCATCTCTCACAGGATCAAACAATCAGAAACAAGATGAATTAAGCCTGCAAAATAGGTGATGTCACGGATTAAGTGGTGGTTCAGATGGCATTTTCTGTATCTACGTTTGTTGTAAAGACTCTGTATAATATGAAAATATGCATTTTTTTTTTTTAAGAGAGGAAGCAAGGGGTGCAGGGATGAGGAGCAGGCAGGAGAGAGAGATTCTTAAACAGGTTCCATGCCCAGTGTGGGCCCTGACATGGGGCTCAATCTCACAACCTGAGATCACAACCTGAGCTGAAGTCAAGAGTCAGACATTTAACCAACTGAGTCACCTGGTGCCCCCCTAAATGTGCATCTTTTAAATAGGCTTTACCTATTACTGTTAAGCAGTACACTTAAGTCATTTCCAGAAAATATTACCTTTGAGAACAGATTTTTGCCATCTATTTAAATGGCAATAATAATTGTGTAAAAGGGCTGTATATATAGGATAGAGAGAATCTAGAAAAACGTTGGGGTATCATGCTTACCCAGAAATGCCAATAAATGCACATGTGAATTAATATAGTAATTCACTTGTTATAAAATGCATGAAATACTGATGCCACTGGGGAAAGCAGTGACTAAACAGAAACTTTTGCAATCCGTCACCTTTCTACACCATGACAATTTTTAGGTTTCTAAGGAACAGTAGTAGGTCTTAAGGAGGGATCTGGAAACCATGAATACATACATACCCTGGCTCAAATCTGGCTCTGCCACTTGCCATTTGACCTTTTGAACCTTCACTTCCGCCTCTATAGAATGAAAGTAACAGTGTTGTGCAAAGTAAAAGAACCTATGTAAATGGCCTAGAACACTGTCAGGCATGTTGGATGCACACTGTATGTTTGGATGAATAGATGAGTGATCCAAAGGTTATAGATTCAAATACCTATGTGGCTTGAAGTGTCCTTAGCAGGGCCTATGGCCAACCTAAGAGTTCATGCCGAATTCGTGTTCAAGAAGGGGTCTGTGCTTGCCATACTGGAATGGGAAGAAAAAAATAAATAAAATCCTCTAAATTTTCAAAAGAAGCTGGAAATCTGGATTTTATCTGCAACTTCCTGTTGTTTAAATATGGGAAACTAATTCAAAATTTGGATTAGGAACTATAGGCTAAACAAAACTCCTAGGCTAGTTTTAACCTGTGGCTAGCCACTTTCTGATCTCTCTGATTTGGTCCAGTCTTTTTTTTTTTTTTTAAAGATTTTATTTATTTATTTGACAGAGAGAGATCACAAGTAGGCAGAGAGAGAGGAGGAAGCAGGCTCCCTGCTGAGCAGAGAGCCCGATGCGGGGCTCGATCCCAGGACCCTGAGATCATGACCTGAGCCGAAGGCAGCGGCTTAACCCACTGAGCCACTCAGGCGCCCTCGTCCAGTCTTTTAAAACAAAAGAAGGTAGACTACTGGAGGAGAATCTCAGTTTTGGAAAAGTGGATCCAGGACTTTTGTCTTTTAAGAGCTGTGAGAAGAGGGGAAAGTGGAGATGATTACAGATGCTAGAGAATAAACCTCTGAGGATAAAATTAATGTCTAACTATATGCACTAATGTGAAATGTTTACCATTAAATCCTAATTATCAGGTAGCATATTATGCATATGTAACATTCAAATATGCCATCACTGTGATACTAACTTTGTGAATTTTATTTGACAACAGATATTCTGTATTAGTGACTAGAGAACTCCATCCATGATTGAAACAGCGTCACCACTTTATAGTCATCCTGGAATCACTCTAACCCATGCCTCATGGCCTTCATACCTCTGCCACCCATGCAGGGCTAAAACTAAGCTAAAATGAAGATGTAAGAGGCAGAGTCATCACACCCCAAAGCACCTTTCCAACAATGCTGAAATTCCTATTAGAGTTTAGAGATAATTAAGTGCTATTTTCCTTTAAAGTCAATTTGCTAAAGATTTCTCACCATGTATAAAGGCATACTGAGAGGTGCCTGGGAGGCTTAGTCAGTTAAACATCTGCCTTCAGCTCAGGTCATGATCCCAGAGTCCTGGGATCTAGCCCGGCATTGAGCTCCCTGCTTAGTGGGGAGTCTGCTTCTCCCTCTCCCTCTGCCTGCTGCTTCCCTTGCTTGTGTCTGCTCACTTGCTTGCTCTCAAATAAATAAATAAATAAAATCCTAAAAAAAAAAGAGAGAGATACTGAGAGAATAAGGGTGTAACTAGGGTGAAAGGGAAAGGAGGAGCAATAACACGGGATGGTAGACATTGAGAAATCCTTGGCAGGAAGTGGCATGACTATATTTTGTAAAGATCACTCTAGTAGCATCTTGAAAGAAACAGTAGTACAAGAAGTTGAGACAAAGAAGACAGCTGTAGTGTCCAGTTAAGAAATTATGAAGGGGGTGTTGCCTGGGTGGCTCAGCCAGTTAAACATCTGACTCTTGGGCGCCTGGATGGCTCAGTGGGTTAAGCTGCTGCCTTCAGCTCAGGTCATGATCTCAGGGTCCTGGGATCGAGTCCTGCATCGGGCTGTCTGCTCAGCAGGGAGCCTGCTTCCTTCTATCTCTCTCTCTGCCTGCCTCTCTGTCTACTTGTGATCTCTCTCTGTCAAATAAATAAATAAAATCTTAAAACAAACAAACAAAAAAAAAAACAAAACAACAACAAAAAAAATTTGACTCTTGATCTCAGCTCAGGTCTTAATCTCTGGGTAGGGTGTTCAAGTCCCACATTGAGCTCCAAGCTGAACTTGGAGTCTACTTGCCTGGGTGGCTCAGTGGGTTAAGCCGCTGCCTTCGGCTCGGGTCATGGTCTCAGGGTCCTGGGATCGAGTCCCGCATCGGGCTCTCTGCTCAGCAGGGAGCCTGCTTCCCTCTCTCTCTCTCTGCCTGCCTCTCCGACTACTTGTGATTTCTCTCTGTCAAATAAATAAATAAAATCTTTAAAAAAAAAAAAATTTGTGAAGGGAGAGTGACATCATGGCAGCATAATAGGTCCCTACCAAAATGGAATAATGAACAAACAGAAAATGTGAACAAACTGTAACAAGTTAGGAGACTGAATCAGTAATCAAAAAATTACGCCCCTCCAAAAAAACAAAAAGCCCAGGACAACACTGTTTCACAGGTGAATTCTATCAAACATTGAAAGAATTAATATCCTTCTCAAGCTTTGCCAAAGAACTGAAGAGGGAACATTCCTAAACTCTATTCATGAGGCCAATCTTAGCCTGATATCAAAGCCACATAAGCACCCAACCAGCAAAGAAAAGTATAGGCCAAAATCTCTGATAAATATAGTTGCGAAAAATCACAACAAAACATTATCAAACTGAATTCAGCAGCACATCAAAAGGTTCCTACAGCATGAACAAGAGGAATGTATTCCTGGGATACAAGCATGGTTCCACATATACAATCAAAGAATGTGATATGCCACATAGATGCAGAAAGCTTTTGAAAAAAAGGCAATGTCATTTTATGATTTAAAAAAAAAAAAAAAAAAAAAAAAACGCTCAACAACTGGGGTATAGAAGGAACATACTACAACATTTTAATAAAGGCCATACATGACAAGTACACAACTAACATCAGACCCAACTAAGTTTTCATATACGTAATTGTTATTTTCCCTTAAGGTCACTGTGCTTAGGGAGATTTCCCAATCTTTATGTAAATATGCTACCAGGATGAGGGCTTTACATAACTCAGTTGTGTAGAAAAGTTGAAATATTTTCCTCTAAGGAACAATCAGGAATGCGTACTCTCATCAGTCTTACTCAACATACTACTGGAATTTCCTGGCCAGAACAATAAGAAAAAAAACCAAAAAGCATCCAAATCAGAGAGGAAGAAGTAAAACTCTTTTTGTCTGCAGATGATGTAGGCTTACATACATAAAATCCTAAACTCCACCAAAACACTGTTAAAATAAATGAATTCAGTAAAGTTGAAAGATACAAAATTGATGTAGAAAAATATGATGCATTTTTTTTTAAGATTTTATTTATTTATTTGACAGAGATCACAAGTAGGAAAAGAGGCAAGCACAGAGAGAGGAAGCAGTCTCCCTGCTGAGCAGAGAGCCCAATGCGGGGCTCGATCCCATGACCCTGGGATCATGACCTGGGCTGAAGGCAGAGGCTTTAACCCACTGAGCCACCCAGGTGCCCAATATGTTGCATTTCTATACAGTGATGATAACTAGCAGAAAGAGAAATTAGAAAAACAATCCCATTTACAACTGCATCAAAAAGAATAAAAGACCTAGGAGTAAATTTAACCAAGGAGGTGAAAGACCTGTACTCTGAAAACTGTAAAACATTGATGAAAGAAGTTGAAACGAAACAAACTGTGGGTTGCTGGGGGGAGGGGGGTTGGGAGAAGGGGGGGAGGTTATGGACATTGGGGAGGGTATGTGCTTTTGGGTAAATTGGAAGGGGAGATGAACCATGAGAGACTATGGACTCTGAAAAACAGTCTGAGGGGTTTGAAGTGGCGGGGGGGTGGGAGGTTGGGGTACCAGGTGGTGGGTATTATAGAGGGCACAGCTTGCATGGAGCACTGGGTGTGGTGAAAAAATAATGAATACTGTTTTTCTGAAAATAAATAAATTGGAAAAAAAAATCAAAAAAAAAAAAAAAAGAAGTTGAAGATGACACAAATAAATGAAAATATATACCAATATACCATGCTCCTCCTCTGGAAGAATTGATATTGTTAAGATGTCCATATTATCCAAAGCAGTCTATAGATTCAGTGCAGTCTCTATCAAATACTAACAGGGGCCCCTGGGTGGCTCAGTTGGTTAAGCTTCTGACTCAGGTCGTAGTCTCATGGGTTGCGAGACAGAGCCCTACACTGGGCTGCCCACTTAGGGGGAGTCTTCTTGAGATTCTCTCCCTCTGTCCCTCCCCCTACATGTGTGCACTCTCACTCTTTCTCAAATAAATGCATCTTTAAGAAAAAAAAAATACCAATAGCATTTTTCACAAAACAAGAACAAAGAATCCTAACATTTGTCTGAAACCACAAAAGACTCTGAGTAGCCAAAACAATCCCAAGAAAGAATAAAAAGCTGGAGTTATCACAATCCCTGATTTTAAACTATACTACAAAGCTATAGTAATCCAAACAGTATGATACTAGCACCAAAAAAAAAAAAAAACAAAGATCAACTGAAGAAAATAGAGAGTAGCCCAGAAGTAGAGCCACACTTATATGGTCAATTAATCTATGACAAGAAAACACAATGGGGAAAAGACAGTCTCCCCCACAAACTGTGTTAGAAAAACTGGACAGCTACAAGTAGAATAAAACAATCAATTTCTTATACGATATACAAAAATAAACTGAAAGTGGATTAAAGACCTAAACACAGGAGCTAAAACCATAAAAATCTTAAAAGAAACTTTTTTTTTATAGGCAGTAAACTCTTGGACATCAGTCTTAGCAGTATTTTTTGGTTTTCTCTCCTCTGACAAGGACAACAAGAGTAAAAATAAACTATTGGGGTTACATCACACTAAAAAACTTTTGCACTAAAGGCTGCCATCAACAAAACAAAAAGGCAACCTACTAAAGAGAAGAAGATATTTGCAAATGATATATATGATAAGGGGTTAATATCCAAATACATAAAGAATTCATGCAACTAAACACTGAAAAACAAACAATATGATTAGAAAATGGGCAGAGTACCTGATTAGTTATTTTTCTAAATAACATATACAGATAGCTGACACACATGAAAAGATGCTCAAAAATCATTACTCACCGGGGAAATGCAAATCAAAACCTCAATGACTATCACCCCATATTAATAAGAATGGTTAGTATAAAAAAGACAAGAAATAACAAATGTTGGCAAAGATGTGGAAAAAAGAGATTCCTTTCTTTCTTTGGAATACAAAATGGTGAAGCCATTATGGAAAACAGTATGGAGCTTCCTCAAAATATTAATAGAATTACCATATGATCCAGTAATCCCACTTCTTGGCATTTGCCCAAAGAAAACAAAAACACTAAACACTTATGTCTACTGTACCATTATTTTCAAAAGCCAAAATATAGAAGCAACCTAAGTGTCCAATACAGAAGATGTGTATACACACACAGACACACACATACGACTATTACTCAGCCATAAAAATAAAGAATGAAATCTTAACCATTTGTGATAACATGGATGGACTTAGGTATATTATGCTAAGTGAAATAAGTCAGAGAAAGACAAATACCATATGATTCCACTTATATGTGGAATCCAAAAAAACAAAACGATGAACCAATGGACCCATAAATACCAAGAACGAACTGGTGGTTGCCAAAGGGGAGTGAGATTGTGTGGGTAGGGGAAGGTGATGAGCAAAAAAGGTAAAGGGGATTAAGAGGTACCAGTTTCCAGTTATGAAATAAAAAAGTAATGGGGATTGAAAGTACAGCATACAGTCAATAATACAAGTTAATTGAATACAGTCAATAATATTAAAGTAACTGTTTGATGAGTAATGGTAACTATACTTATCATGGTGAGTGTTTCAAAATATATGTAACTATTGAATGACTATGTTATACACCTCAAACTAATACAATATTACATGTCAAATAACTTCATTTAAATTTTTTTTCCAGTTGCAGGATATAAAATTAACATACACAAGTCAGTAGTTTCTATATACTAACAATCAAATATCTGAAAAGGAAAGAAAACATTCTCCTTTACAAGTGCATCAAGACCAATAAAAGACAGGAATAATTGTATCCATGAAGGTGTAAGATCTAGACACTGAAAACTAAAAAACTATGATCAAAGAACTGAAGTAGTATTGTTAAAATGTCCATACTACCCAAAGCCGCCTATAGAGTTAACACAATCTATCAAGATTCCAGTGGCAATTTTCAAAGAAATAGATAAAGCAATTCCAAAATTTCTATGGAACCGCTAAAGACACCTAATAGCCAAAACAATCCTGAGAAAGCAGACAACGCTGGAGATATCCCATTTCCTGATTTCAAACTATACTATCAGGCTACAGTAACCAAAATGGTATGGTACTGGCACAAAAATAGGTCCAATAACCAATGGAACTAAATTAAGAGCCTAGGCATGTACCCTTACATATACAGTCGACTAATATTTGACAAGGGAGTCAAGATATTCAGTAAGAAAAAAAAAGTTCTTTTGAAATGGTGCTAGAGGGCACCTGGGTGGCTCAGTGGGTTAAGCTGCTCCCTTCAGCTCAGGTCATGATCTCAGGGTCCTGGGATCGAGCCCCGCATCAGGCTCTCTGCTCAGCAGGGAGCCTGCTTCCTCCTCTCTCTCTCTCTCTGCCTGCCTCTCTGCCTATTTGTGATCTCTCTCTGTCAAATAAATAATAAAATCTTTTTTAAAAAAATGGTGCTAGAAAAACCTGGGTAACAATTTTCCAGATAATGAAAATGAACACTGATCTTACATCACTCATAAAAATCACCTCAAAATGGTTTAAAGACTTATAAGACTTGAAAATGTAAAACTCCTAGAAAAACACACACACACACACACACACACACACGGATAAAAACTCTTGATGATGGTCTTGGCAACAATTTTTGAATAAGACACCAAAGTGGAAGCAATAAAAGCAAAAATTAGTAAGAGGAACATAAACTAAAAACTTCTATACAGCAGGGGTGCCTGGGTGGCTCAGTGGGTTAAAGCCTCTGCCTTCGGCTCAGGTTATGATCCCAGGGTCCTGGGATTGAGCCCCACATCAGGCTCTCTGATTAGCAGGAAGCGTGCTTCCCTTCCTCTCTCTCTCTGCCTGCCTCTGCTTACTTGTGATCTCTGTCTGTCAAATAAAAAAAATTAAATCTTTAAAAAAAAAACCCAAACTTCTATATAGCAAAAGAAACAACAAAATGAAAAACCTACTAAATGGGAGAAAACCTTTGTAAATCATGTATCTCATAAGGGGTTAATATTCCAAAATACATTAAGAACCCAGAACTCAATAGCAAAAGTCAATCTAATTAAAAGATGCACAGAGGATCTGAATAGTTTGTTCCAAAGAAGACATACAAATGGTCAAGAGATGCAGGAACAGATGATCAGCATGAATAATTGTCAGGGAAATGCAGACTGAAACCACAAGGAGGTATCACCTTGAGGAACGCAAATTCATGTAGCCTCTGTGGAAGAGTATGAAGTTCCCTCAAAAAATTAAAAACATAACTTCCCCACATGATCCGGTAATTCCACTGCTGGGTATTCATCCAAAGGAAACGAAATTACTATCTCAAAAAGGTATCTGCATTCCCATGTTCACCGTAGCATTATTTTCAACAGCCAACACATAAAACTACCCAAGTGTCCATCAACTGGATGAATGGATAAAGATGTGGTGTGTGTGTGTGTGTGTGTGTGTGTGTGCTTGTGTATTATTCAGCTGTGAAAAAGAAACCCTATCATTTGTAACAACATGAATGAACTTCAAGGGCATTATATGTTAAGTGAATAAGAGAAAAACAAAGACGGTATGATCCACTAATATGTAGCAACTTTAAAACAAACAAACAAACAAAAACCTCATAGAGAACAGATTGGTGGTCGCCAGGGCTTGGGGGCTGTTGTTGGGCAAAAATGGATAAAGGTGATTGAAAGGTACAAACTTCCAGCTATAAGTCCTGGGGATGTACAGTATTGAGTACAACATGGTGACTATAGCTAACAACACTACATTGCGTATTTGAAAGTTGCTAAGAGAGTAGATCTTAAAAGTTCTCATCGCAAGAAAAAAACTGTAACTGTGTGGTGACAGATATCAACTAAACTTATTGTGCTGGTCATTTTGCAGTGTATACATAAATCATTATGCTGTAAAACTAACACACTGCTACTTACATAGAAGTGAAGGAAAGTAGTGTAGATGGCTTAAAATGTTCTTTTCATGGTCTGACTTCTGCTCAACTCTCTCATCTCCTGGACTATCACCATCTTAAGACCAAGATACCTCCTCAGCCACTGCTATTTCCCAGCATGGGGAATGGTCTCTTTAATATCACATTCCTCTACTAGGACATGCTATCCCTCTTTTCACCTGATTCACTTCACCTTATTATTTAAGACTTACTCTTGGTTCCTCTAGGAAGGTACTCTTACCCATAGTGGGTCAGATGATTTTCCCTGTAATGCTTTGGCAACCATAACTACACTTTTTCATCCTTCTCCCACTGGGCTATAATCCTTTAATTACCTTTCTTCTGAAAGAGACTATGTGTTTTGCAGCTGTAGGAAGAGTATCTTATTTATTTCTGTGCCCTCACTAACTAGTGCAGGGGCTGAAACGGACTTAACCTTGGTTTGTTGAACTAAATGGCAAGGAGAAATTATTGACTAAAAAAATACAGTTGATCTCTAAATTAAAATATTTATAGCTTAAGTGTCTGATAAGAACAATTTTCTAACTGTATATTCCTAATGGGATATTTTCAAGAACAAAAGAAAGCAAATAAATATTTGGTTTCGGTAGTGTGTTGTAATTCTCAAAGCATTTTTGCATACTGTAGGACAGAGTGCATAAGTAAATATATTGATGCCACTGACAAACAGCATTTTCACTGTGGGAGAAGGAAGATAGAAATATGAATGGGAAAAGGTAGGGGAAAATCAGATGTTATTAAATTTCAATTGGCCATGAACTCTTGGTTTTTAAAATATAGTTTCTAGTAACAATGAGCACACCTAGCTCCTCAAACTTGGCATCTAAGGCTGACACCTTAGATGAGAAGAAACAGGGCTCCTTATATAAATAACTAGTTCCAGATTTGGAACAATACAGAAAGTGAACCTAGAACACAAGCCTTAATGCAGCAAGTCAAAAGGATACAGCTTAACAGGGCTCCTACAGAACAAATTTGGGGCAATTTGATCATCCAATGGGATAATCATGTTAATACGTCAAATAAAAAAAGGCCCTAGCTAGAGCTAACAGTGATTATGAGAGGGCAGAGAATGAGAAAAAGAAAACTATTCTTTATAAAAGAATACCAACTAATAAACCAATAAATACAGAAAGGGGGATCAAATTAGAAACACATCATTTCATGAATTCCAATGTAGTAACTGACTCAGACAAAAATCCTCATTGATGCTGAAACAACTGAGTGAAAGGCTGGAGAAAGGGATCATCTCATAGCCACAGAGCATCACTCTAGAGATGACTTAAAAATAAAACGGGAAACCATTATCTTCCAGGGGAGGTCTGCTGTCACTTTTCAAAAGTGCTTGCATGTAGCAGTGCGTTACCAGGACACACTGAAATGATGGGACTCCTGAAGCGATGCAGTAAGCACAAATTATATATAATATACATCAGAAGCATCAAAATTAGACATCTACCTTTTGCCAAAAGTGTCCTAGTTGAATTATGGCGAACAATGTGAAAAATGGTGAACATAGGGGGCGCCTGGGTGGCTCAGTGGGTTGGGCCGCTGCCTTCAGCTCGGGTCATGATCTCAGGGTCCTGGGATCGAGTCCCGCATCGGGCTCTCTGCTCAGCAAGGAGCCTGCTTCCCTCTCTCTCTCTGCCTGCCTCTCCGTTTACTTGTGATTTCTGTCAAATAAATAAATAAAATCTTTAAAAAAAAAAAAATGGTGAACATAAGACACCAGGTCTGATCTCCTCATAAATGTTTTATGTCTTGGGGCACCTGGGTGGTTCAAATGGTTAAGTGTCCAACCAACTCTTGACATCAGCTTAGGTCTTGATCTCAGGGTCATGAATTCAGGCCCCATGATGAACTCCACACTAAGTGTGGAGCCTACCAACTAAATAACTAACTAAACAAACAAATAAATAAATAATGTTTTGTCATGAAAAACAAAAGCAGGGGTAGACTAAGTTAGAGCAGATAAAATAGACAAAATGCAATGCATGAACTCTGATCCAATTTAAAAAACAAGCCGTTTTTGAGATAAGAGAAATTTAAATGTGGACTATATACTCATGATATTGCATATAATACTGGGATTACATAGAAAAACGTTATTCTTGTAAAACTGTTTAAATAGAAAGAAAAAATCTCGCGGTCCTGGGATAGAGCCCTGCGTGGGACTCTCTGCTCCGTGGGGAGCCGGCTTCCCCCTCTCTCCCTACCTGCTTCTCTGCCTACTTGTGATCTCTCTGTCAAATAAATAAATAAAATCTTTTTTTAAAAAGTTGGTAAAATATTTCTAAGTTTGTACAATTTTTGGTTTGCCATTTCTTTTTTTACATTTTACCTTGATTTCCTTCTTTTACAGCTAAGTTCCTGCATTTCAGTGGCAATTCTACCCTCACTAACTGACCACCATTTTAAGAAATATTTTGGCAATTACATAATATCCAGAAGAGGGCAGCAGAGTAAAACTTTTTTTTAAAGGATGATCATGGTGTGTTAAACTTTGCCAGTTATCTGAAAATCAGACTTTACTTCACCTCCCTCTCGTGAACAAAGCAGTTGTGTTAGTGTTTCTCTTAGAAAATTGGAAAACTCAAAAGGCAGTCTCTGAGACTTCAATTTTTCCCATCTAAAATCTAGACTCAATGTTTATTATCTGATGGGACATTCCTATTCTCCCCTCTGACAGCCAGTTACAACCGAGTGGCTGTATCAAGACACTTGATAACTTCTTTTCTGGTCTTCCTGTTCTGAAAACCACCTTCCTCCTAGCTGGCCATCCACACTCCTACCCATCCATCCACCATTCATCTACCCACTCACACACCCCCACATCCATCTTGGTAACCACTATTCCCCTGAGCTTCCTAAACTATTTCTATATGCTAGTGCTCTGGAACCTTCAAAGACTCCCTAACATGTACTACCTCAGACCTCAACATTTCCAATGGTATGATTCTACTCTGACTGAAAACTTTATTTCCTACTACTGCTAATGCAAATTTTTGGTTTACTTGGATCATTGTATTTTTGTTCTCTGAACCCACTGTGTTCAATCCCATCTCTGTATCTATGCTAATACCCGTAGTTCTCAAACTCTTTTGTCTCATAATTTGGTCTGAGAGGCAGCTGAGAACCAGTTGCATGGAATCTTCCAGTTGATATCATAGCTGCACAACCAACATTGTACTACAGAATTCTATGGGGCATCGTTCACACTATTGTACTAACGGATTTATGTATTTATTACTTTCCACTAGATGGCAGTGAAGTGTCCAAAAGAGGTTGTGGCTTTTGCTACTTTAAACACTAATAGCTTTTTTTTCTCCTTCTTTTCATGCAGTATTTTAGGTCCTACAGCACAAAATAACTTCCAAATACTTTGTGACTAATTTTGTCAATATGCGATATACCACTGTAATTGAAAGAACTGGCATTAACTCAATATCTAATGCAATGACTTATCACATACTTCCCTCCTCAAAATCTTGCACCATAGTATGTGGTTCTAACACTTGATTCTAAAACATTTTTGTCTTCAGACTCCATTACACTTTTGAAGATTATCAAGAGTCTTCAAGGAGCTTTTGTTTATATGGGATATATCTACTGATATTCCTATACTGTATGAAAAATAATGCTTTAAAATATTTACCTATTAATTCATTAAAAATCAAAACTCAAAATCTATTACATCTTAATATAGATAACATACCTTTAAGAAAAGCAGCCAATTCACACTCCCTCCCAAGTAGTGAGAAGAATGGCATTTTTTAATTTTTGCACAACTATTTTATTTCCAGAACTAGACTTTTTTTAAGATTTTACTTATTTGACAGAGAGCGAGAGAGAGAAAGAATGTGTGCATGAGAGTGACTGCACAAGCAGAGGAAGAGAGAGAAGGAGAATCCCTGCTGAGCAAGGAGCCCTATGCAGGGCTTGAACCCAAGACCCCAGGATAATGATCTGAACCAAAGGCAGATGCTTAACTGACTGAGCCACCCAGGAGCCCCAAGAACTGGATTCTTGAGACAGAGGAAGATGGCAGAGTAGGAGGACCTTAGTCTCACCTCGCTCCATGAATATAACTAGGTAACTATCAAGTCATCCTAAATCCACTAGAAATTGACCTTTAAACTGGCAAAACAAACCCTACAAGTAAATGCAGAGGCCACACTGAAGAAGGCAGAAATGCAGAGACAGTGGTTAGGAGAGAAACAGACTGTGGCCACTGCAGTGGGGAAGGAGCCATGGTCACAGAGAAGGACCAGAGACAAGCTAACACATGGGAGGGCAAGAGGAAAATAAATCCCCATAGCAATTGGCTTAGAAAGAAGGAGGGCCCGAATTTCTTGAGTTCTTCTAACTAGCTGGGCTTAAAGACTGGAGTTCTAAAGGTCAGCATGCTTGGCTCTAGAAGAGTTCAGGAAGACAATGGGGCTGCACTAAGAGAAAAGGCAGGTCAAACAACTTGCAGACTTACAACATAAAAACAATGATCTGAAGAGCACCTGGGGCACACATGGTGCGGTTAATTGCTCTTCTCAGAGCAATCACAGAGAGTCAGCATTCATGATGAAATTCCTCCTGGAAGAAAGGAACTCCAGGCACCATTTCCCACCTGCCCTTCAGCATAATCACAGGGCCACCTGCAGGAACCAGCACAGACACTTGCTACCTAACTTACACCAAGCTCCGCACCCCCACGATCTGTTGGAGCTGCCCCTTTGAGTTACACCTGCCTCAGTCCCAGCATGGTGGGCCCTTCCTCCACAAGATTGGCCCAAACCCATGCTCACACCTCATCTCCTAATGTGGGAGTTCTGGGGACCCTTAGTTCTGGTGGCAGTGGTACAGCACCAACAGGTCTCATTTCACAAGCAGATCAGAGGACACCTACTTGAAGCTCAACACATTCAGGCCAGGAGCCAAAGACTGCCCATGAGAGGCAAAGAGCCTCTGCAGATGACTGACCTGAAAGATAAAGCAACCAGGACACAAAAGGAGTCTAAGCAGCACACAATGGATATACTCTCAGTAGCACCAGGCCCTAGGGAATAGGTGACATGACACTGCAGGGACCTCTTCTCCATAAAGCCACTACTCTCAAGAGTTGACTTTCCTTAACACAAGGAAACAGGAAAAGGGACTTAAGACAAAATGAAGACAGAGGAATTTGTCCCAAATGAAAGAACAGAACAGGGCGCCTGGGTGGCTCAGTGGGTTAAGCCGCTGCCTTCGGCTCAGGTCATGATCTCAGGGTCCTGGGATCGAGGCCCGCATCGGGCTCTCTGCTCAGCAGGGAGCCTGCTTCCTCCTCTCTCTCTGCCTGCTTGTGATCTCTCTCTGTCAAATAAATAAATAAAATCTTTAAAAAAAAAAAAAGAACAGAACAAGGCCACACTAGGGATCTAAGTGAAAGAGATCAGTAACAATGCCTGATGGAGAATTTAAAGCAATGATTGTAAGGATACTCCCTGGGCTTGAGAAGAGTAGAGGACATTAGTGACTATTAACACAAAGATAAAGAATAACAGAGAAGATGGGGCGCCTGGGTGGCTCAGTGGGTTAAGCCGCTGCCTTCGGCTCAGGTCATGATCTCAGAGTCCTGGGATCGAGTCCCGCATCGGGCTCTCCGCTCAGCGAGGAGCCTGCTTCCTCCTCTCTCTCTGCCTGCCTCTCTGCCTGCTTGTGATCTCTCTCTGTCAAATAAATAAAATCTTAAAAAAAAAAAAAAAAAAAAAAAAAAAAAAAAAAAAGAATAACAGAGAAGAGATAAAAGGCTCAATAAACAAAATGAGAAACAGCTTCACAGAATAAACAGCAGGCTGGAAGAAGCACAGGAATGAACTGGTGACCTGGAAGAGTAATAAAAGTAATCAAGCTAAACAAAAGAGAGAGACAAAAGAATTATGCAAAATGAGAAGAGACGTAGGGAACTCAGTGACTCCATCAAACATAGTACATTCCTATTATAGAAGTCTTAGAAGAGGAAAGAGAAAATGGGGCAGAGAATTTATTCTAAAAAATAATAGCTGAAAACTTACCTAACCTGGGAAAGCAAACAGATATCCAGATGCAGGAGCCACAGAGAACTGCCAACAAAAACAACAAAAGCAGAGCAACACCAAAAGATACTGTAATGAAAATGGCAAAATACAGTGATAATGAATAAATATTAAAAGCCACAAGACATGGGGCATGTGGGTGGCTCAGTCAGTTAAGCATCTGACTCTTGATTTTTGGCTCAGGTCATGATATCAGGGTCCTAGAATCAAGCTCTTCATCAGGCTCCACTGTCAGCGTGGAGTCTGCTTTTCTGCCTCTCTCTCTCCCTCTGCCCTTTCCTGTGTGCGCATGTATACATACCCTTTCTCTCTCTCTCTCTCTCTAATGAATAAATAAATCTTTTTCTTAAAAAAAGCAGTGGGACGCAAAGTGCTGAATGATAAAAACTTGCACCTCAAAATAATCTATCCAGCAAAGCTATCATTCAAAATAGAAGGAGAGATAAAGTTTCCCAGACAAACAAAAACTAAAGGAGTTCATGACCACTAAACCAACCCTGCAAGAAATACTAACGGGGACTCTTTGAGTGGAAAGTAAAGACCAAAAATGACAGTATGAACAGAGGAAACACAGAAGCAGTAAAAATTAGTGTTTCTATAAAGTATCAATCAAGGAACTTACAAAATAAAAGGATATAAAATATACCTTACACCATAAACCTAAAATATAGGGAGGACCCATATTTGGATGATACTGATGATGAGATGGACCCAGAGACAGAAGAACCTTATGAGCATAAGAAGAAACAGTAAAGCTAGGGGTGCCTTGGTGGCTCAGTTGCTGAGCATCTGCCTTTGTCCCAGGTCATGATCCCAGGGTCCTGGGACTGAGCCCCTGGGATTGAGCTTCCTGCTCTACAGGAAGCCTGCTTCTCCCTCTCCCACTCCCCCTGCTTGTGTTCCCTCTCTTGCTGTGTCTTTCTCTGTCAAATAAATAAATAAGTAAGATAAAGATAAATTTCAACATATCAGTTTTATAAAGCAGTTTAGGTTATGGTGATTTAGCAGAACACAGGAAAACAAGAAAATGTGTCACACTTATACCATATTAAGGATGTTGACTTATGTAACTAATGTATACAACTTTAATTTTATTTAACACTATCTCCCCAAATAAACTTCAAGTATGTGTGTGTGTGTGTGTGTGTGTGTGTGTGTGTGTATACACACTAGCAAAAGTTTATATGTACACTTAATTTCACTGTTTTGGCTACAATAATATCAATTTTGAAAACAAGTCCTAGGCTTGCCTCATCACTCGAACATGGCTAAATAACTACTGAATCATTCTGAAAACCCAAGAAATCAATCTGAGGAGTAAAAGAACAAACTATACAACTAGGCAGAGAGAAGCGGCCATTGTGGAAGGTAGGAGGTGCAGAGATGAGATTCTGGGGAGGAAAGGATTGTGCATGTTGCAGAGGAGAGGCAATGTTAATCACCAAGAGAGGCAAGAGAGAGAAAGAGAGGAGTGCACAGAGAATCACATAGGAAAAATTTCCCCAAAGCCATTCATGGGGAAAATGAGAAGAGCTGATTATGGTGAGTTCTGACAACCAGTGGAGCTCAAAGACTGGAGCTTTAAAGGTCCTCGCCTTAGCTGGTATGGAACCCAGTGGGCCGTACAGTACTCCTGTGAAGGAGGGCAGAGAACCCAGTAGCGGGCAGAAAGATCTGAGGATCCCCTGGAACACACTGGGAGAGATGGTCCCCCCTTCTTGGAGCCCATCTGGAAGAGGTGGCATGCCTCACCAAGGACAAAAGAGCCCGCAGATACCATTACCCTCCTTGACTCTCAGCACAGATGCAGAGACACCTGCTAACCTGGGTGGCTAACCTGGACATTGACTCCTTGCTTCATTTTACTCCATACTCCGAGCACCTGTGCTTTGGTGCAACTTCCCTTCTTGGACAAACCTGCACCAGCCCCAGAACAGTGAACACCTTCCCCAGAGAACCAGTGCAGGTGGCAACAAATACTAAGTCCCTAAGGTTGGTAGTTTTAAAACTCAGCCGGCCTCCCTAGGATAGAACATAGTTGCACTGTGCTGCAGGGCAGGCAGAGAGCCCAAACACAGAAGCAGTAGAGAGGCCTGGGACACAAGTAGAGAGAATGTTCATTCTTCTGTGAGGGCTTCCGGGAAACTGGTGGGGACAAATTCCCCTCTTTAAGGACAAAGGAGAGGGGTGGTGCCATTTCCCTCTCCAGTCTCCCAGTATAAACTAACATCAGGAAGCAGCAAAGCACCAAAAGTGGAGGCATTAGCTGCTTACAGCAAGTCTTGCCTTCTACACTCTGCATGTGCTTCTTTACTAGGACAAGGGTACATGAGAACCAGAGCAGCAGGCCCCCCTCCAGAAGGCCAACACAAACTCCCCACATGCACGAAGTCTACTGGCCATAGAGTGCTGCCAAGCTTCAGTTCTAATGGAAATAGCATCAGGTCTCTTTTAACAAGCAGCCCAGAGCACACCTAGTTAAAACTAACCACTCTGGCCAAGGTGCAAACACTCCCCACTAAAGGCAAAGAACAAACTGCAGAGGATTGACTGGAGGGAAAGAGCATCCAAAACATAGCACCAGACTTCACAGAAGATATACCAGAAACCCTTCCTGAGTCACCAGGTCCTGAACAGTTTATGACCCTTTCTTAATAAAGCCATTACTCTCAAGAGTAGGAAACATAACAGGCTTTCCTAACACAGAGAAGAAGACAAAGACCTATATAAAAATGACAAAATGAAGGAATTTGTCCCAAAGAAAGAAAAGGTCATGGCCAAGGATCTAACTGAAACAGATATAAATAGTATGCATGATCCAGAAATTAAAATGACAATCATAAGGATACTAGCTGGACTTGAAAGGACACTAGGGAGTCTCTCACCCCAGACATAAAAGACCTAAAAACTAGTCAGGCCAAAATAAAAAAACAGTATAACTGAGATTCAAAACCAACCAAGCAGGTGGTGGGTATTATAGAGGGCACGGCTTGCATGGAGCACTGGGTGTGGTGAAAAAATAATGAATACTGTTTTTCTGAAAATAAATAAATTGGAAAAAAATAATAAATTAAAAAAAAAAAAAAAAAAAAACAACCAAGCATACTCACTACAAGAATGGAAGAACGAGGGGCGCCTGAGTGGCTCAGTGGGTTAAAGCCTCTGCCTTCGGCTTGGGTCAATGTCCCGGGGTCCTGGGATCAAGCCCCACATTGGGCTCTCTGCTAAGCAGGGAGCCTGCTTTCCCCTCTCTTTGCCTGCCTTTCTGCCTACCTGTGATCTCTGTCTGTCAAAATAAATAAATAAAATCTTTAAAAAAGAAGAAAAAGAATGGAAGAAGGAAAGGAATGAATAAGTGATGTAGAGGACAAAATTACTGAAAATAATTAAGATGAAAAGAAGAGGGAAAGAAAAATATTGGATCACAAAGGGAGACTTAAGGATATCAGCAACTGCATAAAGTGTAATAACATTCATATCATAGAAGTCCCAGAAGAAGAAAAGAGGGGATAAGGGGCAGAAGGTTTACCTGAAAAAATTATAGTTGAAAACTTTCCTAACCCAGAAAAGGAAACACATATCCATATCCAGGAGGCACAAAGAACTATCAATATCAACAAAAGCAGGCCAACACCAAGACATATAGTAGTAAAATGTGCAAAATACACAGATAAGGAAAAAATCATAAAAGGAGCAAGAGAAAAGAAATCCCTACCATACAAAGGAAGACAAATAAGGTTAGCAGCATATCTCTCTACAGAAACCTAGCATGCCAGAAGAGAGTGGCAGGATATATTCAATGTACTGCATGGAAAAAAATATGCAGCCAAGAATATCCTATCCAGCATGGCTGTCATTCAGAATAGCAAAGAAAGAGTTTCCCAGACAAACAAAACTAAAGGAGTTGCTGACCAATAAACCAGTCTTGCAAGAAATTTTAAAGGGGACTCTGAATGGGAAAGTGACAAAAACTAGAAAGAAACAGAGAAAATCTTCAGAAATAACTACTTAACAAGTAATACAATGATACTAAACTCATACCTATCAATAATCATTCTACATGTAAATGAATAAAAAACAAGAGCCATCCGTATGATGCCTACAGGAGACTCATTTTACACCTAAAGACACCTGCAGATTGATAGTGAAGGGACAGACGGAGAAGCATTTATCATGCTAACGGACATCAAAAAAAAGCCAGGGGCGCCAGGGTGCTCAGTGGGTTAAGCCTCTGCCTTCGGCTCAGGTCATGATCTCAGGGTCCTGGAATCAAGCCCCACATCAGACTCTCTGCTTGGCAGGGAGCCTACTTCCCCCTCTCTCTCTGCCTGCCTCTTTGCCCATTTGTGATCTCTGTCAAATAAATAAATAAAATCTTAAAAAAAAGAAAAAGAAAGCCAGAGTAGCCATCCTTATGTTAGACAAACTAGACTTTAAACCAAAGACTGTAACAAGAGATGAACAGCACTATATCATAATAAAGGGATCTATTCAACAAGATCTAACAATTGTAAATATTTATGCACCCAACTTGGCAGCACCCAAATACATAAAATAGTTAATAACAAAGGAACTAACTGATAATAATATGATTATATTAGGGGACTTTAACACCCCATTTACAGCAATGGATACATCATCTAAGCAGAAAATTAACAAGGAAATAATGGCTTTGAATGACATGTTGGACTAGACGGACTTAACAGACATACTCAGAACATCTCATCCTAAAGCAAGAGAATACACATTCCTCTCGAGTGCACAGGGGCATTTTCCTGAATATTATATACTGAGTCACAAATCAGACCTCAACAAGTACAGAAAGACTAAGGTTACACAGTGCATATTCTCTGACCACAATGTAATGAAACTTGAAGTCAATTAACAAGAAAAAATGTGGAAAGACCACGAATACATGGAGGGTAAAGAATATCCTACCTTCTTTAAGAATGAAGGGGTCATCCAGGAAATTAAAGAAGAAATTTTAAAAATAGATGGGAACAAATAGTATTGAGAACAGAAGAGTCCAAAACATTTGGTATGCAGCAAAAGCAGTCATAAGAGGGCAGAATATACCAGTATAGACCTACCTAAAGAAGCAAGAAAAATCTCAAATACACAGCCTAAACTTACACCCACAGGAGCTAGAAAAAGAACAAATCAAACCTAAAGCCAGGAGAAAGGGGAAATAATAAAGATTAGAGCATTAAAAAAAAGATATAGAAACAAACAAACAAAAGTCAGTAGAACAGATCAATGAAACCAAGAGCTGATTCTTTGAAAGAATCAATACAACTAAAAAAAAAAAAAAAAAATCAATACAACTAATAACCCCCTAGCCAGATTTACCAAAAAGTAAAGAAGAAAGGTCCCAAATAGTTAAAATGATAAATGAATGGGAATAGAAAACAGCCAACACAGAAATACCATTTTAAGAGAATAGTATGAAATATTATATGCCAACAAATTAAGCAATCTGGAAGAAATGCATATATTCCTAGAAACATATTAACTGTCAAAACTAACACTGGAAGAAACAGAAAACTTGAACAGACCAATAGCCAGCAGGGGAAGTGAATCAGTAATCAAAAGTCTCCCCAAAGGGATGCCTGGGTGGCTCAGTTAGTTAAGTAACTGCCTTTGCCTCAGGTCATGATCCCAGAGTCCCGGGATCGAGTCCCACATCAGGCTCCCAGCTCCGGCAGGAAGTCTGCTTCTCCCTTTGACCTTCTCCCCTCTCATGCTCTTTCTCACCTTCTCTCTCTCTCAAATAAATAAATAAAATCTTTTTTAAAAGTCTCCCAACAAGCAAAACTCCAGGAGTAGATGGCTTCCCAGGGGAATGCTACCAAACATTTAAAGAATAGTTAATACCACTTCTTCCAAAATGTTTTGAAAAATAAAAATGGAAGGAAAACTTCCAAACTCATTCTACAAGGCCAGCATTACCTTGATTCCAAAGCCAAACAAAGACCCCACTAAAAAAGTGAATTACAGAGCAATATCCCTGATGAAAATAGATGTAAAAATTCTCGGGACGCCTGGGTGGCTCAGTTGGTTGGACGACTGCCTTCGGCTCGGGGAGTGATCCTGGAGTCCCGGGATCGAGTCCCACATCGGGCTCCCAGCTCCATGGGGAGTCTGCTTCGCTCTCTGACCTTCTCCTCGCTCGTGCTCTCTCTCACTGTCTCTCTCTCTCAAATAAATAATAAATAAAATCTTTAAAAAAAAAAATTCTCAACAAATACTAGCAAATCAAATCTGAATGATACATGAAAAGAATCAATCACCACAGTTAAGTGGGATTTATTCCTTGGCTGCAAGGGGGGTTCAATATTCACAAATCAATCACATGATACACCACCTAAATAAAAAAAAGGGTAAGAACTATATGATCCTTCCAATAGATGTTGAAAAACACATTTGACAAAGTACAGCATCCATTCTTGATAAAAACCATCAAAAAAGTAGGGATATAGGGAACATATCTCAACATCATAAAAGTCATATATGAAAAACCTAGAGCTAATATCAGTCTCAATGGGAAGAAATTAAGAGCTTTTTCTCTACAGTCAGGAACAAGATAGAGATGTCCACTCTCACCACTGTTACTTAACATTGTACTGGAAGTCCTAGCCTCAGCAATCAGACAGGAAGAAGAAATAAAAGGCATCCAAATTGCCAAGGAAGAAGTCAAACCTTCAGTATTTGTAGACAACATGATATTCTATGAAGAAAACCTAGAAGACTCTATAAAAAAATTGCCAGCACTGATACACAAATTCAGTAAAGCTGCAGACACAAAATCAACATAGAGAAGAAAAATCCAAGATGGCAGATGAGTAGTAGACCACAGTTTCATCTGGTCCCAGGAATTCAGCTAGATAGCTACCAAATCATTCTGAACACCTGTGAACTCAACCAGAGATCTAGGTAAAGAACTGTTGCAACTCTACAAATAGAAAAACAACCACTTTCTAAAAGAAAGATAAGATGGAAAAACTCACCTCAAAAAGCAGAACAAGAGTCAGTACTGACTGCCAAGGACCTAATCGGTATGGATAGAAGTAAAATGTCAGAACTCGAGTTCAGAATGATTATAAAGATAGTAGCTGGGTTTGAAAAAAGCATAGAAGAGACTAGAGAATCCCTTTCTGGAGAAATAAAAGAACTAAAATCTAATCAAGTCAAAATAAAAAAGGCTATTAATGAGATGCAATAAAAAAGGAAGGCTCTAACTGCTGAGATAAATGAGGCAGAAGAAAGAATTAGTGATACAGAAGACCAAATGATGGGGAATAAAGCTGAGAAAAATAAAGATAAACAACTTCTGGACCACGAGGGGAGAGTTCAAAACATAAATGATACCATAAAGTGAAACAATATTGGAATAACTGGGATCCTAGAAGAAGAGGAAAGAGAGAGCAAAAGAGAAGGGAAGAAGGTATACTGGAGCAAATTATGCTGGAGAATTTCCCTAATCTGGGGAAGGAAGCACACATCTATATCCAGGAGGCACAGAGATCCCCCTCAAAGTCAATAAAAATAGGTCAAACCCTGCTATCTAACAGTGAAACTTGAAAATCTCAGAGACAGGGACGCCTAGGTGGCTCAGTTGGTTAAGCAGCTGCCTTCGGCTCAGGTCATGATCCCAGGGTCCTGGGATCGAGTCCCACATCGGGCTCCTTGCTCGGCGGGGAGCTTGCTTCTCCCTCTGCCTCTGCCTGCCTCTTTGTCTGCCTGTGCTCGCTTGCTTTCTCTCCCTCTGTCTCTGACAAATAAATAAATAAAATCTTTAAAAAAAAAAAAAAAGAAAATCTCAGAGACAAAGAGAAAATCCTTAAAGCAGCTCTGGACAAGAGGTCCATAACCTGCAAGGGTAGAAACATTACACTGGCAGATCTATCCACAGAGACCTGGCAGGCCAGAAAGGACTGGCATGATATATTCAGGGTGCTAAGTAAGAAAAATATGCAGCCAAGAATAAGACAAACAGAAACTAAAAGAATTTATGATCACTAAACCAATCCTGCAAGAAATATTAAAGGGAATCCTTTCAGCAAAAAGAGAGCTCAAAAGTAACATAGACCAGAAAGGAACAGAGACAATTTACATAAACAGTGACTTTACAGGAAATAAGATGGCACTAAATTCCTATCTTTCAATAGTTACTCTGAATGAAAATGGGTTAAGTACCCTAATCAAAAGACACAGGGTACCAGATTGGATAAAAAAGCAAGACCCACTGATATTCTGTCTGCCAGAGACACATTTTAGGCTCCAAGACACTTCCAGATGAAAGTGACAGGGTGGAAAACCATTTATCATGATAACTGACATCAAGAGAAAGGGTAGCAATCATTATATCAGACAAATTAGATTTTAATCCAAAGATTATAATAAGAGATGAGGAAAGACACTATATCAAAATTAAAGGGTCTATTCAATAAGAAGATCTAACAATTGTAAATATTTATGCCCCTAACATGGAAGCAGTCAATTATATAAACCAATTAATTGCCAAACTAAAGAAACACATTGATAATAATGCAATACTAGTAGGGGACTTTAATACCCTACTCACTGCAAAGGACAGATCATCTAAGCAAATGGTCAACAAGGAAACAAGGGCTCTGAATATTACAGTGGACCAGACAGACTTCATAGATACATTCAGAGCATTCCATCCAAGCAACAGAATATACATTCTTCTCTAGTGCACATGGAACAGTCTCCAGAATAGATTACATCCTGGGTCACAAAACAGGTCTCAAACAGTACCAAAGATTGGGATCATTCCCTGCATATTTTCAGATCACAATGCTTTGAAACTAGAACTCAACCAAGAGGAAAGGTGGAAAGAACTCAAATACATGGAGGCTAAAGAGCATCCTACTAAAGAATGAAAGGGTCAACCAGAAAATTAAAAAAAAAAGAATTTAAAAAACTCATGGCAACAAATGAAAATGAAAACACAACTGTTCAAAACCTTTAAGATGTACCAAATGAGGTCCTAAGAGAAGAATATAACAAAACAAGCCTTTCTCAATAATCAAGAAAGGTCTCAAATATACACCCTATTCTTATACCTAAAGGAGATGGACAAAAACCAGAAAACAAAGCCTAAACCCAGCAGGAGAAGAGAAATTATAAATATCAGAGCAGAAATCAATGAAATGGAAACCAAAAGAAGAGTAGAACAGATTAATGAGACTAGGAGCTAGTTCTTTGAAAGAATTAATAAGATCGATAAAGCCCTACCCAAACCTACCAGAAAGTAAAGAGAAAGGACTCAAATAAATAAAATCATGAATGAAAGAGGAGCAGTCACAATCAACACCAAAGAAATACAAATAATAATAAGAACATATTATGAGTAACTATATGCCTACAAATTGGGCAATCTGGAAGAAATGGATGTATTCCTAGAGATGTATAAACTACCAAAACTGAAACAGGAAGAAATAGAAAACCTGAATAGACTCATAACCAGCAAGGAAATTGAATCAGTAATCAAAAATCTCCCAACGAACAAGAGCTCAGGGCCAGCTGGCTTCCCAGGGAAACTCTACCAAACATTTAAAGAATTAATGCCTATTCTCCCAAAGCTGTTTCAAAAAATAGAAATGGAAGTAAAACTTTCCAACTCATTCTATAAGGCCAGCATTACCTTGATCCCAAAACCAGACAAAGACCCCACCAAAAAGAAGAATTATACAAATATCCCTGATGAACACGGAAGCCAAAATTCTCACTAAGATACTAGTCAATAGGATCCATCAGTACACTAAAAAGATAATTCACCACAATGAAGTGGGATTTATTCCTGGGCTGCAAGGTTGGTTCAACATCCACAATTCCATCAATGTGATACAATACATGAATAAAAGAAAGGACAAGAATCATATGATCCTCTCAGTGGATGCAAAAAAAGCACTGGACAAAGTACTGTATGTATCCTTTCTTGATTAAAACTCTTCACAGTGTAGGGATTCAGGGTATATAACTCAATATCATAAAAGCTATCTATGAAAAACCCACATCAAATATCATTCTCAATGGGGAAAAACTGAGAGCTTTTCCCCTAAGGTCTGGAAAATGGCAGGGATGTCCACTATCAGCATGGTAGTTCAACATAGTACTAGAAGTCGTAGTCTAAGAAATCAGACAGCACAAAGAAATAAAAGGCATCAGAATCAGCAAAGAAGAAGTAAAACTTTCATTCTTTGCAGATGACATGATATTCTATGTAGAAAACCCAAAAGAGTCCACCCCAAAATTACAAGAACTCACAAAGGAACTCAGCAAAGTGGCAGGATATAAAATCAATGTACAGAAATCAGTTGCACTTCTATACACCAACAAGGGAACAGAAAGAGAAACTAAGGAGTCGATCCCACTTACAATTGCACCCAAAACCATAAGATACCAAAGAATAAATCCAACCAAAGAGGCAAAGGATCGGTACTCAGAAAACTATAGAATACTCATGAAAGAAATTGTGGAAGACACAAGAAATGGGAAAATATTCCATGCTTGTGTATTAGAACAAATATTGTGAAAACATCTATGCTACCCAAAGCAATCTATACATTCAGTGTGATCCCTATCAAAATACCATTAACTTTTTTCACAGAGCTAGAACAAATCATCTTAAAATTTATATGGAACCAAAAAGACCCCAAAGAGCCAAAGGAATGTTGAAAAAGAAAACCAAAGCTGGTGGCATCACAATCCCAGGCTTCAAGTTCTATCACAAAGCTGTAACCATCAAGATGATATGGTACTGGCACAAAAAGAGACATATAGATCAAAGGAACAGAATAAAGAAACCAGAAATGGACCCTCAACTTTATGGTCAAGTGATCTTTAATAAAGCAGGAAAGAATATCCAATGGAAAAAAGACAGTCTCTTCAACAAATGGTGTTGGGAAAACTGGACAGCCACATGCAGAAGAATGAAACTGGATTACACTACATTACACCATACACAAAAATAAATTCTTAATGGATTCAAGACCTCATTGTGAGACAGGAAACCATCAAAATCCTAGAGGAGAACAAAGGCAGCAACCACTATGATCTCAGCCACAGCAACTTCGTACTAGCGAGGTCTCCAGAGGCAAGGGAAACAAAAGCAAAAATGAATTACTGGGACTTCATCAAGATAAAAAGCTTCTGCAAAGTGAAGGAAACTATCAATGAAACTTTTTTAAAAGTTTAAAAAAAAAAAAGGGTTAGTATTCCAAACCATAAAGAACTTACCAAAATTGCATCCACTCTGCAAAACAGTATGGAGGTTCCTCAAAAAGTTCAAAAGAGCTACCATATGACCAGTAATTGCACTACTTGGCATTTACCCTAAAGATACAAATGTAGTTATCCAAAGGGGCACATGCACCCAAATGTTTATAGCAGCAGTGTCCACAATAGCCAAACTATGGAAAGAGTCCAGATGTCCATCTATTGATGTAAAGAATGGATAAAGAAGATGTGACATGTATGCACATGTCGTATACACACACACACACACACATGAATATTAGGCAGTCATCAAAAATGAAATCTTGCCATTTGCCATGACGTGGATGGAACTAGAGGGTATTATGCTAAGCAAAATAAGTCAATCAGAGAAAGACAATTATCATATGATCTCAGCAACAGAAGGAATCTGAGAAACAAGACAGAGGATCATAAGGGAAGAGAGGGAAAAATGAAACAAGACAAAATCAGAGAAGGAGACAAACCATAAGAGACTCTCAATCTCAGGAAACAAACTGAGAGCTGCTGGAGTGGAGGGGAGTAAGAAGGATGGGTGGCTGGGTGATGGCTGGGGAGTGTATATGCTATGGTGAGCACTGTGAACTGTGTAAAACTGATGAATCACAGGCCTATACCCCTGAAACAAGTAATAGATTATATGTTAATTTTTTAAGTTAAAAATAGACCTACCCTACGATCCAGAAATTGAACTACCAGATATTTACCCAAAAGATACAAAAATACTGATCTGAAGGGACACATGTATCCCAATGTTTATAGCAGCATTATCAACAATAGCCAAATTGTGGAAAAAGCCCAAATGGCCACTGACAGAAAGATGGATAAAGAAGCTGTGGTATATGTGTACACACACACACACACACGCAAACACACACACACACACACACACACAGGAATATTACTGAAAAAAGAATGAAATCCTGCCATTTGCAATGATGTGGATGGAGTGACAGTGTATCATGCTAAGTGAAACAAACCAATCAGAGAAAGACAAATGTCATATGATTTCACCCATACGTAGAAACAAAACAGAAGAACACAGGGAGAAAAAAAGAGAGAGAGGCAAACCATAAAACAGACTCTTAGGGCATGACTTGGTCAGTTAAGTGTTGGATTCTTGGTTTCAGTTAATGTCATGAGATTGAGCCCCACGTTGGGCTCAGTGCTCAGCATGGAGTCTGCTTAAGGTTATTTCCCCCCTCTCTCCCTGCCTCCCATCCTCTCCTCTTACTCTCTTTTTCTCTATCTCTAAAGTAAATAAATAAATAAAATCTTAAAACAAAAACAAACAAAAAAACAGACTCTTACCTACAGAAAAACTGAGAGTCATTGGAGGGAAAACAGGCAGGGGGATGGGCAAAATGAGTGATGGTTATTAAAAAGAGCACTTGTTGTGATGAGCACTGGATGTTTTATGTAAGTGATGAATCATTAAATTCTACTCCTGGAACCAATATTCCACTATGTGTGAATAACCAGAATTAAAATAAAAACATGAAATGAAAAAAGAAAAAAAGAAAGATCTAAAATCAGTAAGGATCTACTTATGAAGGTCAAAAAAGAGTAAAACCAAAGAAAGTAGAATGTATAAAATAATACAGAACAGGAATTAACAAAATTTAATTTTAGGCAAACAGAAGAGAAAATTAATAAAGCCAAAAGCTCTTTCTTTGAAAACAACAACAACAACAACAAGAAACTCCCAGTTAAAATGAGAAAGGAAACACAAACCATCAAAATCAGAAATGAAAATGGGGTTCTCACTATAGCTCATCTAGACATTAAAGGGACAATAAGATTATATTTATGAAAACTTTATGCCAACCAATTTGCTAGACTAAATGAACAAATTCCATGAAAAATACCTTACCAAACTTGAAAGAAGATGAAACAGAAATTTTCAATAGCACTGTATCTTTCAAAGAAATGGAATTTAGGAGGGGGGATGGAGACAGCAGAGTAGGAAGATCCTGAGCTCACTTCCTCCGAGGACATAACAACTTCTATAACTACATACAAAACAACTATCTCTGAAGACAAACTGAAGACAACCAGGACAGATCGTACACAACTACAGATAGAAAGAAAAAGCCACATCAAGATGGGTGGGAGGAGCAGAGATGTGATCTAGCCAGGATCCAACACCCCTGCACAGTGATCGCCTGCAGGAGAGGTAACACAAACATACAGGCCCTTGAGGAGAAACAAAGGATCCAAGCCCCACATCTAGAGCCCCAGTCAAGGGACACACAAACACACATGGGAAAAATGAGGCTCGTAACAAATGTGTTTGCAAACCAGCGGTGCTTCTGTTTGGGAGATCCAGAAGGCAGTAGGAAACTTAAAGGGCAGGTGAATAATTTCACTCACTCCAAGTTCGAGAGAAGAGGCAGCAGTTGGAAAAGCACCTGGGTTATATGGAAAGATCCATTCACCAATTTTAGGACATTCTCCAAAGAGTACAGCGTTCACAGACTAGCTGGTGCAGCTCAGCAGCAGCCAATTCCAACCCTCGACTTCCTGTGCTAGCACCAATCATTGGGCCGCAGCCTTCCTCTGCAGACTTCACCAGCCCAACTTACCTGCCCCAGCCTGCCCCCTGCAGAGCAGTTCCCCACCTGGCCACACCTGCAGGTGGAGGCAGCTGCACCAGAGTCCCAGCCTCCCCATTACCCCATCCCTACCAAGCAACCTCCAACCCAGGGGAAAGAGCCAAACACTAGAACAGTCACAGCTGGGCCTCACAGCCACACCGAAGGCCAACCCCATCCACACACATGCCCGCAGCTATTGGTCCAGAACTTCACAGCCAACTGCATGAGGGGCCAACCCTGCACATGAGCACACTAACAGTAATTATGGCCTCGACTCTCAGCCAGACAGGCTGGGGACAAGCCCCATTCACCAGCACATCCACAGCCAACATGGCTAAGCCGCACGGAAAGCTGCCCTGGGGAAGAGCCCCTCACAGCAGTGAATCCATCACCAAGTGCAACCCAGCTATAGTAGGAAGGTACCTGCAACTCAAAGAGGGGAGACCACTAGGGCACCTGGCTCAAGTAATGAGGGGTGGGGGATGAGGTTGCACAACTGGACCTGACAGGAAACTTCTGCATAGAGCCACTCCTTCAAAACTGGAAGGAGGCCATTAACAAAATGAAATGCACCCTATCTACTAAATAAGAGAAGATATCTGCAACTGATAAAACAGATAAGGGGTTAATATCCAACTATATAAAGAACTCATACAACACACTATCCAAATTAAAAAAAAATCCAATTAAAAATGGTAAAGAACCTAAACAGACATTACTCCAAAGAACACATACAGATGGAGAACAGACATAGGAAAAGATGTTCAAGATTGCTAATCTTCAGTGAAATTCAAATCAAAACTACGATGACATATCACCTCGTACCTGTCAGAATGGTGAGTATCAAAGATAAGAAATAACAAGGTCAGCAAAGATGTAGGAAAAAGGGGAAACTTGGGCACTGCTGGTGGGAATGCAAAATGGTGCAACTGCAATGGATAGTCTGGAGGTTCCCCCAAAAATTAAAAATAGAAATACCATACAATCCAGCAATTCCACAGCTGGATATTTACTGGAAGAAAACAAAAGCAGTAACTAGAAAAGATATATGAATCCCCTTGTTCACTGCAACTTTACTTACAACAGCAGAGATATAGAAACAATTTAAGTGTCCATCAAGAGATGAATGGATAAAGAAGATGTGGTATAGATATACAATGGATTACTATGCAGCCATCAAAAAATGAAATCCTGGGGCACCTGGGTGGCTCAGTGAGTTAAGCCTCTGCCTTTGGCTCAGGTCATGATCTCAGGGTCGTGGAATCAAGCCCCACATTGGGTTCTCTGCTCTGCAGGGAGCCTGCTTCCCCCTCTCTCTCTGCCTGCCGCTCTGCCTACTTGTGATCTCTCTCTCTGTCAAATAAATAAAATCTTAAAAAAAAGAAAAAAAGAAATCCTGCCATTTGCAATGATGTGGATGGAACTAGAGGGTAGTATGCTGAGCGAAATAAGTCAATCAGAGAAAGACAATTATCATATGAGATCTCTGACATGAGGAATTTGCGAGGTAGGGTGGGGGTCGGGAGGGTAGGGAGAGAAAAAATGAAACAAGATGGGACTGGGGAGGGAGAAAAACCATAGAGGACTCTTAATCTCAGGAAACAAACTGAGTGTTGCTGGAGGGTGGGAGGGAGGGATAGGGTGGTTGGGTGATGGACACTGGGGAGAGTATGTGCTATGGTGAGAGCTGTGAACTGTGTTAAGACTGAGGATTCACAGACCTGCATCCCTGAAGCAAATAATACATTATGTGTTAAAAAAAAAAAAAAAGAGTATGTGGTGTATAAACAATGAATCTTAGAACACTGAAAAAATAAAATTAAATTTAAAGAAAAGAATATATGGTATAAAAACATACAATGGGGGGTGCCTGGATGTCTCAGCAGGTTAAAGCCTCTGCCTTCGGCTCAGGTCATGATCCCAGGGTCCTGGGATCGAGCCCCACATTGGGCTCTTGGCTCAGCGGGGAGCCTGCTTCCTCCTCTCTCTCTACCTGCCTCTCTGCCTACTTGTGATCTCTCTCTCTGTCAAATAAATAAATAAATAACATACAATGGAATACTATTCTGCCATAAAAAATGAAATCTTGCCATTTCGAACAACATGGATGGACCCAGAGGGTACTGTGCTAAGTCAGAGAAAGACAACCATCAAATGATTTCACTTATATGGGGAGCCTAAAAATAAAGCAAGAAAACAGAAACAGACTCATAGATACAGAAAACAATCTTGTGGTGCCAAGGAGAGATGGGCAAAATAAGGAAAGGAGAATAAAAGGTACAAAATTCCCAATTATAAAACAAATAAGATAGGAATGCAATGTACACCATAGGAAATATAATAATAATGTAACAACTCCATATGGGGACAGATGGTAGCTAGACTTATAATGGTGATCATTTCCTAATGTATATAAATATTGAATCACTATGTACACCCAAGAATAATACTGTGTGACAACTCTACTTCAATTTTAAAAATGAATTCATTAACACAGAATATGACAAGCCCAATGGTTTCACTGGTGAATTCTATCAACATTCAAAGAAGGAATAACAGTACTTATATACAAATTTATTGGTGTTCTAGAAAGTAGAGAAGAGAATACTTCTCAACACGTTTTATGAGGTCAACATAAGCCTAACACCAAAACCCTAAAACAAAACTATAAATAAACCATGAGACTAAAAAGTTAAAACACACTTCAAAATAAATGTAAGACAACAAAAGCAGGGTGCCTGGGTGGCTCAGTGGGTTAAGCCGCTGCCTTCAGCTCAGGTCATGATCTCAGGGTCCTGGGATGGAGTCCCACATCGGGCTCTCTGCTCTGCGGGGAGCCTGCTTCCTCCTCTCTGCCTGCCTCTCTGCCTACTTGTGATCTCTCTCTGTCAAATAAATAAATAAAATCTTTAATAAAAAAAAAAAGCATATAAAAACCCATAGAATATAACCGAAGTATTACTCATAAAGACTTTAAGGATGGTGCAAGATTTAACAATGTGTCGTTGTAATTCATTACATTAATAGAAGAACAGAGAAAAATGGCAAAGAAAAGCATGTGATATTCACCATTTAAAATTAGGACAAAAATTCTTGACCAACTAAAACTAGAGAAATTTTAAACTCAAAAGAATACCTAAAGAAAACTATAGTAAATATTAAACTTGATGGCAAACCTTAGAAATAAACAGAATAATAAAGTAGAATTATACAGACTAATATGAGGAGACTCCAAAATATATTTTTGAATTAAAGAAGTTACAGGTATTTACAGTAGTTTAAAAAAACTCCACATATTTCTATGATTTTCTGTAGGAATATACACAGGTATACAAATACACAGAAATAAGACTTACAGAAAACACATCAGCCTGATAACTTCTTCTTTTTTTTTTAATGAAGTCCCAAAAGTTTATTTTCACTTTTGTCTCCTTTGCCTTTGCAGACATATCTTTTTTTTTAATTTATTTATTTTCAGAAAAACAGTATTCATTATTTTTTCACCACACCCAGTGCTCCATGCAAGCCGTGCCCTCTATAATACCCACCACCTGGTACCCCAACCTCCCACCCCACCACCACTTCAAACCCCTCAGATTGTTTTTCAGAGTCCATAGTCTCTCGTGATTCACCTTCCCTTCCAATTTACCCCAACTCCCTTCTCCTCTCTAACACCCCTTGTCCTCCATAATATTTGTTATGCTCCACAAATAAGTGAAACCATATGATAATTGACTCTCTCTGCTTGACTTATTTCACTCAGCATAATAACTCAGCCTGATAACCTCTGAGGAGACCAGGTGAGGACCAGGACTGGCCTAAGTACAAGTCACAGGGTCTGATTAAAGGAGATTTTAGCTTTATCTACCATGTTTCTATTTGTTACCAGGAGAATGTTGTTTTTATAAACAGCCTAGGTAACTAAAAAGTAACTTTAATACCATAAATTTAAATTCAATATAGTACTGGAAGTCCTAGCCAAAGCAATTAGAAAAGAAACAAATAAAGACATCCAAACTGAAAAAGAAGTAAAACTGTCACTATTTGCACATTACATGATATTATATACAGATAATACATCTAGAAAACCCTAAAGACTCTACCAAAAAACAGTTAGAACTAATAAATTCAGTAATGTTACAGAGTTATGAAATCAGTGTACAAAATCTGTTGTGTCAGGCGCCTGGGTGGCTCAGTGGGTTGGAGCCTCTGCCTTCGGCTCGGGTCATGATCCCGGGGTCCTGGGATCGAGCCCCACATCAGGCTCTCTGCTCAGCAGGGAGCCTGCTTCCTCCTCTCTCTCTGCCTGCCTCTCTGCCTACTTGTGATCTCTGTCTGTCAAATAAATAAATAAAATCTTTAAAAAAAAATCTGTTGTGTCTACACAGATGAGACATCTGTGAGCTAACAGAGAGAGAAATTAAAACAATATCCTTCACAATTGCATCAAAAAGAATAAAATACAGGGGCACCTGGGTAGCTCAGTTGGTTAAGTGTAAGATTCTTGATTTTGGCTCAGGTCATAATCTTTGGGTCATGAGATGGACCCCCACATTGGGCTCCATACTGGTGGTCATGGAGCCTGCTTAAGATTCTCTCTCCCTGCCCCCACACACAAAAAGATCTCTCTCTCTCTCCTTCCCTCTACCCCGCCCCCTAACTCTGGGCGGGGCGGAGGGGGAAAATAAAATACATAGAAATAAATTTAACCCAGGAAGTGAAGGATCTGTACCCTGAAAACTGGCACTAATGAAAGAAAATGAAATAGACACAAATAAATGGAAATATATTCCATGTTCATGGACTGGAAGAACTAATACTGTTAAAATGTCCATCTACTCAAAGCAACCCACAAATTCAATGCAATTCCTTTGAAATTTTGGTGGTATTTTTCACAGAACTAGAACAAGTAATCCTAAAATACATATAGAATCACAAAAGACCCCAAACAGTCAAAGCAATCTCACAAAGATGAGCAAATGTAGAGGGATCATGCTCCTTGATTTCAAAGTCTAATACAAGGCTACAGTAACCAAATAATACAGTGTTAGCATAAAAACAGACAGATAAATGTAAGAGAATACAGAGTCCAGAAATAAACCTATATTTACATGGTCAAATAATTTATGACAAAGGAGCCAAGAATATACAATGGGGAAAAGATAGTCTCTTCAACAAATGGTGGTAGAAAAGTGAGCAGCCTCATGCAAAAGAATGAAACTGCACTACTATCTTACACCATACACAAAAATGAACTCAAAATGGATTGAAGACTTGAATTTAAGGACTGACACCATAAAACTCTTACACAGTGAAGAAAATATAAGCAGTAAGCTCCTGGACATCAGTCTTAACAATAACTGTTTTTTGGTGGTTGTTGTTTTTTTTTTTAATCTAACACCAAAAGCCAAGACAACAGAAGTAAAAATGAGTAAGTGGGACTACATCAAAGTAAAAAGCCTCTGCACAGCAAATGAAACCATCAACAAAATGAAAAAGCAACCTATGGAATGGGAGAAGACATCTGCAAATCATACATCTGATAAAGGGTTAATACCCAAAATATATAAAGAAATCCTACAAAAGAAAAAAAAATCCAATTTTAAAAATTGGCAGAAGACCCAAGCAGATTTTTTTTTTCCTGAAGAAGATATACATATGGCCAACAGACACAGAAAAGATGATCAACACTACTTATCTTCAGGGAAATTAAAACCAAAGCCTCAATGAAATATTACCTCACACTTGTTAGAATGGCTATTCTGAAAAAGGCAAGAAATAACAAGTGTTGGCTTGGATGTAGAGAAAAGGAAAATCTCATGCACTGTTGGTAGGAATGCAAATCAGTGCAGCTATCATGCAAAACAGTACGGAAGTTCCACAAAAAATTAAAATAGGGACGCCTGGGTGGCTCAGTCGGTTAAGCATTTGTCTTTGGCTCAGGTCATGATCCCAGGGTGCAGGGATTGAGTTCCCCAGGGGGCTCCTTGCTCAGCGGGAAGTCTGCTTCTCCCTCAGTCTGTCACTCCCCCGCTTGTGCATTCTCTTGCTCTCTCTTTCACTTTCTGACAAATAAGGAAAGTCTTTTCTAAAAAATTAAAAAGAGACCTACCATAAGATCCAGCAATTCTACAGCTGGGTATTTACCCCCAAAAAATGAAAACACTTAACTAGAAATGATATATATACCCCTATGTTCACTATAGCATTATTTACAACAGCCATGACACGGAAACCACTGAAGTGTCCATCAATGGATGAATGGATAAAGAAATCAAGGTATGTATATGTGTGTATATGTGTATATGCGCGCGCACACACACACACAGAGACACATATAATGGAACATTACCCAGCCCTTAAAAAGGAAACCTTGCCATTTGGGACAACAAAGATGAACCCTGAGGGTATCATGCTAAGGGAAAGAAGACAGAGAAAGGCCAATAACATATGATTTCGTTTATATGTGATATCTAAAAAACAAAACAAAATAAAACAAGCTCAGAGACAGCAGACTGATGGTTGCCAGAGGTTTCCAGGGGTTGGAGGGTAGGGGGTCATTACAAGAGAAGTAAGATCTGGGGATATAATGTACAGTGTGGTGACTATAGGTAACAATACTGTATATTTGACAGTTGCTAAGAGAGTAGATCTTAAAAGTCCTCATCACAAGAAAAAAATTATAACTATGTATGATGACCAATGTTAAACAGATTTATTGTGGTGGTCATTTTGCAATATGTACAAACATGGAATCATGTTGCACATGTGAAACTAATGTTATAAACCATTAAACATCAATCAATCAATAATAAATAGGGTCTATGCAAAATGGTCCCCTTAACTGGATGGACAACAAAGATGATTACACTACATGATAAAAATTTTAAAAACACTGGAAATATATACAAAAATTTTTTTGAAAAGTATATTATTATAAGTAAACATACTACTAGCTCTCTTCGGTTCCTTTTAAGTTTAGAGACCATAAAAAATCACTTTCTTTGGGCGCCTGGGTGGCTCAGTGGGTTAAGCCGCTGCCTTCGGCTCAGGTCATGGTCTGGGGGTCCTGGGATCGAGTCCCGCATCGGGCTCTCTGCTCAGCAGGGAGCCTGCCTCTCTGCCTACTTGTGATCTCTGTCAAAAAAAAAATTTTTTTTGAAAAGTATATTATTATAAGCAAACATACTACTAGTTCTCTTCGGTTCCTTTTAAGTTTAGAGACCATAAAAAATCACTTTCTTTGGGCGCCTGGGTGGCTCAGTGGGTTAAGCCACTGCCTTCAGCTCAGGTCATGATTTCAGGGTCCTGGGATCAAGTCCCGCATTGGGCTCTCTGCTCGGCGGGGGGCCTGCTTCTCTCTCTATTTCTCTCTCTCTGCCTGCCTCTCCGTCTAGTTGTGAGCTCTCTCTGTCAAATAAATAAATAAAATCTTTTTTACAAAATCACTTTCTTTGAAGGTCATTTATTAATACAACCTGGAACTGAATTGACCCCATTTAGCAAATCCGGTAAATCTGCAGGATGCCAATCTACCAAACACAACACCTGAGCCTCTAGAGTTTGCCAACATTTTGTATTAGATAAGAGTGAAATGGAGACTTTGGCAGATATTCTTTCTCTCCTTGTGTTTGAACAAATTAGTCCTAAAGCCACCTGCCTTTACCTGAATTTTCACTAGGTCTCATGCGTTCTATTTAGACTTTTGCTTAGGATTTCGCTTTCATTCTCCGCCAAAGAAGAGGAGAGCATTTTCCTGCCTGAGGAAATGGCACCAACACATTTAATTTTTAATAAATACTTGGGGATCTGAAGATAGTTGCAAGATTCTTGAAGTTTGCCTCCACTGGAACTAAGCGTGGGCTAAACTTGTCCTAAGTGGGTGTGTGGGGGTGTGTGTAAATACACGAGCGAATGAGGAAAGTAACGGAGAAGAGAGAGCTTGCCTCAGCTCTACGCACCTCTGATTCAGCCAGCTGGGGACAATAAAGGAGAGGCACAGACGACACCAGCAAGAGGATCCAAAGGAGTACCAGGGCCACAGAGCTCGGAACTGAAGGCGGAAACGCAGAAGGGGCGGGACGGCGAGGCCCCCGCTCCTCCCCCGGCCGGGGCGGGCCGGAGACCGCGACCCACCTCTCCGCGCTGCCCTCGTCACAGCGCCGCGGGACAGCCATGCCGGGTCGCCTCCTGCGGGGCCTGTGGCAGCGATGGCGCCGTTACAAGTACCGCTTCGTTCCTTGGATCGCGCTGAACCTAAACCACAACCCTAGGTGAGAGGGCGAGACCGGCAGACCAGGGGCGCCTTCGTTCAGCACCGCAACGCCACCCGGGCCGAGGGACCCGAGGCCCGTGAGCCCTACATGGGCGGAGCCTCCGGCAGACGGAGTCTCGGGCGGGCGGAGCTTAGGCCGGCCCCGGGGCCCCAAGCTGGTGGAACCCGAAGAAGGCGGGGCCCGAAGAGGGCGAGGCCGAGGCTGGTGGAGTCCGGAGGGGAGCTGGGATACTGACGGGGGCGGGGAGCCTGTGGTGGGTGGGGCCTGGCCTAATCTCCCATGGTGCCCCGCGCTGCCAGGTCTGCAAGGCGGGCGTTGCCCACGTGCGGAGGCGCGTGTTCTTTCCGGCTTCTGTGCTGGCGGAAAAGAGAGACTTTTGAAAAGAACGAAGACAGAGGGTGCGTGGTCTTCTCTCCGCCAAGGCATAGTCAGGAGTTTGAAAATCCTTTAAAAAGCCAAATCGAGGTTTATTTTCACAGCTCCATAGTTTACCTGGTGAAAACAGCCCAGCTTGGCTGTGAGGATAGCAGCTTGGACTCACGCATAAAAACGAGCAAAATGCCACGAAAAGCACATTGGAGTCTTGGGTTTAAATTGGCTCATGCCTGAAACAGGGATCTGAGAGGGTGGCTGTGGAGTGAGTGTCATTGCGGGCTCTAATAAGTGGCGTGCTAGTGATCTGGAAGCAGTTCAGTAATGCTCACTTAAATGGGGCACACTAGCTCCGCTGAAAGCTGGCTAATAACCAAAGAACCTTTCCAAAGTTTCTGTCAGCGAATACATGAATTCAGGGCTATCCCTATTATAGAACTGTGAAGCGGGAATTGCTTTTTGTTAAGAAGTAAAAATACCATTATGCAAATAAAAATGATGCAGCCATTGAAGAAGTCAGTACTCCCAGGAAAGAATGTGACAGTGTATAATGTTAAACTTGTCTTTAAAATTACACGCCTACAAAAAGAGCCATTGCAATATGTGGATTCTTATGTGATGTTCACATAATGGCTCTGTGTGTGGTGGAAAAAAGAACTAGCTCTGTTTCAGCTTCTGGCTCTCTCACTTAACAGCTTTAGGATGTTGGGCAAATTCCCCAACATGTCCAAACCTCAGTTTCCCCATCTGCAAAAAAAGAGGTCATGAATGTAAGGACCCAACAGCATTTGGTACAGTTATAACCTTCACAAATACTAGCTATTGTTAATGGGTAGGCATTGTCCGGAGCTAGGTCACTGAAACTACCCCTAAACAACTCTTCCCTGAACCTCTCAGTTTTATGCTGTTCAGACACATAAGAATCATCATCATTAAGGCCAGTGACTCAGAAGGCATGAAGTGTGGCTTTTGTCAGTTGAAGGGTAGTGAACAGAAATTTTTCCCATTTTCAGGACCCTCCGATATGTTCCAGAGGAATCCAAAGACAAAGTTATCTCAGATGAAGATGTCCTAGGAACATTACTGAAAGTTTTCCAGGCTCTATTCATAAATGATTTCAATAAGCAATCAGATATCTTGACTATGCTTCCAGAAACTGTCAAATCAAAATACCACAACCTACTGTCAGTTCAACATCCAAGGGTGAAACTGCTTGAATACAGACATCAACAGCAAAATACCTTTAAACCAGAAGAAATTCTTTATAAGACATTGGGTTTCAGTGTTGCCCGAGCAACTAGCTCACTGATATCTGCTGGAAAAGGTGTCTTCATTACCAGAGGATGGGTACCAAAAGGCGCGGTTGTATCTATGTATCCTGGTAATCACACAATTAGTGCTTTGCCAAGAGTTTCCTATTTATCCATTAATAAAAGTTCAAGTAAATATATAGTTCCGTAATACTTCGAGTTAAGGGGTTGAATTGAAAACTCAAATTTCCATAGATTCTTAAATTCTGATTTAGAAATTAACCATAAATTATCTTATGTGTTAGAAAACATCCTTGAGTATTTCTTTTCTTTTAAGGAAATTTTTGTAGTTAATGTTTAAATGTGAAATATTTAAATGTGGGATACAGTATAGCCTACTTTGATAAGATGAATTACTTAGAAAGCACTAGAGAATAAGTCAGTTGGCTTACATAATTGGTAACTAAAGGTAAAAATAGTATGGGTTAGGGGCACCTGGGTGGCTCAGTGGGTTAAGCTGCTGCCTTCGGCTCAGGTCATGATCTCGGGGTCCTGGGATCGAGTCCCACGTCGGGCTCTCTGCTCAGCAGGGAGCCTGCTTCCTCCTCTCTCTCTCTCTGCCTGCCTCTATGCCTACTTGTGATCTCTCTCTGTCAAATAAATAAATAAAATCTTTAAAAAAAAAATAAAATAAAATAAAATAGTATGGGTTAAAACAGGAAAGATAGATTTTAAACCCATGAATCATTGAATGAAGACCTTCCTGCCATTTCTACACTTTGAAAGTAAAGCAGCTGCTTTGAAAAAAGACCATTGACTAGAATGCTCAGGAGAGTATGTTATTTGTTGAATTAAGTTGATATAATTTGGTGTGGTACAAAATATGTGTGAATGCTTAAGTAGACCTATGTTTTCAAAAAGTCATTCTACTATTTTCTGATTTTATATCCTTAAGCAAGAAAGTTGGTTTCCTCCTACACAACTAACCTGTAAAGACTAAATAGAACAAGTCAGCAACAAATTTTAATAAAATAGCATGCCTGGAACATAGGACAGGCCCAGTAAATATTTTGTCCTTTCCTCCATTGCCAATGAAAGGAGAAACAACCTAAATGTCAGACTCATTCATTCCCATTTTTTCTGCATTATTAAATCAGTTTTTAACAAAGTACATTTCTTAAAAGACTTTTTAATAGATGTCAAATCACAGCCTACTTTAAAAAGCCGAAACAAAACAAAACAAACCCACGACTTTGTAAAACTGAACCTCAGATGTGGTGTTCACATTTTAATCAACCAGAATAGTCACATTTTATTTGGCTGTGTGAACAAATTGGTCCTCTGCTCCACTTACTACTCAGCACTCTTCCAAGGAGGAAAGTAACCAAAGAGAATGTGATCATCTAGACTGGAGATAAAAATATTAGAAAAAGGGTAGATAAATTAAAACAATTTCTTTCATGTTTTACTTATGTTTCCAGGTGTTTATGATATTTACATGTTATATCTTTATCTTATTGTATAATAGGTACAGTATATCAGAAGTATGAGCCAATCTTTTTCCAGTCCATTGGAAATCCATTTATTTTTAGATGCCTGGATGGGGTACTCATTGATGGAAATGACAAAGGAATATCAAAAGTTGTATATAGGTAAGTTGGTACTCATGTTCAAACTTAATATGGGATCACCACAAAATGATTATGACCACTTGCCTTTTTACTTTAAGTAAAAATCTGTTTAAGCAGTTGCTAAGTAGCCACTCAGTTGCCCTATTGACTAGATAAAACTTTTTTGAGGAAAAAAAAAACTTTTTTAAGAGAACCTGGACTTGTTCAGTTTAGGGTTACTTTTATACTTTTGGATTTTATTGTAAGATATAAAAGAACAGTCCCTTAGGTAATTTTTTCACCTGTTTCAGATCTTGTAATGGGAGAGATCGACTTGGTCCTTTCAAAATGAGTGATAGTACATGGCTAACATCAGAAATTTGTAATCCACTGGCTGTAGGACAGTATGTCAACAATTGTTCAAATGGTAAGTTGGCATCCTGGGTCTGTGAGACAAGATAAAAATGCAGCAGTGGTCATTTTCCTCCTTTGCCCTATGACTGAGTACCAAAGGCACTCAGCTATTTAACATCTCAGCTATTCAAAGCCCATCAGTAAACTATAACATTCTGGGGGCAGATATCAAAGAATCTGGGGAAATGATGATATACATTAATTGAATAATTTATTGTTTTTCTTCTGGTTTTGCAATAAATATAGGCAATTGATAACTGCTCTTTTGATCATCATGATTGTAGCATTTTTTTTTAATAGTTCACTTAGAGATCATTCTTTCAGTGCCTCAGTAGAGCCTGGTAGGTTGAACTAGACTGGTATCCCTTTCTGTTGCTATGTGCATGAGTCACTTACCTTCTCATAGGGCTTGACTTCCCCAAAAGTTTAAGTTTGATCTGGCTGTATTTAGCATAGGTTTTGGTGTTATGGAGATGTGAACTTGAAACCTGACTCTTCTACTTAACCTTTAACCTTTCTGAGCCTCTGTAAGTAATAGGGGTGCCTGGGTGGCTCAGTCCCTTGAATGTGTGACTCCTGATTTCATCTCAGGTCATGATCTCAGGGTTGTGATACCAAGCCCCAAGTCAAGCCCCCAGTCGGTCTCTGAGCTAGGCAGGCAGTCTGCTTGAGATTCTCTCCCTCCGTCCCTCCCCCCATTCACACATATGCACTCTCTCTCTAAAATAAAATAAATTCTTCAAAAAGTAAATAATAAATATGTGTATATATATATGTATGTATTTATATATAATCTAATAATGCCTGGAACATAATAGTGATTACTTATTTGAGCATGTTCTTATAATTTGGAAAATCACACAAGTGTCATAATTCAGTACTGTTTTTCACGACCTTATAAAATGGTTGTTCATAAAAACTATATACTTATTCCTAGACAGAGCAGCTAATGTCTGCTATCAAGAATTTGATGTGCCTGCAGTCTTCCCTATAGAGCTGAAGCAGTATCTTCCAAACATTGCCTATAGCTGTGACAAACAAAGGTTAGTTTTTTTTTCTCCTCTTTCCTGTCTTATGCTATACTTAAAAAACATATGTTTTCTATGGCGCCTGGGTAGCTCAGTTGGTTACTGACTCTTGGTTTTGACTCAGGTCATGATCTCAGGGTCCTGGGATGAAGCCCCGCATGGGGCTCCACACTCGGCTGTTCAGTGAGGAGTTTCCTTGTCTTTCTCTCTCCCCCTCTGCTCTTCCCCCAGCTCACATGTAACCCCCCCCAAATAGATGAATAAATAAACCTCAAAAAAAATTTTTTTTTCCAAGAAAAAGCTCTATAGAATTAGGGGAAATTTTTTTAGTGAAAAATTATGACAAATTTTGATTTTTCATCATACCTGAATGTGTTAATGTACACTTACTTGAAATTTAAAATTTTCCACTAACCTAGCTCATTCTGCTTATTACCCATTTTTATACTGTATAGTACTTTAAAAGTATCAACCTTAAAATGTTTTTCAAGTGATTCTGTTATTTTTCTTCTTACAAATTCTTCAAATACATTTTTTACTTTAATCATTTTAAGGATCATGTTCTTCATCTCACTTGAGAGTACCCAGTTAAAGAAAAAAGCCAAATTACACTATTAATTCTTTTGCCCATTTCAGTATTAGGTTTGGAAACTTAACAATGAAAAAAAACATAGGGACGTCTGGGTGGCGCAGTTGGTTGGACGACTGCCTCCGGCTCAGGGCGTGATCCTGGAGTCCCGGGATCGAGTCCCACATCAGGCTCCCAGCTCCATGGGGAGTCTGCTTTGCTCTTTGACCTTCTCCTTGCTCATTCTCTCTCTCACTGTCTCTCTCTCTCAAATAAATAAAACAAAATCTTTAAAAAAAAAAAAAAAGAAAAGAAAAAAAGATAAATATTCAGAAGATACATATTTGTAATATAAGGTTTATTTTCTATTCATGAAGTGGAAAGTCTGCTGAAAGAATTCAAGTAACAATTTCTAGATGTAAGTAATTCTGTAGAGTTTTTTATCAGCAATGCTATAGGAAGATATAATCATTATGACAGTGAGCTGCCAACTACTAGCAAACTCTTATATGGACCCCATTAAATTATCCTTTTAAGATGAATGAGATTTAAAACTTAAGACTATTTTTTTTACGTAAAACTCAGTAACTTCTCTGTCTCTATTCATGTGTGTTTGTATAGCTAACAGTTTGAGTGTTTTAGCCATATACGGTGGAGTACAATGTCATTACTGTTCAACAAGTACAGGAAACGTTAACTGAGTAGGAACATTGAAGGTTACATATGTCTTGTGGTATCCATAAAAGTATTTTTTTTAATTCTGATTTTTTTTTTTTTTTTGAGAGGGAGAGAGATAGAGGAGGGAGAGAAGGAGAGAGAGAATCCTAAGCAGACTCCATGCTCAGCACAGAGCCCAACACAGGGCTCCAACTGACAATCCTGAGATTAACACCTGAGCAGAAATCAAGAGTCAGACATTTAACCACCTGAGCCACCCAGGTGCCTCAAAATTCCAATTAATTTTAAGTAATGTTTCCGGCTTTGCAGAATACAAAGATAAAGATTAATTTTAAAATGTTAAACTATAATAAATGTCATTTTAAAATGCTTTTTATGATAACCAGTTTGGGGAGCCTGAACATAAAAACAACATATTTGTGGTCTTTTTAATGCTAAGGAATAGACATAGGTACTTAAACTCCATCAGGGAAAATAAGTAAATAAGTAAGTTTTTAAATAAGTAAATAAGATAATAATGCCATCAGGGATAAGAGCTGTTTCCTCGTGGAAACCAAATAACTAAGACAATAGTAAGAAATTTGAGTAAAATTATAAGATCTATAATGGTTATATTAAAAATATGAGCTTGGATCTGTTAATACTTACGACTTTTGTGTATTTTTCTTTTTGTTTTCAGCCCACTTCGATGTGTCATTCTTGTAGCACTAAGGGACATCAAACAAGGAGAAGAGCTTTTTTCAAACTACTATACAATTGTTAGCTAACTGTGAGCTAGAAATTAGGTTTTCTACCCAGCTACTGAGTTCACTCTTAATGTTTTTTGTTCATTGTTTAACCTATAGGACAAATATTTTGAGGCCTAATTGGAGGGGGTATTTTTGTTTTTATGATAAAAGCTATGTGCTTCATTGCAATTTCAAATTTGGAATACAATTCCAATTTTAATTGGCTTTCCCTTAAATATACAGTAGCTTATTAAGTTAAAACCTACCGTCTGAACTTAAAATTCAATTTCATTTATTTTGTATATCTCTGTGGTGCTTTATAAAATTCCAGCGAATTTTCATTTCTTACACTGTTGATTTGTACAAACTTGTGTAAAAACTTATTTTTATGTAATAAACATAAAAATATAAATAAAATAAAAATAAATGAATAAAAATAAAAAATAATAAAATAAATTGACATAAAATATTTATGTAAATATTTTGTGTAACAAACACAAAGCAAAAAATGTATGTGTTGTCATGAATTTTGTGTGTGTGTGTGTGTGTAGGTAGGTGTGTGTGTGATTTAAGGATTGTTTTAGCTAGGTATGGGGGAATTGGAATTTACTCTTATTTGCATGTTCACACACATAGAGATGGTTTTAGCATAGAAATACAGTTAAAAGATAGTGGTGGTGGGAGGGACACCTATTCCCATTCTCTTATTTCAGTGGGGAGTGCTGACATTAGTGATGCTCCTGGCCTCTCTCTGCGTCTGTTATAGGAAGAGTGATTTTATGAGATTCTCTTTGGAGAACTAGGCACCCACGGCCCAGACCCCTCTAGTTCCTTCTCTGTGGGCTCTCTACCCAGCCAGTGAGTCTATCCAGGGGTAGAGTATTAGTGAGCTGACCTGCCCACAGCTCTGAAGCAACCTTCTCCAGTGAGTTTCATTCGTGATACTTACTTTGATCTGCATTGACCTGACTCCCGCATTTAACTCTCAGTTCCAAACTTGGATGAAGAGGATATTTTTTATTGGACTCCTTGATTTCTAACATGGAACCTGTATAACCATATTCTAACCACCTAAACTGCTACATCAACAGCTTTTCTCACTTCATTTATTGTAATTTCAATAGTCTCCTAATTGCCTTCCCTGTTTCCACTCCTGCTGCCTTTACAGAATGGATCACCAAGAAAGGTTCTTATAAATATAACTCCCATCTTGACCAGCCTCTGCTCAAAACTCTGATTACTCCTCATATAGTGGAAGAAATGCCCAAGTGCTTCACATATATGACATAGCCACTCAATACCTCTTCCCTTATCTCCTGCTCATTCTACCCTAGGTGCATCTGTCTCCTCACCACTCCCGAAACCTGCTGGGCACACTTGCACTTCACACTTCTAGTTTTCTGTGCCTGCAAAAGTCTTCCCTCAGAGAGTCACCTTGCCCAACCAGCCTACTGGAATTGACAGTCCCCAGCTGCAAGCCCTGAAAATTCCCATTTCGCTTTCCTTTTCTCTATTAGATTTATCTCGTGTAGATACTAAATGTATATTTGTGACAGCATCCGATTCCTTTTCTCAGCCTCATTTGTCCTTTATTTGTGTCACCAAGATGCTGGGAAAACAGGGAGACTAATTTTACTTAAAAAAAAAAAAAAAAACAAAACCAATCTACTTGACCACTTGACCAAAGAAGATCCTGTTACACAGACCCTTAAGTAAAATACAGAAATACTAACTCCTGAGGCTCCTGCTCAGTCAGTTGAGCAGCTGCCTTTGGCTCAGGTTATGACCCCAGGGTCCTGGGATCAAACCCCACATTGGGCTCCCTGCTCCGTGGGGAGCTTGCTTTGCCCTCTCCTTCAGCCCGCCACACCGTCTACTTGTACTGTCAAATAAATAAATAAAATCTTAAAAAAAGAAAGAAATACTAACTCCTGTGGACGTATCTGGTGGGCTAAAGTATTTAGGAGTGAACTCTTGCAATGTAAATTTAAAACTACTTCAGGAGGAAAAGAAAGGTATGTTATATAGAAAAAGATCAAATATGATAAAATGTCAACTGCTCAATCTGGGTTTTTCTTTATTCTGTTCTTTTAGCTTTTGTCTTAAGTTTTTTTTCTTTTAAAGCTAGGGGCAAAGTCACCATTAGCTGAAGGGTAGACGATGTCATCAAGCTTTTAGGAAATGTCTACTACGTGAAGGGCTCTGGGGGAGTCAAAGAATAAAATATGGTTTCTGCTCATAAAGTGCTCATGGTGGAGAATAAAGCTTGCCTCGTATAATTGGTCTGCACTGGAGGAGTGAAAAAAATTTTTTAATGTAACATAGGCATTTTAAAACAAACATCTATTTTTCTTACCGAAATAATTGTTTAGACTTATAAATGGATGGTTTCATTTCTGACATACTTCTGAAATGCTTATATGAGTTCTAACATTTCATGAGTTCCATGAAACAACTTCATGGAAATAGAGGCTTTGCCTCCGTATAACTGCCTCATCAAAACCGAGTTACCCAACAGCTGTGTCTCTCTCTAAAGTACATGTCAACTAGTGTATTAAACCTAGGAACACATAAGCACTCCTGATCTAAAATCACAAATTCAGTGCCCGTGCCCAGCTTTGTCAGAGAATCCCCATAGACACGGAAAGAGAGGAAAAGGGTTAGAGAACATTTACTAGATGGGAAGTGGTAAACCATCCTATCCTAGGGATGAAGACAAAGTGTATATAATGAAATATCCAACTTACAGATTCTTTTGAGAAGTCAGAGAAGCAGCAAGCTCAAAGCCTATCATTGATGGAAATTATGGCCAACAAGGATAAGGTCTACAAGTCACGAGAAATTCTGCTCCAAGACTCTCCTCCCTCCCCTAAAAGCCTGAAGTACTCTGTAGCTCTCACATGGTATGCAGCTGCTCTTGGCAGGATTCAAGACACTGGTGTTCGGCCCCACCTGAAGGCACTTCTGTGTATGTGGTCCCCCCAGAGGCCTGCACATTTAAGTTTCTGTGGTGTCTGTGCTTGGAGGAATGCGGTTTTAGACAAGTAATCAAAGCAAAAGAGTCAGAGTATGTGCTTTCATTTTATCCTCTTCGTGTCCTTGTACAAAATTTGAACCTTGTGTGCAATCTGATCACTGCATATTAAGAATGGACTAGATTCTCTCTCCTTTTCCTCTGACCCCCCAACTCTCTAATAAATCTTTAAAAAAAGAATGGACTACATAAAGCTCCACTCAGAGCAAATGAAATATGGGGACAAACTTGTGAAATTAGACTAAGATGAGATCATTGGCTTGAAAAGATGAAGGTTTAAAATATTTCTAGGGGCGCCTGGGTGGCTCAGTAGATTAAGGCCTCTGCCTTCGGCTCGGGTCGTGATCCCGGGGTCGGTGGATCGAGTCCCACATCGGGCTCTCTGCCCGGCAGGGAGCCTGCTTTCCCCTCTCTCTCTGCCTGCCTCTCTGCATACTTGTGATCTCTGTCTGTCAAATAAATAAAAAAATCTTAAAAAAAAAAAAAATTTCTAGAGTCTACTAAACTATAAAGACGAGTTTACCATAAATATATTGTCAAGTAGTAACATCCGATCAAATTTCAGATACCATGTCTTCCTAAAAGACAAAGTTACCTAGAAGAGTGTTTGAAACACAAGACATTCAGTAAATATCTCCTGAATTAAACTAAAAGTGTAATAAGCCTCACTCTGGGATGGCTGGTTTAGCAAAAATGAAAATCTGTTATAGAGGATTTAAAGAAAAATTATTTTATATACTAACTTTGTCACATACTTATTTACAACAGAAAAATCCCAGCTGAAAAGTGGTTAAGTTTCCACCCATGTGTTATAGCTTAAGATTTATTAAATAAGTATCTAATTGCAGCAAATACTCACACGAACCAAGAAAAAAAAAAAGATTTCCAGATTTTTATTTCTGGAACTGTACACCAGGTATTAAAGTACAACAAATACAAAATAATGCTCAAAAAAATCAGTGTTTATGTACAAATATTAAAATCAATGCAACAATAGCAACTTCCTCTTGAACATCTGTTACTAAAACTTGTTGTGATTGTCACTAATTAATCTCATACTCACAGGGTACATATTTCAAACTGGGACAATTGGAATCACTGGTCATCTAAGAGGAATTTTAATATCTACCTAACAATAAAACTAATAGTTTCCTCCTTTTAGTGAAAAAATTAAGAACTTTTTAAAAAACATAGTAATGTCAATATTTTTATAAATTATTTCAATTTCCATTTGTAGACAATGTGCTTTGAAACTCTGGGCAAACAATCTCCTTGGTGGTCAGGTTTATTCATTAGTTTACATTCAAAGTTGAAATATTCACTAGAGACTTTGGTTAAATTAAACAGTATCACTATGCTCTATTAGATCTGAAGTTCTCAAATATTTATGACCCTCAATTTTAAAAATTAAAAAGGAAACAATTGCACAATTCTTTGACCTAATTGTACACACTTTAGTATTGTTTAAACAGTATTCTACATCCTTCAAGTAAATTCAGCAGTTGACCATGACAAGAGGAAAACTAAACACTTAAAAAGCTAGCATGGAAAAGATGAAGTACAACTAACAAAAGTAAAGTATTGCTATAATCACAGCACCAGTTACACTTCTAAATGAATCCAGGTCCTCTTCAAATTCCCTGTACATAAAAGATACATCAGCCAACAATGCAACAGCTCACCATGGATTTTTGGTTTGTTCATAAGAAAATAATGTGGCAAAAGGAAAAAAAGAATTTATCACAGTTTGTTATAAGAATTGTGCTTAACACTTGATAATAAAGGCATTATTGTTTCTTCATAAAATCGCAAATCAGTAATTTTCATGCTCTCAAACGCAATTCTTCTAATAAACGGTAACAAATTCTCTGTTAAAATGCTTAACTGGAGGGGGAAAAAAACCAGTAAACCCAGCGTTCAAAAGAAAATTCAATAAATAGCTATTTTACATGGATAAAGTCATAGTGGTACAATTTATGAATGTCACATCAAGCATGCACAAAAATGGTATTATACATGGCGGAAGCAGTCAGAAAATATTGAATTAGATCTAAAAAGATATGAAGAATTTACATATATATATACAAAAATCTTGCAAATTATTGCCTCATTTTAACAAGGAATTAAAAGTAAACGTTACCAGCTAGTTAGCGCTCTCTAAGAGGCTAAAATCAGATTGACATTTAAAAATCTATTAAACTAGCTGGAATTTATTTTTCTCTCATATCATTTACTGGATTTTGGTCAAAAATCTTTATTTAAATAACTAAAGTGTCCATTCAACTTGCTGATAATCAAAACTTTAGATAAGAAACACTGTTTCCATCTTATATCAAGATCCCAGCAATGCATAGATAAACTGAGTATGTTACTGCATCAGCTACTGAGAATGGGCATGTTCATTTAAGTGCAACTGGTATTAGCATTCAGTCATCTTTGTGTAAATTACTTTATACAAACCAGCCACTGTAAACCCAGAGTAAAAATCAAAGTTAAAACAATGGAAGATTATGGCCAGTATCTTACTAAATTATAAAAGGTATACTGATTTTTAACAGAAGAAATAAGGTTCAAAGTTTAGCACAACACCACAGCAATAAGAAGCTGATAACTTGGATAAAAATATCTGAAAGCAACACAGAGCCCAGGCTACCCATTATTTACTGTGTGCACACAGGAATGCTAGACTTTAGATGTATAAATTAGAGACTGATTTTAAGTTATTAATTTAACTACTTTTGTCCACTGTGCTAAACTAAATTTTATAGTAAATATGCTACTGCGTAAACACTTCAAAGCAATCTTCATTAAAATGCTGCAAAGAAAAATAAGAATACACATCATCCAAAACTAAGGATGTCATTGCAGTTCACAGTTTGTATAATAAATACCCTCCCTTTCCATCACTACTAAGGTCACTACAACCTATCTACTCCTCAGCACAACCTTGAAGCAACCTACTCTTACAAATATGAGCAATGCAGCCAAACATTTCAGGTTTTTGCAAAGCAAGACAACTAGTAGAATTTGGAAATTAAGACGGTGCGCAAAACAAAAAACAAAAAAAAAAAAGCAAAATTCTGTCTTAACTGAACTATAAAAGCGAGGCTTATTACACCCTAATACTGTATTACATACACATTGTTTGAATTCACCTTTTAACTTAGAGATGCATATCTATAGAGCAAAAATGGCCAAAGTTTAGGACAATGGCTTCTCATTCACAATGTCTGCAATAAAAATAAAAGTCTGAGATGCATCCGAACGTCTATCACTTTTGAAACTTAAAGTGGTAAGGTACCATGCTATTGCAGATAGAAACTCACATTTTTCTCACCAACTGTTCAAGCTGAACAAAAAAGTTTAAATATACTTCAAGGTTCTACTGCATTAAGTGTAAAATCTAGAAGTCCCTCCAAAATATTAACACTTTGAACTGCAGTGCTACAAACAACTTAAGAAGTGTCCCAAAACGTAAACCATTGCGTGGCAACATCCTAGACTTTGCAGACTGTGTCCTGCATGTCAGTTGCCTCAGGATAAACTAATTATCAATGACCAGTATGATTTTTACAATTATAATCTTGACAATGGTGGACAAAACCCCATCTGAATACCACATCTTTAAATGCCAAATTTTTAGCCAATAAATAAGGTACACAGTACTCTTCCCACAGTAAAATGACTGATTCTGTGTAAGGTAGCCCTGGTCTAGAATTTTGAAACAGGATCCAAGCAAGCGTCTTCATAATTTGCACGCAGTTCCTCGTGCTGGCTTCCATAAAGATGGACTTGCTGTTTTGTAAACTGAAGTGCTCTAGTTGAATAACATGAGAGAAGTTTCCATTTTAAAAAAATCCTTGCATGTTTGTGCAGTTTAAAGAAACCTACCCCTGCTTTTATTTAATTAAGAAAATAAAACCAAAAAATGCTACATTGAGCAGGGATTGGGATCGGTACCTGTAAACATTGTTATTCCACTGCATCCATTATGGCAAAAGGAATTTACACGAAAAGAAGCCACTCCATTCAGTTCAGAACATCTGTGCTGGTTTTGAGCTGGTGGCCTCTGTCTACAGGTTTTAAAACTGGGAGTGAGGGCAGTGGGGAACTGAAAAGAATAGAAAAAGAAGGGAGTGGAGAAGAGGTACTGGGGAATGAGGAAGAGATAAGCAGAGCTTAAAGCTGCACCACAGAGTTCAATCTTAGTTCCCAACTCTGCTGATCATAGTTCATTTCCACATTTATGGATTGAAAAATGAAAATACTCTTGATAAATCAAGATATAGTTCTATACATACTGACATCACTGATGTCATACTGAAAAAGGTTCAAACTTCCAGTGAAAGACTAAGCAAACCTGATCCTTTCCTCAAGTTTACTGGTACTGCACACCCACTGTTTCTGGGCCCCTCACTCCTGTCACTCAGAGTGAAGGGCGGCATGTTGATGCAGAGCATGGGCACTGATGAAACCATTGGTCTCACTGGCAGACAGACTGCCAAAGTCAGCCACGGAGACGGCCATTTTGGCACTGGTGATGTGATGTGTGTGATTTTCAAAGTCCACACCCAAATTATTTACAGAAACCTCATTCATAAAGGATTCAGGAACAGCAATGCCCATTTTCAATCTCTTTGCTGGTCTTTCTGACTCTTCACTGCACATGTTCATGGGGTTTAGCTCCGAGTGATAAAATCCAGTCTCAAATAAATTAAAACAATCACTTTCCCCATTGCTCGGCAGGGTGAGTAACTCCTCCGTTACGACAGGCACATGATTGACTTGTCCACGGGGTGTGTTGCCCAGTGGAGGAAAGCTATCATCCAAACAATTCACATCCGTGGGGTTGCAGACCGTTGCCACACTGTTGGTCAGGGCTAAAAAGAAATGGAAAATGGTTTAAGTAAGTGGTCCCATGTCCTGAAACGAAGATGACCCAATTTTTGCTAAGCTAACGAACACAAAAAGATGCCATTTTACCTGTCAAGTCACTGGCAGTGAAAGAGTTGAGAATGTTCAGTTGTTGATCAGGAAGAGGCTCAGGTCGATTAGAAGTTAAGGCTGAAGAATTTACTGTCGAACCCAGAGCTTCTGTTTCATCTACCAAACGATCCATATAGTCCCTGAAAAACAAAGCCCAGTAACTTCAAGACTGCCTATCACAGTTAAAAACAGAAGTCTCTCAAATCAACCCCATAGTACTTACGTAACTCCAGGGTGATGGTTATATCGCTTCTTTCCAAATCTTGTCTGTTGAGCAAAGTAATCATAACGTTCAGATTTCTTCCACATATAGTAGAATGCTACACATTCAGCAACTGTTCTAGTTCTCACCTAACAAAAAAAGTTAAAATTTTTAAATAGAAACCAACAGACCCAACCCATTTTTCAGTAACATCTTTTTTTAAAGAGTTTATTTATTTATTTGACATAGAAAGAGAGCACACAGCTGCACAAGCAGGGTGGGAAGAGAGGTAGCGGGAGAAGCAGACTCCCCATTGAGCAGAGAGCCCAACTTGGGCTTGATTCCCAGGACCCTGGGATCATGACCCAAATCAACCAGACGCCCCACCATGTTGGGTTTTTCTTGTTTGCTTGTTTTTTTACAACACTGTAACTTCAATCTATGGGTCTTACTTTCTATCCTCCCTATTATAAATTCTGAACATTTTACTAGTAAAATGTTGTTACATTTAAACTATTTAATAATAAGGATACCTTCAAAAGCTCAAAGTTTGTTATTTAAATCAGAATGTATTCATTTATAAAATAAATGTGTATCCAGGAATGATCTAACATGTTTCCTGAAAATCTTAAAGCAATGGCAACCTTTACTTTTTCCACACTGAACTCTCACTATGATTCTGACTGAAGCCAACAGTCCTTCCTAACCCTGAGGGGTCCATGAATCATATTCACTGGCATCCATTAAATTCCAAAATAATATGCAGCTGTACTTTTCTGGGGAGAAGAGCTGCAGTATCATCAGATTATCAAAGGGTTCCATAATGTAAAAGAGACACAGAACCCTTAGGAAAGGGAGTAGCACTCAACTGCATCTGCGATTTAAGATGATCTGTTAGCTAACAGCAGGGTATTTTCCTTCACCATGGGTTTGGTTCATAGCTCCAACAGAATTTGGTTAAAAATAACAACAACAATAAAAAAAAATAAGAGCCTTGCCAACTTGGCCCCACATTCAGACTGGGGCTGGTCAAACGATATACAGCTACAGGTATGAGTTCAGGCATACAGACAAAATTCTGTATCCTTATCTAATAAGCACTTTCTCTATTACTTAATCAGAATCAAATGAAGAAGTTTCAGAGTATCTATCCTGATTAATGAGTATGATATAATAAATTCATAACATAAGGAACAAGCTTTTTAAGTGAGAAATAAAGTACATATTTCAATAAACATCACTCACTTTAAGTTTCTGTGGTGAACATGGGCTTTCTGGGGAGAGATACCTTTCCTGTCTTACTCACTGATGTATCTCTAGCAATTAAAATGCCTGGTAAATGGCAGAACTTAATTATTTATGGAATGAATGGACAGATTTCACTAGTCATTGAAAAACTTGTGTTTTATTTTGACTTAAACAACCAAGACTTCTTGAAAAAAAAATTTTAAGATTTTATTTATTTATTTGACAGACAGAGATCACAAGCAGGCAGAGAGGCAGGCAGAGAGAGAGGAGGAAGCAGGCTCCCTGCTGAGCAGAGAGGCCGATGCAGGGCTCAATCCCAGGACCCTGGGATCATGACCTGAGCCAAAGGCAGAGGCTTAACCCACTGAGCCACCTAGGCGCCCCCTTGAAAAAAGTTTTATCTACTCAGTAAATTAAGTACTTCATCTCGTCTTTAAGAAAACATTAGGTTTTCATACATACAAAAAGGCTCTCAGCTACTCAACATCTTACTAGAAGTTCTAGCAAATGCAGTAAGACAAAAAAATAAATAAATAAATAAAGGGTATACGAGCTGAGAAGGAAGAATTAAAACTGTCTCTGTTGGGGCGCCTGGGTGGCTCAGTGGGTTAAGCCGCTGCCTTCGGCTCAGGTCATGATCTCAGGGTCCTGGGATCGAGTCCTGCATCGGGCTCTCTGCTCAGCAGGGAGCCTGCTTCCCTCTCTCTCTCTGCCTGCCTCTCTGTCTACTTGTGATCTCTCTCTGTCAAATAAATAAATAAAATTAAAAAAAAAAAAAAAAACTGTCTCTGTTCACAGATGACATAACTGTTTACATAGAAAATTCCAAAGAATCAGCAAAACACTCATGGAACTAATAAATGATTGTAGCTAGGATGCAGGATATAAGATTAATATCCAAAAATCAACTCCTTGCCGATATACCAATAATAAACCACCAATATGTGAAATTTAAAAATACAATAGCATTTACATTAGCACCCCAAAAATGAAATAGTTTAGGTATACATATAACAAACTGCATGCAAGATATTATGTGAGGAAAACTATAAAACCATGACTAAAGAAATCAGAGATCTAAATAAATGGAAAGATATTCCACATCCATGGGTAGGAAGACTCATGATTGTTAAGATGTCAGTTCTTCCCAACTTGACCTATAGATTCTGGACAATCCCAACCAAAACCCCAGCAAGTTACTGGGGAAATATACAAACTAACACTAAAGTTTATGTGGGAAGGCAAAAAACAACAACAACAACAACAAAAAAAAAACAAACCAGAGTGGCCAACACAATATTGAAAGAGGAAAACAAAGTTGGGGAATGACACTACCCAACTTCAAGACTTACTACTATAAAGTTACAGTAATCAAGACAGTGTGCTACCGGGGAGGGGGAGGGGGAATACAAATTAACACAAGAGAATGGAGAGCCCAGAAACAGATCCAAAGAAATGCAGTCAACTAACTTTAACAAAAAGTAAAGGTGATGCAATAAAGGATAGTCTTCTAAGCAAATGGTGTTAGAACAACTGGACATCCACATGTAAAAACAAACCAAAACAACATGAAAGAAAGAAAGATAAGAAAGAAACTAGACACAGATCTTAACAATTTTCACAAAAATAAACTAAAAATGGAATACAGACATAAATGTGAAACACTAAACTATAAAGCTCCTAGAAGATAACATAAAAGCTAGATGACCTTCGGGATAACAATGACTTTTTAGATGTAATACTAAAAGCACGATCTACAAAAGAAAATCTGATTAGTTGAAATTCACTAAAATTAAAACCTTCTACTTTGCAAAAGACACTGTTAGGAGAATGAAAAGACAGCCATATATAGGGAAAAAATAACTGCAAAACACATATGTGATAAAGGACTATTATCCAGGGGCACCTGGGTGGCTCAGTGGGTTAAAGCCTCGGCCTTCAGCTCAGGTCATGATCCCAGGGTCCTGGGATCGAGCTCCACATCGGGCTCTCTGCTTGGCAGGAGCCTGCTTCCCCCTCTCTCTGCCTACTTATGATCCTCTCTCTGTGTGTCAAATAAATACATAAAATATTTAAAAAAAAAAAAAAGGACTATTATCCAAAGTATCAAAAAAGAGCACTTAAAACTTTACAATAAGGCAACAAACCACTCAATTAAAAAAGTGGGCTAAAGGCCTTAATGGATACCTCACAAAGAAGAGACACAGATGGCAGATAAGCAAATGAAGAGATACTCCACATCTTATGTCATCAGAGAAATGCAAATGAAAACAAGACACATTACACACCTATTATAATGGCCAATATCTAAAACCCTGACAACATCAAATGCTGGAAGGATGTGGAGCAAGAGGAACTCTCAGTGCTGGTGGGAATACAAAATGGTAAAGCCACTTTAGCAGACATTTTAAAGATTTTCTATGTTTCTAACCAAACATAATCTTACCATGGAATCCAGCAATCCCACTTACTAGCATTTAGCTGAAGGAGTTGAAAACTCAAGTAACATGCAAAAACCTTCATACCAGATGTTTATAGCAGCATATAACTATAAAAACTTGAATGGGACCATGATGCGCCTCAAGGTGAATGGATAAACTGGTATATCCATACAATGGAATAAAAAGAAATGTGATAAAAAGAAATGCACTATCAAGTCATGACAAGACATAAAGAAACCCTTAAATGCATACTACTAAATCAAAGAAGCCAATCTGAAAAGGCTACATACTATATGATTCCAACCATATGACACTCTGAAATGGCAAAAGTATAGAGAGAGTAAAAAGCCAGATGCTGGGGGGGCGCCTGGGTGGCTCAGTGGTTTAAGCCTCTGCCTTCAGCTCAGGTCATGATCTCAAGGTCCTGGGAACGAGCCCCACATCGGGCTCTCTGCTCAGCGGGGAGCCTGCTTCCCCCCTCTCTCTGCCTGCCTCTCTGCCTACTTGTGATCTCTCTCTGTCTATCAAATAAATAAATAAAAATGTTAAAAAAAAAAAAAAAAAGCCAGATGCTGGGGAAGGAGTGGAGGAAGGAAGAGAGGAATAGATTGGAATTGGTTGTAGTACAAGGGATTTTAGGACAGTGAAACCATTCTGTATGATACCATAATGGTGGATATCAATATATATGTAATGGCACAAGTCATTACATACCTATCAGGACCATATTAACACAAAAAGTGAATCAATATGTAAACCATGGACTTCAGTTAATAATAATATACCAATATTGGTTCGTTAACTGTAACAAATGTATCACACTAATGTAAGATATTCATAATAGAGGAAGCTATGTTTGTGGGGATAAAGGGACATATGGGAATTCTGTGTACTTTCTGATCAATTTTTCTATAAACCAAAAACTGCTCTAAAAAATAAAGTCTATTATAATGAAAAGAAAAAGGAATAAAATATTGACCTACCCACCCACTTCAAATCTTATGTTCCTTTATGATGTAGAGCGGTAATAACAAATAAACCATACTTTAATGAAACTTAATTATTCCAGACTACTGGGATATACACATGCACATACACTTTTTAAAAAATTGACTTTATATTTTAGAGCAGTTTTAGGTTCACAGCTGACATGAGCAGAAAGTACAGAGTTACCATAACCATCTTCTACTCCCAAACACACAGAGCTTCCTCCACTATCAATTTCCCACCACAGTGGTACATGTTACAATGACTCTACACCAGCACATCTTTATTACCCGAAGTCCATCATTTACATTAGGGTCCACTCAGGTACTAAACATTATATAGTTACTGACAAATATATAGTGACATATATCCACCATTAGAGTATCATACAAAATAGTTCCACTATCCTAAAAATCCTCTATACTGTGTCTATTCATCACTCCCGCTATGATAAATCTTGTGACCACTGATTTCTGTCTCCCCAGTTTTGCCTTTTCCAGAATGTCATATAGTTGAAATCATACTGTAATATAGCCTTTACAGATTGGCTTCTTTGACTTAATAATATGCATTTAAAGGTTCCCCCAAGGTTTTTTTGTGTCTTGATAGCTCATTCCTTTTAGAATTGAATAATATGCCATTGTCTGGATGTGTCACAATGTATTTATCCATCCACCTCAAAGGACATCTTACTTGTCTCCAAGTTCTGACCATTATGATTAAATGTGCTATTAACATTTTGTGTGGATATAAGTTTTCAACTCTTTTGTGTAAATACTAATGAGTGTAACTGCTGGATCGTATGGTAAGAATATGGTTAGCTTTGTAAGAAACCGCTAAACTGTCTCTTTGAAAGGGGCCATACTATTTTGCATTCCTATCAGCAATGAATGAGAGTTCCTGTTGCTCCACATCCTTGCCAGCATTTGATGTTATTAAAATATTTATAGTTGGTTTTAGTTAACCAATGATTCTTCTTTCAGCAACTACGGTTCTGGCTGCTAAAGAGAAACATTTTTGAGGCCACAAACTTCTTAAGAGCTTAGAAAGAAATCAAAGTCAAGGCAAACAGAAGAGTTAGACGACGTAGAAAATATAGTCAATCCATTCTCCGTGAGTAGAATGTAACAACTATGTATGTCAAAAGATAGGCGAGTCCTCTATCAGCCACCCCACGTGAAAGCCAATCCCAGTCATGTGTAGAGCAACATAAGAAATGCTAATGACAGAAAAAAAAAAAGAAAAGAAATGCTAATGATAGGAAAGCATTAACGAACCCAAGTGACTTAAAACTTACAGGCTTTTTATTCATTGTCTATACTAACTGATCTATACTAATTTGCCTACCTTACCTTATTCTTCTGTATAAGATGAAAATCTTTTCCAAAAAGCATGAGTGCATGTTCAAAGCTCCGGCATTCTTCTTCCGTCCATGCGGTCATTCCTTCTAAAGAGATTTAGAGAGAAACTTTAATGGCTTCAGAGCTCTTTTACATGAATTGCTAGTTTACACTTTCAGTATGTTTCTCCTATAAAAGGCCATTAACTAACTATCCCTCTCTCTCTCAATCTCTCTCTCACATGTACACATACACACAGTTCTGTACACAGAAGATATCAGGATTACCAAAAGTATGCACAATACAAATCTTATTTAAAAATCAACAACACCAAAATATAAACAATGGGTTCTTTTTCTCTACATGGGAGGATAAGAATATAATGTTTTTCTATCATTTATGCTGTTTTTTAAACAATGAGCATGTATTTTTTCAAATTAAAAAAAGTTATCTCCTTTATTGGGAAAAAAAAGCGCCTTATTTTGGGTATTATATCAAAATGATAGTGCTTTTAATTAAAGACCATAAGTAACCAATACATATTTATTTAAAGTCAGTTTGCAGAGTGCTTCACTCTGGAAACCCAATGGGAATATGAAACAGCCCATGCTCTCAAGAAAAGACTAAATCTCATTCAACTGCTCAGAAGATGCTAATATGAGTGTGACCTCAAATCTGTTTGGGGCAGAGGAAATTTGAAGTTCTTCACTTGAAGACACTGGGGACCAGGTCCTCCCTAAGAGTAGTCCACCATAAAGATAAAACATAGTTTCAACTAAAGAAAAAAAAACAGTATTTAGTTTTTGAGATTAGGAAAGCTTAAAAATAATTTTATCAAAAAACCAACTTCTACAAGAAAACATTTCTACAGACTATCTCAACCTACAAGTTTAAATGTACTGTTTTCAGCTTTTCTATTCTTCCAAATCATTTATATAATATTACTGAGTGTTATTTCACTCTGTATCTACTTAATGAAAGCTATGGTGCATGCAATTATTTATATAGTGACAAAACTACTGAAATTAAAGGTAACCATTTTCCCTGACACACACAAAACAAAGCCTAAGTACTATAAAAATTTTATTACATGATTACTAAAAATACCTTCTTTGTAATAAATTCTATGGAATATATTATAATACTTTTTTTAATCTTTAATCTCCTTTTCATTTCCTGTTTGGTTTAAAAAAAAAAAGAAAAAACAACTTTTCTTTTCAATGAAATCAGAAAATCATTCTTTTTAATTACTTTGGGTATACTGTCATCTCTGGGGTCTGCTTTGTTCTGTAACTATTTCTTCAAGAAAGTGGAGGTGACAGGGGGTAACTAATTTGTATTTGAACAATCTCTCGTACGTCTAAAAATAGAGGGCAAGAAAAGGAAAAAATTATTGGCTATGAAGATGAACAGAGATCTTACAAAAGTGTTATAAGGACTGCTCCATCCTTTACAATACTTTGCTTATTCTAATCCCCAAATGAGCATCCCCTATCACTTCCCTCTCTTCATCCCAAGTGTTCCTTACCTTGAGATGCCTTTCCATTGCAGCAGTACCTTTCAATTGCTTCCTTTATATTATGGTTACACTTGAGAAGTTCATATAATGCCTACAAGAGAAAGAAAAAAAAAAAACCTATCCAATAAAAACTACCAGAAATTCACACTTAAGAGCATTAAAACAAATAGACACAAAAAAAGGGGTCGGGGGAGACTAGTAAAAGTCCTAACAAATACTGTCTGAAATGCTATCTAAATGCAAGACATTTAGGGATATTTTTGCCCATTTAGTCTACTTAACTATCCTGGTGATGGACTCTCGTATCCCAAAAGTTTGTTCATTTTCACTCTACCTCTCAGAAGTCACCTGCCAGTATCATTTTTATTTATTTATTTTTAATTGCCAGGCCATCTGAGCTGGGCAATTTCCTTATGTTAGATGATTCTTTTCTAGTTCGGAAAAATTAGAATTATGGTCTTATTTCTTGACATCACCTACTTCCTGCCTTTTAGAGTGTTAATAAGAGGGAACAGGAGCAGACCTAGAAGAGAAGTATGGGTACTTGAGTACCGGGGTTTATAATGGTCTCATGGTCTACTATGAAGGGTGTCATTTTTCTTAAAATTAGAATTTCTCATTAAATCTGTTTAGAATTACAAATATACAAAATAATAGCAGACAGAACTTAAATGAAAGTTAAATAATAATCCACCTTCCCAAGTCATTTCCAAGAAAGGCAAAGAGGGCTCAATATTAGTAAATCTATTAATACATCAATAGGTTAATAATCAGAACATAATCATTAAAAAACAATCCAGGTGCTAAAAAAGCATCTGATAAATCAGTATCCATTTCTAATTTTATAAAAGACAAAAACCATTGTAAGTAGATGGTTACTACCTTAGTATAATAAAGAGAGCCTCCATCAAACCAAGCACTGGTTATTATTCTTAATGTAAAAACCTTAGATATATGAATTTCCATCAAAAGAAGACTTCAAATCACTATCACTACCAAAAGTCTCTGAGAGGAGCATTATGGCTAATGCAGTAAGACAGTTAACAGGAATAAGAGATCTAATAAATGGTTAAGGAAGGAACCAATATATAATTCAATAATGACTTTAAGACTAGAAAGCCTGATAAAAACTGAAAATTAATTTTACTTGAGAAAAAATACATTCTGAAAAAACTGATTATTTCTCTATATTAACAATATATAATTATAATAGAGTTCCTATTAACAAAAGTATTCAATACATATAAATATTTAAGATATTGTCAAATTAAGTTAATTAGATCTACATGATACCCAAACACAAACATTTGAGTGATTAAAAAAAGGTAAAATTAATGGAGAGTCGGACCATGTTCTTGAACTGGAAGGTTTAGTGTTTTAAAGGTATTAATTCTTCCAAAATTAAATTATAGTTTAATAGACTATCAATATAAAAACCCGGGGGGGGTTCTTTTTGACAGCTGCAAAGCTACTCCGAAATTCAGCTACAACGACTTCTGTATGTTACTTGGAAATTCAAGTCCGAGTCCAACTATCTCTGGATATTCATTTCAGTTAGGATTATTGAGGCTAAAGATACAGAGTGAAAAATATACAAGAGCGGCAAAATGATGTCAGACGGCAATACCAGGGGCATTCAAAAAAAAAGACCCTTACTAGGCAATACTCCCAGTCCCATTCCACATATAATCAAGAGTATCCTGCAACTATAGGTACACAGTGCCTAAAAAATGCTCCTAGAGCATATTTATACAATCTTAATAGGTAATACTTTTCAACACTTCCTGAACAGAATTCAAGAATAATCTAAAAAATACCTTTATTATAAAATCTAAGGTCCAACCATAGAGAATGTTTAAATAAGTTATATTATAGCTACAGGATGGAAGAATATACAGTCATCAGGAAGAGATACTAAAGAATTCTCAATGGCAAGGAAAATAAGTGATTCAAATTAAGATATGCACATACACACAGAAGAAAGGACCAGAAGAAAAAATGTGAAACAGTATGGAGTGGTTATCACTAGGTCGTGGGACTTTTCCTTAACCAGCGTTTTCCAAGTTTAAAAATCTATAGCGAAAGAGATATCCAGTTCACATGTAAGAAATACTTGAATCATATATAAGAAAGTCAAGAACGTGTTATAGACGGTCAAGCATCTGACTCCTGGTTTCAGCTCAGGTCATGATCTTAGGCTTATAAAGATCAAGCCCCGCATCCGCTCCCGGCTGGGCAAGGAGCCTGCTTAAAATTCTCTGACCTCCACCCCTGTCCCCCTTCTTTAAAAAAAAAAAAAAAAGAAAGAAAAAGAAAAGAAAACCAAGAGAGATTAATTAGCTGCTGTTTCAACAGAAGTGGAAGTATACCTGTTCATTGTCCCTTGTGTGCGTTCCTGCAGATATCCTATCCATTATTTTTTCATTTCCAGTTCTTAATGAGGTCTCAACAAGATACTCCTTAACTTTGCTCTCCAAAACCACACCAGGACGCCAAAGTAACTGGTCTTCATTTTCATACACTAACAAAGAAAATTCCATTAACACATTAAAAATAGTAAACATATTCCTAGATGTATATTAATTGTCCTTTCTCTTCTTTGATAGGCTACACACTACACACAACTAACTTTGAGGCAGCAATTTGATTGTCTCACAAGGTGACTCTTTAATTGGTAAAGGTATAAAAAAATTTTTTTTAACTTTATTGAGGGCTGAGTGTTCCAATGCTTAGAGCAAGTAGCTTTCTTGCTGATAGGATTCACTATCCAATGAGAAGGTATTCTATGCCTAGTGCAATCTAATGTAAAACTCAGAAGGGTGTTTTCTATTCTCCTAATGAGGGGAAAAAAATAACCTGTATAAATTCTGTAATAGCTTCACTAGAGTTTTTCTTGAACTCTATGCCTCCATAATGTGAATACAGATTAAAAACTGCAAGCAAATAGGGGCGCCTGGGTGGCTCAGTGGGTTAAGCCGCTGCCTTCGGCTCAGGTCATGATCTCAGGGTCCTGGGATCGATCGAGTCCCGCATCGGGATCTCTGCTCAGCAGGGAGCCTGCTTCCTCCTCTCTCTCTCTGCCTGCCTCTCTGCCTACTTGTAATCTCTCTCTGTCAAATAAATAAATAAAAAATCTTTAAAAAAAAAAAAAAACTGCAAGCAAATAAAACAAACAAAAATAAATAAAAACCAAAATATCTGCCAAAAATGAAATACCTAAGAAAGGTAGCTTTTTACTTTACTAATTTCCTCCCAAAGAATGAATTTTACTTAAAGGAGAATACACATCAATCAAAAATGGAAAAGAATGATTAACAGTAAGAGAACTAAACTTGCCAAAATCTCTTAAAGAGACTGATATATTAATAACCAGAATTCACCAGGGGCGCCTGGGTGGCTCAGTGGGTTAAGCCGCTGCCTTCGGCTCAGGTCGTGATCTCAGGGTCCTGGGATCGAGTTCCACATCGGGCTCTCTGCTCAGCAGGGAGCCTGCTTCCTCCTCTCTCTCTCTGCCTGCCTCTCTGCCTACTTGTGATCTCTCTCTGTCAAATAAATAAATAAAATCTTAAAAAAAAAAATAACCAGAATTCACCAAAACAAGGTGTATATTCTATTAATGCACATATTGCCACCATACTTAAAGCTTCTACTTCACACAATAAAGTAACACAGATGGCACAAATATTTATCCCATTGCTTCAAGTACAATGCACTTTTCAAGTGTATAGTAAGCACTAAACATAGCTAATAAAATGATTTACCGAGAGCTCACTATGTACCATGGACAGGATAAGTGCTTTATATTCAGAACTATATGAGGCAGGCATCATTGCTCCCGGTGAGCAGGAAAGTTAAAAACAAAATATGCCTATGAACCAGTAAGACTGACTTTTGATGTGCATTCCTTTCCTCTTTGTCGAAATTGAAATAGGTAAAGCAGTTTGGGTTTATACCCTCCAAGGACAGAGAAGGTATACCTTCCCTTCTGAATGTGTACAACTGAGAGATGACCACCTCTGTTACGTTAATCTAAGAACTGACAGTGGCTGAGCATGTTCTTGACTTCAAGGGTGTGTCATTTGGGCGGGGGGATGGAGAGGCTGGGCCATCTCAAGATCAACTACTGTTTTTGCTTCCCTGAGACAACAGCATTTTGAGAGCAATTTAGAAAAATATTGTTACTGAAGCTGCCAATGGTAACAACCTTAGGGTAGCCCATCTTCCCTTCCTTTATGAGACTGATGCGCTACCTACTGCGCTAACGAGGCACCTTCTTCCCTTCCTTTAAATGAAGGATAACCTAACAGAGCAAAGGGAAAAAGAAAAACTCAGGAAGAGTTGTGTCGCTGTGCTGCTCTGGCCCCATGATGTCACAGGGACAAACTGACTCCTTAGGGAAAGTCAAATGTGCACAGTCAAATCTCCAGGCTTCCCAAGTTCAGCTAGGGAAATGTATCTGTATTTTTATTTTCCACCGTATTTTCAGAACCAATTATAACTGGGATCTACCAAAAATGTGAAGAAAAACCAATTACACTTAAGTAGGGGTGTACAAAAAAAGAAACAGAATTGTTCTATCACCTTCTCTTTCAGGGCTTGTACAGAAGAATTTCTTCTAGAGTCTTTATTCATCAAGAGTTTTCTTTGCAAGACCATTTTATCTCTAATGTGCTCATTATCTCAGGTTGTAAGATTCTACCCACTTCTACTAGAGTGGGATGTAGGTCAATCAGATGTACCTGCAGAGGCATTCCATGACTTTACCTGGTGCCTTAGCATACCCGTAGGGCTAAGAAGTACTGTATAAAGACAGAACTGGTTCTCTAAATCTGTTAATTTTGATATATTATTCCTGAGTCAGGCCTAAACTTTCACTGACTCCAAATCTATCTCTACACTGCCAAGGCTGAGGGCACCTTGGTTGCTCAGTTGGTTAAGCATCTGCCTTTGGCTCCAGTCATGATCCTGGGATTGAGCCCCACAATGGCCTCCTGTCTTGGTGGGGAGTCTGCTTCTCCCTCTCCCTCTGCAGTTCCCCCTACTTGCACATTCTCTCTTTCTCTAATAAATAAATAAAATCTTCCCCCCAAAATGATGTATACTCCCTAGGTTGATATATAAACAAATAAACAAACATATTAAGGGATAGTTTGACCTACCAAATAGTATCAAAATCAAAACCAAGAATCTTACCTTTCTCATCACCATCATACTCTCCAAGGTAAGGGGGAATCTCTGCCTGATACTGTAAACCAATCATTATTTCCTACAAGAAAATTCAGAAGTAAAAACAACTTATTAAAAATACACTGAAAAAACCAGTTCCAACTCATTAATGAGTTACTACAAGTTGAAAGAACTTTCATCTCACAACAGCAAAATTATCTTGTTACTTCAGAAATGTTTTTAAAAGCTACTTTAGTCCAAACTATCCACTAAGTTATTATGATGGTAACTCAACTTACTTTCCTCAAATCTTCAGGTGAGTTACCGCTGTCTGTTTCAACATCTTCAACTTCTGATTCCTTATCCCCATCACATGTAGTATTTGCTAAAAAAAAAAAAAAATCAAATTTTAAAAAGAGTTTTACTGCTTGTTTTTGCAGCACATGTCCCTGGCACATGGTATTTTATAAAAAATCTGTTGAATGAATGAGATCAGCACAAATATACTCAACTTATTGTACTATTTACATTTTAACACTAGTCAAAACAAGACACTGAAAATACTAAGAAAGTGTATAGTATCCTTAAGATTTTTTTGGTCTACTGTCAAACAGTTTCCGAAGGCAAAGGAAAACCACTATGTTCACCTTTAAAAAAAACAGAAAGCAGTAGAGTTCTTTTATGCTAACCCAGAATGGGACACAAACAAAGAGGTGCATATTAAGTCCATCAAAACTGTTTTTGCGCACATACAACTGTATGTGTATTTGCATTTATTTGTTAAGTGGGTAGTTCTTCTATGATCAAAATACCTAAAAAAATAAGCAAGACTATAGGTAAGAAATTATTTTACTTCAAAGACGTTTTAAATATTACTGATATACATTAAGGGGTAACACCAAGAACTAAAAAGAAGAAAAAAGAATTAAATCACTAAAAAGATAAATAATACTTATTGAGCATCTGATGGTTTTCAAAACCAGGAGAGTAAAGGGCCTTCTAAAACAAGTCCAAGAAATGTCCATAAAATTTCATGGTTGAAGAACTAAGATTGGTTACCATAGCAACAGATGAATCTTGGGAAAGAAAATAGACAGCTTTGCAAAACTAACCAAATGTTTTAAGTTTTAAAACAACATATTAGTTCAACTTTACCCCAATAAAAAGTTACAATCGTATTTGGATTATAACAGAATTATATTTCCATTAAGTAAAACACTTAGAATATTTTGACGAACTCTTTTGTTGTTTTGTTTTATGTCTGACAAACTAGTGAATGCCATAAAACATACTTGAGCCAGAGCATCGGTGCTACTATTAATCAGTAACGACTGAGTTTCTTACATCGTAAAGGCCTAGGGAAGAAATCGGAAGTTTCATGGGAAGTCACAGATGGTGTCAGGTCATCGGCAGAAGACTGAGTTTCCTCATCATCACCTGACAATAGGTCTTTTGCTATTTCCTCCTATAAGAATAAGAATGCAGTGCTGGAGTTAGAAATTACTACATCTCATAAAAAAAATTTTTCATTTAAAAAAAGAATAATACTTCATCAACTTCATACTATTTATAAACACTATGTATTATGATACAATTAAAAACTTGTTGAGGGGCGCCTGGGTGGCTCAGTGGGTTAAGCCGCTGCCTTCGGCTCAGGTCAGGATCTCAGAGTCCTGGGATCGAGCCCCGCATCGGGCTCTCTACTCAGCGGGGAGCCTGCTTCCTCCCCTCTCTCTGCCTGCCTCTCTGCCTGCTTGTAATCTCTGTCTGTCACATAAATAAATAAAATCTTTAAAAAAAAAACAAAAAACTTGTTTAAAGTCCCTTAGTTTTGAGAAAAGTAAGTATGAAATGCTCCTATAATTTACTTCATGTATATAAATACTTAATAACACTTGGTACTTAACTATGTATAATATTTATTAACAGATTAAGTCTGCCTAACTCACAGAGGAGCAGAAAGCTTATCTGAACCTGCAGGCTAATTTTTAGTGAATTTACAACAAAAATAATCTTTTTTTTTTTAAGATGTTATTTATTGATAGAGAGAGACACAACAAGAGAGGGAACTCAAGTAAGGGGAGTGGGGAGGGAGAAGCAGGCTTCCTGCCAAGCAGGAAGCCTGATGCAGGGCTCGATCCCAGGACCCGGGGATCATGACCTGCGCCAAAGGCAGACACTTAATGACTGAGCCACCCAGGCACCCCAAAAATCATCTTATTTCTATGTGAGTAAAAATTAAACTCACTTTCTACTAATATAAATAAACAAAACCAAAAAATTCTCCAATAATTAAAAAAAAAAATCTAACCAATGAAAAACTCTGACTAGTGATATAATTTTAAAAGAAACAGGTTTGAATTAACTTTTATCTAAGGATATAGTCATCTGTGTTCTGGTACATAGTAGGCACTCAATATTTCCTGGGTGACTGCAGTCATTAAGATGTGGTACATTAATACCACATTTGACTGAAAAAGGGGAACAACAAAACTCACAGGAAGAGGTTCCAAGATGTGGATTCCTCTCCCTGTCTGAGATCTGAAAGGCAAGGAAAGCTTTCCAGAGACCATAGAAAGTTAGCAGAGACTGTGGCTGTATGAACTTTCCTCAGCAGGGACTATGCCTTCCCTGCAACCAACAATGTTACAGATATATCACCAAGACCTTGGCTGCTGTGGCTGCTGCCACTCACAGAGCCCAAGAAAACAGAACTTCTCTCCAACCATGCCACATCTAAGCCAGCTTGGTTTGAAGGCTTCTGGAGGGGATTTATTAATCAATAGATCCAAGAGTTCAGAAGATCAAAAACAGGGCAAAATCTAAGTTTAGATACAATACGTCAACATAGGAAAGATAAACTTTATGGGAGAACACTCAAACATACGAAGTATTAAGAAGCCATTAACACTTTTGAAGCAGTGTAATCAAAACCAAACAATATTTAAATCGGTCACAATAATGATAAAGAGCAATGGGTCAATAAGAAATTTACATTTCAGAAACATAAAATGCTTTCAGTTAAAAGGAAACTAATAAAAACATCCAATGGTAATAAATCTGGAATTTTTCTTTTTTTAAAAAATTTTATCTTATTTTTTTTTCAGTGTTCCAAAAATTCATTGTTTATGCACCATACCCAGTGCTCTATGCAATACATGCCCTCCATAATACCCACCACCAGGCTCACCCATACCCCACCACCCCCTAAGACCCTCAGTTTGTTTCTCAGAGTCCACAGTCTCTCATAGTTTGTCTCCCCCTCCAATTTCCCCCAACTCACTAAACGCCTGTACTCACTTTGTCTAGTGTCATGTCTGGTAGTTCATCAGCAAGTTCACTTGGGGAGCTATTTGCACTGGAATTTGCCACTGCTGGAATTGTAGGTTCATAGCCATAGAATGCCAGTAAATCTTCTAGAGGCATGTTTCCTTCCTATTCAAGCCAGGACACAAACATAAGCTCAGTAGATGTCACAATACAGAAGCACAGATAAACTGTGATGCCATTAATGTTCATAAAACACATTTTCAAAAAAACAGCAGTATCATACCAAAGCCAAATTTTAGTTGTTCTTTTTGTACTATTGCTAGAAAACGGGCTCAAACACTTAAGAGTATTATTAATATATTAACAAAAACCCTAATGATTAATATCTTCATTTTTATTTCCAGCAGCATTTTACTCTTTAAAAAATTCCTCAAATATTTGCTTTAGTGATCTTTTTTTTTAAAACATTCACATTAGTATAAAGATTTACCTTGAAAGAAGTCACAATTAATCAATCAATAACTTCATGTAATATTCAGCTTGTTTCCTTGGACTTAACAACTGATCACTTGGTTTACTCTTCATGTTAATTAGATGATAGCTGAAGGGCAATCACTGCTAAGCAATCACTAATACTAATAATACTTATACATTATACACTAATACTAATAATACTTATACATTACTATTCAAAATTATCCTTTTATATTACTAACACTTTATCTGTACTCTGTACAACTGTTTTAAGTTTCTATCTTATAAACACCTAATGAAGTTAGTATCATTGCACCATCTTAGAGGTGACAAAACAGAGGTTTAGTTCTGGGTTCAAATCCCAGTGCCAGTTCACTTACTTGCAGCAATGCTTTGATAAAAGTAAATACTTTGGCTGCAGTGCTTCCTATGTTATGAATACCTATGCTATGCCACATTTTGGTACACTTTTCCCCCAACTAATCCATCTGAAAATAAGTGGTGTATCACCTTTTCAAAAATTCAACTACTAAAGTGTATACAACTATTCATAATTATTTAAATATATAAATACAAAATATATATCTATAGATTAGATTAATCTGCTCAACATTTTAGGAAATATTTATGCTCATCTATTAAGAAATTCATTAAGCTTGCCTATAGGTTTAGTTTTCCCTTTAAGGCAAAATGCCAAAGTAATGAAGCAAAAGCATGAAAATGCTAAAGTGGAGTATGTAAAACATGTCCTCAGCAGATCACAAAGTGAGTTGAAATGAGCCATTTGTGATTTCTAGAAACATACTGCCTGCCAGGCTCAGGGAGGTACCCAAGAATCTGACTTTCACCTTTACAGGTCTAGAACTTGTATTTTTCACTGTGCCTGATTCAAACAGATTCATGCTAAATGAACTTAGAATAAGGTTTATAACAGAATTTGACTTTGTAAATTTGCAGTAGGAGACCTATGCCTTTCCAGTGACCATACCAAACATGTCACTCATGAAATCCTTTCAGCTTGGGATTGAAATCAGTTAAAAAGCTGTTTTAGTAGCATGGAGTCAGCAGAAATGGAGTTGGAAGGTCATCCATGCCATGAGGAAACCTCATCAATTATTCTTCTCTCAAACCAAAGAAAAGAACCCCTCAAATGTGCCCAGAACCAGATTCAGTCTCTCTAACCCTGCTCCTTGCAGATTCCATGCAGCCCATTCCCTTTGGCTCATATCAGTTCTAAGAGGAGATTGCGTTGCGTCGCACCTGTCTGTAGTACTTCTTCAAAACCTCAAAGTTTCTATGTCAATTTTCATGCATCATACACTAATAGTCCACCTTTCCATCAACACAGCATTTACTGGGTTCTAGGTACTATGCAGAGGTTGCTAGCTATAGATACAGAGATTTATAGAAAATCCCTGCTCTCAATGAGTTCAGTCTTGATGGAAGAAACCGGTAAGTTAACAATTACAATACAATGTGGTGACTGCAATAATCAATTCCAAAAATGGTAGATACATTGATAGATAAGAGAAGTGAAGAACTAAACTGTAGGAATAATGGCATACATGAGATTAGGGAGGTGCCACATAGGGGGCAAAGACCAAGCTAAGCATCATTCGACAGATGAGAGCTATGTACTAGGGCCTTCTGGTGTGTCATAAGAAACACCGACTGAGCAGTTACTGGGTACCAGTAAGCCACTGTACCAAGTGCTGGTATGAAAAAGAGGTCTTGCCCTTCTACAGTGCACAGTCTGGGGGACCAGGGTGGTAGGGGAAGAGGGTGGCGGGGGATAATGACAATACCCAAATACAAAACTGTCAATTATGATGAATCCAAAGGAAATAAACAGGGTCCTGAAATACAGAATAATGTATACTTTCACAAGGTCAAAGGGAAGATAGAGAGTGCCCTTTACTCCCAGGGCAATGGGAAGTGAATGAAAACTAAAAAAAAAAAAGGGGGGGGGGTGAAGGAGGAGTGCCATGACTTTATTTTTTCTTAAATGTTGGGGAGTTACATAAGGAAAAGGTTGAGGAGATGGAGAGAGAAGAGAAAAGCAGGGAGACCACCTAAGGGTTCCATGATGGATTAAGATAGGATATAAACATGGAGAAAAGTAAATAGATGATATATATTCTAAGGTGGAATGAAATGAGCTCCTGGATGTGGGAATGAAAACAATGCCTCTCCAGATTTCTATTTAAGCAACTCTATTTGAGTAAAAGTGGTAACTTTTATTGAGATAGAAAGGACTGAAGAAGGGGTGCTTGGGTGGCCCAGTAAGTTAAACGAGCCTTCAGCTCAGATCATGATCCCAGAGTCCTGGGACTGAGTCCCACATTGGGCTTCCTGCTCAGAGGGGAGCCCTTCTCCTTCTCCCTCTGCCGGCTGCTCCCCCTGCTTGTGCTCTCTCTCTCTCTCTGTCAAATAATAAAACCTTTGGAAAAAAAAACAAAAACAAAGGACTGAAGGAAGGGTTTCTGAAGGAAACAAGAGTTCTGCAGAAGACAAAAGTTAAGTTGGAGAGGACTATGAAACATCTAAGTAGAAGAGTTAAGTTGGCCAGCAGCCTAGTGTTCACAGATCAGGATGGGCTAGAGATATAAATCTGGCATTTGTTAGCATCTAGATGATACCTAAAGCCAAAGGTGAGAGGACAGACAGAAAAGAGAAGGGAGTATCAGAAGAACTTCCAGATACATCACCCTAGAAGATGATGGGCTATGTCTGAAAAATTTTAAGTACAATATACATTTTGAAAATAACATTCTAGGGGGGAGTAGAAGAATGAGAGCCCCAATTAAGGAAGGGTATTATCTGAGTGAAATTAAGAGAAAAGAATTTATTTCTTTACCTACTTGATAAAATGAATCAAAGTGACAGAGGAGTCTAAATGGATTGCCGGTTTCTGACCCGCGAAGGCTAAATACCTATAGTACTGTTATGAGACAGAAACATCAGACAAACTTGAAGGTGGACAATGGGGGGTAAATAACAATTCAAGGCAAAGGTGACGCAATGGGCTTGAATGAGGTCACCCAGAAAAGGCATATAGAGTGAGAAGACAAAAGCTAGAACTCTGGGAAATGCCATCAATTAAAATGCGGGCAAAGAAAGAATGGCCCATAAATACAAAAGAGGGAGATACCAGAGAGGAGAACTAAGAGAAAGCAGAATTACATAAGCTAAGGAAGAAGCAAGTGTGGATACCAGAGACAGTCACTTAGGCCAAATATCAAAGAAAAATCAAGTGAAAATAAAGAGAGACAGGAATTCTCTGTACCTGTCAAGCAGGAATTATTGGTGACCCTACAGCCTATTGGGAGAAACAAAGCTGAACTGATGGAGGGGAGAAGGTACTCTGAATGGACTGAATGTAGGGAGAAAGTATACACACTATAAAACAAGAATCACTAAAGGCAACACAGGGTTAAAAAAAATTTCTCCCAAATTTAGGAAACATATGAGTAGGATTTTCTATACTGAAATAAAAGAATAAGTGGGAAGAACAGGCTCAGGGCGGGAGGGATGGAATTACGAGTTAGCCTAGGATGTGGCATATACTCTTGGGACAGTAGGGGGAGAAGAAAGAATGAGTTTAAAAGTTAAATTTGTATGTGTGGGGTACACAGGTGATTCCAGGTAGTGACTCATGAAAACCCTACTTTCTCTATAAAGACAAAAGTATGATCATGTATTGAGGAAGATGGTGACTATCTTAGTGGAACTTCACCGACACATTCAAGGAATGACACTAGTTACCTAAAGGGAGGGGATGCTAAAATATAGAAATTACTTGTACTAAAACTTGTGTAGCAAAACTAGGAAAGGTGAATCCAATCTCTGTAACACTTCACAAATGAGGTTTCTATTAGACCTATTAATAAAGGACTTAACCCTCTGAAGCACAAAAGTTTTTTTTAAAAAATGGAATGAGTAAATCTCCATCTCTGAGATCTGTGTGGCTAGATCTAACAGCTTAGAAGTTTGATCCAGCACCTTATCCCAGGTGGAAGATTTTTCTCCTTTTTCTCAGGCATTTCATTGACCCTAAACTTTAAGGGGTGTATTTGAGTCTAGTCATCCTTATAAATGAACTATTTTCTAACTCAAAGGTTTTGTATCAGAAGAATATAAAATCTAGAGGCAGAGGACTAACTGCTAACCGTTACTGTAGGCAAATCACCTAACTCCTCTCACCTACATTTCTTCAACTGTACAAAAAAGTATCATAATTTCCTTGATCCTATGATGCATAACCTCACATACCAGAAATCAGGATGCATCCCACTACCAATGTACACATCTCCCATAGTATTGTTCCTCCCTGCCCCATCTATATTATTTCTACATCTGTAGATTTCACAATCAACAAGGACTCTTAACCAAGGAAATAATGCTAATACTTACCTGATACACCTGATGGTGTTCCTGGATTGATCAAAAGAAATTGTCTAAGTGAAGTGTAGAACAATTTTCATATAACACCAGTCTAATATCTTAAAATGTGCATTGCAAAAACAGTATACCTGTAGTTTTAAAAACTTAATAAAAAAAAAACCCACAAAACAGGAAGGATCTATACCAAAGTGTAAGTGGAAGAAAAGGTGATTTTTACTTTCTCGTTTCACAATGAATATCAAGTGAGAAATCTACAAATTATTGTAAAGAAATTCTCTAAAAGTTATAGCTGGAGACTATTAAATTAAAACTTCATAAAACAGTAACATGAATAAACTATAGTAAGACACAATGTAAACCTTATTTTATATGTTTCATAACATATATCTAGTCACAAAATGTATTCTCTATACCAAAGTTCTACTATACAAAATCTGTTTTTATCTCTTATTTTTAATACATACTGTACCAAAAATCTGTAAGCACTAAAATACAGCCATATTTATAGTCTATAAACTATCAAGTTTACAACAAATATAAAAACTACTTGTAATTTCTAAAATCAAACATTAACATCAAGCCCCTAAGACTGTGAACAGGTAAGAACACCTAAATCAGTATTCCAATAATAAAAGATTAACAAGAGTACTTTAAATGATATAGAAATAATTTTAAATTTCTTCTATAAATGATCTTTACTCTTTGTATTTGTGACTTTATCTGCTGTTTATTCAATTTCTCATTTCATTAAACATCAACAAAGAATAGAGACCACATCTACATAGTTAAGCTTTACCACAGATAAGAGTTATAGTTCAGAGGAAGTGGGCAGTCACTCTTAGAAATAGCTCCTCTTGTCCATTGTTCCATAAGAGAATGATTAGGCTTCTAAGTGGAGACATAGTTCTTAGGTCTTCACTTGAATCTGTTTAAAGATCACCTGTAGTGGGGCACCTAGGTGGCTCAGTGGGTTAAGCCTCTGCCTTTGGCTCAGGTCATGATCCCAGGGTCCTGGGATCGAGCCCCACATCAGGCCCTCTGCCTGGCGGGGAGCCTGCTTCCCCCTCTCTCTGCCTGCCTCTCTGCCCACTTGTGATCTCTCTCTCTCTCTTTCTCTGTCAAATAAATAAATAAATAAATAAAATCTTAAAAAAAAAAAAAAAAAGATCACTTATAGTTTTCTGAAATTTCCAAAAATGTCATAAAATGCCAAGAAGCAAAACTGTCCAAGTACAGAAAAGTTGAAATAAAGACCTAATTTTTCTGAATTATCAAATTCAGTGATAGATACCACTACAAAGCAAAAAATTAATTGCCAGTGTTTATTTTTTTAAGATTTTTATTTATTTGACAGAGAAATAATGTTTTGTTTTGTTTTTTTAAGATTATATTTATTTGACAGAGAGAGAGAGAGATCACAAGCAGGCAGAGAGGCAGGCGGGGCGGAGGGAAGCAGGCTCCCTGCTGAGCAGAGAGCCCAATGCAGGGCTCGATCCCAGGACCCTGGGACCATGACCTGAGCCAAAGGGAGAGGCTTTAACCCACTGAGCCACCCAGGCGCCCCGACAGAGAGATAATGTTAGCTGGATTATAATTCTCAGTTATTCTAGGCTACCCATCATAAGAGCTGGGAAGGAAGTGCCTGAATAAAGCCAAGGCAGAGCTCAAGACTCTTGGACATCTTTTCTTATCAAAAGACACCATTTAATCATCACCCCTGAAAGGAGCAGCAATACCCTAAACTTTTCTTAATTATTTCCCAACCATTTTATCTCCATATTCTCAAATCTGTTTAGCTATACATTGGTTTGTTTTTTTTTTTAAATGATTAAATCTAACAGCAATTTTTTTGGGTTAATTTGTCAAGTGAATGAACACGTTTAGAAATTTTCAGGTCTACCAGAGCAAGCCTGGGATCTAGATCCTCAAGACTGCCTCTATTTCCCTGTATATGAACATGAAGGAAGTTTTGCAATAAGAATTCATCTCTGCCTTACAAAGACAGCAGAAGAGATTATATAAGAATATGTCTTGTCCCTGTACCCCTGGAGCTAATAATACATTATATGTTTACTAAAAAGTAAAAAAAAATTTTTAGAAATTAAAAAAAAAAAAAATGGGGACGCCTGGGTGGCTCAGTTGGTTGGACGACTGCCTTCGGCTCAGGGCGTGATCCTGGAGTCCCGGGATCGAGTCCCACATCAGGCTCCCAGCTCCATGGGGAGTCTGCTTCGCTCTCTGACCTTCTCCTCGCTCATGCTCTCTCTCACTGTCTCTCTCTCTCAAATAAATAAATAAAATCTTTAAAAAAAAAAAAATGGTGATATTAAACCACCTCTTTTGATATTGATAGAATAAATAAGATATTAAAAAAAAAACAGGAAAAAAAAGAAAAGAATGTGTCTTGTCTTCGTGAAGAAAAAGAGGTATAAAAACTCAAAGGATTGGGCGCCTGGGTGGCTCAGTGGGTTAAGCCTCTACCTGCGACCCAGGTCATGATCTCAGGGTCCTGGGATCTGGTCCCGAATCCTGAATCGGGTTCTCTGCTTGACAGGGAGCCTCCTTCCCCAACTTTCTATGCCTGCCTCTCTGCCTACTTGTGATCTGTCAAATAAATAAATAAAATCTTAAAAAAAAACAAAGGATTATTATTATTTAATATTATTCCTGAAAGCTTTTGTTATTCTGAGCTGATCAGAAATGTGCAAATAAGATTAATTTATAGATAATTATCCAACATTTTTTCAAATCACCCCTATGGAGACCTCTCTCTATAGTCCTGGTATAAATATGTGTTTAAAATCCAGTTTGGGGCACCTGGGGGGCTCAGTGGGTTAAAGCCTCTGCCTTCGGCTCAGGTCATGATCCCAGGGTCCTGGAATGGAGCCCCACATCGGGCTCTCTGCTCCTGGGGAGCCTGCTTCCTCCTCTCTCTCTCTCTCTCTCTCTCTGCCTGCCTCTCTGCCTACTTCTGATCCCTGTCAAATTAATAAATAAAATCTTAAAAAAATAAAATAAATAAAATCCAGTTCATTTCCATCTCTATTGATTTTAGGTTTAAGAAGTTACAAACTACTATTATTGCCAACTTTTTAAAAGATGACTGAGGGGTGGAAAATGGGACATTATTTAAAAGATGACTGAGGGGTGGAAAATGGGACATATTTTACAATTAAAAACAGAGTAGGGCACCTGAGTGGCTCAGGCGCCCCTACTCTATTTTTTAATCAGTCATTAAGCATCAGCCTCAGCTCAGGTCATGATCCCACAGGGTCCTGTGACCAAGCCCCACATCAGGCACCCCTCTCAATGGGAAGCCTGCCTCTCCCTCCCATTCCCCCTGCTTGTGTTCCCTCTCTCGCTGTCTCTCTCTCTCTCTCTCTCAAAAAATCGTAAAAAAAAAAAATAGAGTAAAACTTTTTCTCTTTCAACATTCTTTCAGTATTCTACCAGATTACAAGCTATTTAAAGGAAGAGACTTCTGGGGTGCCTGGGTGGCTCAGTGGGTTAAGCCACTGCCTTCGGCTCAGGCCATGATCTCAGGGTCCTGGGATTGAGTCCTGCATTGGGCTCTCTACTCAGCAGGGAGCCTACTTCCCTCTCTCTCTCTCTGCCTGTCTCTTTGCCTACTTGTGATCTCTCTCTATCAAATAAATAAATAAAATCTTTAAAAAAAAAAAAAAGGAAGAGACTTCTCCCTGTATCCACTGCGGTGTTTAATTAAACTCAAGTGTTACCCTCAGTAGAATAATGTGGTTTAATGCACTGGGCTGGACTACAATTCAGCAACAAGTCTAGGACCCACAGTTCTCTATATCTCATTATGTAAGATTCTCATCTGTAAGATGACAACACATACCTACTTCACTGTGCCTCAAATACTTAAAAATTAGATTAAGAGCTATAAAATAATTTTTAAAGATTAAGTGAAAATTTACTTATTAGGCTTTCCTTCAAAATAATGAGAAAATCAGTGACAGTCCATAAAAGGTCAAAAACAAAGACGCTGAACCTGTTTTTATCTCAGGTAGATGGTAAAATAATATATAATACAATATCAAAATCTTTACTCTAAGTTTGTTATTAAAATATGAAAGTAAAATCCTTTACCTTTTCCAAGTCTTCAATTTCAGAACTGAAGTTTTTACCCTCATCCATCATTTCCTCTTCTTCAAGAGTTCTTTCATCATCATAGTCATGAACCAACATCTCAGCAGTAGGGTCAAAATCATGATCCTCAGAAGACAAAGACCCAACTGGAATGAAACAAACTGAGTCACTTTACATATTCACAACACTACTTACAAGAAAAAATAATTTGTGTTCTTCTGCCACTTCCTTTTAATGTTTATGTGTGAGCTTTATTAAATGCATTTACTATATACTTAACAGGTTATAAAGACCATATAGTTCTGAAAAGATATCTATATCAGCAAAAGAACAAGGCAGAGTAATTTAAAAACATGTTAATAAAAGTCCAGTCCATGAGAACAGAACCTATATTGGCAGCAAAATGATTTAAACAGAGGAGTCCTAAAAATAAATGTTCTAAAAGTCAAACTTGTCAGTTTAATGCATTTGTCTAAAAGCAACAGAAAAATGACAGACTATTTGTTAATGGAAGATTTCATAAGAAACTGTTATACGCTAAAGCTCAATACTTCAAGCAAAGAGAATATATATGTTACCCTACTTACAACCCTCAAAGGTACAAAACACAATAGAAATCGGGTTCATAGGAAAAAATTCAAGTTTTTGAAAAGCAACTATACAGCTAATCGGTCTCTAAAAGTAGTGTGTCACTTTTCATGTCCAGAACTGTATTTCAAACTCTCCACACAGGCATTAAATTATAAGAGCATGCTTTTCTTTGGACGACTAATAAGGTAATTAGTTTTTAAAATAATGTGAAGGAAATATAGAAAAATCGTATCAATAGGTTTTTGAAAGATGCAATTTGTTCTGGCCAATTCATACTGGTTTATGAAATTGCAATGCTTTTCTAAGGCAAATGTGAAGTCTACAGGATACTCTGAAAAAGAAGTTGAGAAATGAGTAAAATTCACAATCCCAAGAGAATGAAACTGAATCTATGAAAAACAGAGTTTTCTCTGGTTTTCTCTAGTATCTAATTCAATTAGACCAGTTAACATAGGAGCAGGGAAGCAAAGAAGTACCAGAATCTTGGGGTAGAGGAAGGGGAAAGTGGAAGGAAATACATCTAACATGAAAAGTTTAGTCTGTTTTTAATAAAGCTATTTAATATTTTGAATTTCAAACATTTAAGGACAGTATGAGATCATCCCAAAGTACTGACCTACTGCAAAGATTTTTCACTGTGAGAAAAAATACAGACGTAATTCCATGATCTTGTTTCTAAGTTTGGAGAACTCTAATTAGTCCTAAAAATAACACAATTTCTGTGGAACTCAATTATTTAGGAAGCTTACATTATGGTGTTTTTTTTTTAATGTTGAAAGATAGTATCAGTTCATTTTCAAACCTGTTGAAATACAGACGGTTTAACTTAATTTTAAGGAGAAAAATGAATAGTTACTGAAGAGCTCAAAAGCAGATCATCCACCATTATCAATTTCCTATTTTGAGGAATTTCTGGAAACCCCTGTGGTACCCAAAGTCTCAGGGATGAAATAGATGGTAACTCTTCTACCTCTTTAAGGCAGAACCCTGTCCTCTTTTGTAATTCCCATATCACTGGTCACTGTGCTCTTCCCTCTTAAAGTGGAAGGTATTCAGTTAAGGGCCAGAAATCAAAGGGCCTAAGGATCTACTCCTGCCTTTGTCCCTGGCCTGCTGAGACCTGAGGCAAGTCATTTAAACTTTCTGGGCCCAAGTCCAGTTTTTCATTTGTGAAATGCATAGTGTTGGCTTATATGACCTCAAGAGCCTCTTCTAAGTTCTAAAATTTTCTTGAAAATTGGCTAAGTGATTAAAAACAGGTTATAAAAGTTTGTTTAAACACCAAAGCCACAATGTCTTCTTGCTCTTTATTTGGATTGCAACTTCTTAAAAGCAGACAGTGATGCAAAATGGAAAAATTCCATTATCATCCAGATGTTTGGCATCATGTATATAAATACTCTTTTCCTGAAATCAGTTATGACAAAGAAATGTTTGTCTAAAAATTAGAAAAACTTTTTAAAACAATCTTTTAAATGTAAAGATATAGACAGCTATTTAAAAAATAACCACAAATTTCTTCTACTCTGTGACTAATTATTTTCTAATACCTTGAAGGATAATCAAGTGAGACCTTAAAAGTCAACTAAATACACAAAGTAATACGTAAGGAAATGGGCTGTTCACTAAGGCAACATGCTGCAAGGGAAGATTAGGGAGCTTTTACAGACTCTATTAACTAGGTGACTCTCAGTAGAGTTATTTAAAAGTCTTCTCAAGTGTAAAGTAAGGACTTGGAGTAGTTCAGAGATACTTTTCCTGGAGACTATTAGAGGGAAAAGAGACAGCCAAAAAAGGGCTGGAAAGGGGGTGAGAAACTGAAACAAAACTGTCCTCTCCATTATGGTATTCAAGGGAGCCAGAAACCCTAAACTGTATGCAATAATGCTACATAGACAGTTCAGGAGACAGTCCCTTGCTTTCATCAGAACCTGACAATGTTTCCCATTTCTAAAAGGTTAAACACGACTAGATCATCTAAGGTTGTCTCACCTCAAAAATTCTGTATCACCACTTTCACGTGACAAACTTGTAATTCTATGTTTCTTTTAAGGTGGGTAGCTTTACCTAACACTCAAGTTCCAATTTCAATAAATCTATAGTCATTTCTCAATTATGAAAAAATTTAGGAGACAAAATAAGGCGAGATGGGGAGTCATGGCTAGTTACGAAGCGATGTAAGCAATCCCAAAGTTTCAACAAATTAAAGAGCTGATTTCTTGGAAAAAAAAAAAAATTAAAACCTAAACTAATCTGGAAAAGTTAGTGGAAAGTTAATTCGGGATTAACTGTTTCAGGCTTGGAGAAAAAAACCGGTATGCGATAACTAAAGATATATTACTAAAAAGAACACTTGTCTGTTAGCAGCTTTGTAACAAGCTATTTTTTTAAACATGCAAGAAAAAAAAAAGAAAAGTGTAACTTCTCTGTCCTCAAACAACTTAATTACCAAAATGTACGCTGAAACTCTAAAAAACAAATGAAAAAACTCGCAGGACAATTTTTTGTGCAAAAACCTTTAGTAATATATCTCTGAGCCACTCCCCCCCCCATTACCCTTTGGGACCCATCAAGAGGTAAGAAAATAGGACAAACCTGGGCTCGAACTTCCAAAAGAAGCCTAGGAGAGAGAAGAAAACGTGCGGTTAGATCGCGCAGCCGAGGGGGGAAGAGGCAGCGCCGGCAACAGGGCGCAGAGGAGGCGGAGCCCAGAGCTCCTCCGCAGCTGCCAAAAGTACAAGACGTAGCTTCGCTCCAATCGCTCCCAGCCCCTTTCGGGCCCCTCTTGGCTGCCTCGCCTTCCTCCCCGAGTCCCCAGTGTGCAAACTCGCAGACCCGGGACGAAGCCCAGAGTCTAAGAGGCAACTCCAAGCCGCTCTTTGGAGCTCAGCAAGTTACAAAGCGGAGAAGCAAAACCCAGAGCAGTCGACTCACGGCATCGGTCCCCACTCCCCGGCATCGCGGAGTCCCCCATCCCACTCGGCTCTCCACGGACCCAAACACCACCTTCCAAAGCAAGACCCTTTCCTGGAAGGGAATCGTCCTCCGATCACCTAGTCTACCCCTGAGGCCCGAGAGCCCCAATTCCGAGGCTGTCCTCGGACCTGTGCGTAGGCCAGCTCGAAACTGGACACCCGCCCCCAAACCAAAGCGCAAACCCCCCATTCTCTCTCCCGAAACTGGAGGCGCGGCCCCTCAGTCCCAGAGATGCTAGTTCCTTCCAGGGTGTTCAGTCTCTCCTTAGGCCCGCCAGCGAGCCCCTCACCCCAGCGAGCTCCAGCCGAAGGGGCTCCTGCTGCGCCACCCCCTCCCCCCAGATCACCAGTCCCGGGGGACACGGCCGGGGCAGCTTTGCTAGCCCTGCCTCCCTCCTTCAGGCCAGAAGAAAGTGGGGTTACCGAGAGCCCCTAGATATAAGGTCGAGAGTCTTGGATTGCCCCCTTTACACCCAGGGGTTCCCGCACCTCCAGGGCTGCGGGGCGAGGAGTCCCGCTCGCCTACCGCGAAGCCCGGCGACCGTACATCCCGCTTGCCTCGGTGCCCGGAGCAAAGTGGAGAGAGAAAGCTCCTTGGCGCCGCAGCCCGGACCCAGTGGGCCGGGGGCACAGAGCACTCCTCCCGTAGGACAGTGGCGCAGCCCGCTCCCCGCCTTGCAATCCGGCCGCGGAGTGGGGGGGAGCTCGGCCGGTTTCCACCCACCCTGGCCCTAGAAAGCGGCGCGGAGGCTCCGGCGGCCCGCGTCAGCTACCCTGGAGCACGGCACGGCGCCGTCCCCAGGCCGAGGCTCGCTGCCGCCGGTCGCCACCTCCGGTCCGGCCCCGTCGCGCAGCCGGCTCGGGGCCGGAGCCGCCGCGGCCTAGTCCCGGAGGCAGACCGCTCCCGCGCCCGCTCCCGCCCCCCGGCCGGCCCCGCCACGGCCCGTTGCCTCCCCGCAGCCCCCGTCCCGCCGCGCCGCCCTCCGTGGAGCCGCGGGAAGGGGCCCGGGTCTCCCAGAGCGGCTCCAGAGGCGCCGGGCGCCGCTGGGCGCCCGCTGTAGCCCGGCCGCTCCTGCCCGGTTTCTCTGCTCACCTCCGCCATATTGGTACCTTTAGGGCGAACGAGCAGCGCCGAGCCCAGTCCCCGGATGGGGCGCCTGAGCCAATCGCAGCCGCCGCCGCCGCCGCCGCCGCCGCGGTCCGCCCGGCACCCGCCCGGCGGCGGAGGCGGCTCGGCCCCTTATAGGGCAGGGCGGCCCACGACGCCCCCGGCCCGCTCGCACGCCCACCCTGCCGGGAGCCCCACGCCGCACCCCGCGCCCCCTGCGGACCGGCCGATGCGCACCGGCGCTCACCCGCCCTTCGCCTTTCGGCTAGGAGTAAAGTTCCTGCCGAATTGGAGGCAAGTGGGGGACGAATGGAAACTCGGGCATGGGACGGACCCACGTCCAGGCAATCGAGGCCGAAGAGCCGGCCGGGGCAGCGGAGAATCGCTGGACGGACACTCTAGTCTGGTAGGACGTGGAGGAGGCGGGCAGGAGACGTGGAGGGACAACTCGACGGACGTCCCCAAGTGAGAAAGAAAGAAGGTGATCGATGCAGTAGACTGACGGACAAGAGAAATCCCTGGAAAATGGGAGAAGTGACTGATGGACGGCCGGGTCAGTCCAGAATGAGAGGACAGCGACCACGCACTTTGCAGTTTCCTCGAAGAGACCTGAGGAATGGAAGGGGCAGACCGGCATATCTTGGCTCTTGGAGTAGCTGGTGGAAGTGGTCATTTGCCATACAGGCTTTCAGAGATAGTGACATACAGAAGAACGGACAAAAAGATCATCAAGGCAAAGAATTTGAAGAGACTTGCGCAATTCAGAGGAGACGTTCATAAAATATAAACCGTGCATGTACCCCCAAAATTAGAACAATCCTAAGAGTTGTTAATTACGAAATAGTCCAGGGGATGACCCAGGGGTACACACTTGATAGACCTGTGGAAGAGCAAAACAGTATATCAGAGGCCCTGAACCGAGTCTCAAAAACTCTTCTTCCACCCCAAAAGGCCAAACTTTTGCTTATGGTCAAAAAGAAAACTAGTCCTATAGGCAAGTGGACGGATGGAGAAGGGAGGACAAGGCTTAACAGATATACCTATCCTTAACACGTGCCTTCTGGCCATTCGCTCTTCATTGGGAGAAGTAAGTCTAACTCCCGACAGATCCATATCCACACCGAACTACTTTAAGCAAGTACGCAGAAATATTTACTAACAAGTCACAGGTAGCCCACAGAAGTAAATCCTGCAAGTTCAAGTCATTATGCCAAGTCCTGTGGTACAGGATTGTCTTGAGGCCGGAAGCCAGAAATAACAACATATATAGAAAACAAAGTTTAAAAAAATGTGGAAGAGAGGCGCCTGGATGGCTCAGAGAGTTAAGCCTCTGCCTTTGGCCCAGATCATGATCTCAGGGTCCTGGGATTGAGCCCCACATCCAGCTCTCTGCTCAGCAGGGAGCCTGCTTGTGGTATATATCTCTCTCTCTGTCAAATAAATAAAATCTTCTTTAAAAAACGTGAAAGAGAAAAGTCTCTTGTAAGCTCCATGGATAAGGCAGATGCAAATACTCAGAGTAGTATGGCAGGACCCTACAGAGACTTGCTGAGGACAGTGATCTCAGACATTAGAGTTCTTCCAATTGTTGCTAAAACATGGCATGTTATATGACAGAGTTGAGGTTTTTGCTCACAAGTTGAGAACCTCCCATACTTTTAGTCCACACATGACAGGTCTGCTTTTATGCTGGGGTCACCTTTGATTCTCCCCTCCAAGAGCACATATGGAGGCTGAGGCTGAAGACTGGATTATGAATAGCAGGGGAAAGAATTACTTTCAACATTTCTGCCAAGGCATCTTAAAAATTAAAGTTACTCCACTGGTAAACTTTATTTATTTATGGAAATTTTAGGAAAAAATCACCTCAACCATTTCAAAACATCGTAAAGACATGGAAAATTACACTTTCCCTGCTGTGAAAGATATCTTTCGACCTTTTGTCCAGCCAAAGCTGAACTTTGAAACCAGAGGCTTGGCACATGTTATATGTACTGTCCTCAATGAGGCGTTTAGAGTTTTCAAAGTTAAAAAAAAAAAAAAGGCTTGAAATTAAGTGCAAGTGGTTAACTTTAGAAATGCAGTGAGCATGTCCAGTGGACAGGCCATTAAACAGTTCCCTGATCTGCTTGACCACAACATGAGCCACCACAGACCAAGTCAGGGATCTGAATCATGAAGAAAGTGTCTCCAACAGCCTGCCTTGTACTTAATACTAGGAAAAATATTTTCTTCATAGCAAAACTTGGCTAATCCAAACTATAAATGTAGTCTTAGATTGATTTTGCCATGTCCAAGAAGTATAGAGACTCATGTATTTGCATGAACTTAGTAGAGTTTCTGCAGATTCTTTTTTTTTTTTTTAATAAACTGTGAAGATTCCATGTAGGTATTTGTAATTTTGACTGCTTATATTCTCATAGTTTATGTAATCTGTGTCCAGGGTACTAAATAAGGATTCATAGAAAAATAGTGAAGCTAAATAAATTTTCAGTTTAAGGAAGCAGAGCTATTTTCTCACCTTCTAATTAGTAGAGGAAAAGTTTACTGCCCAGTCTTACATGACACATTCCTTTTATGATAGAGTGTGTAAAGTCTACCTATGTACATGGATCTCTTAATCTTTTTGATGACGAGACTTCCAGGAGTTAGTACAGACAAAATGTCTCCTCATTCCAGGGAGTGGAATAAAAAATTGCTTTTTACCGTTTTGTTTTGTTTTTTTGGTTTTTTTTGTTATTCTGTCACTACACAACATATGGCATTATGTAGAGAACAAGTCCAAGCAGGACACTGTGCACTATAGGATCACCATAAGATTCCTAGTCTCTCAAAAGCATATAACGTAACTAACTGTATTCTTGTATGTGGTGGACGGGAACAAGAGGAAGGAAAACTCAAAACTGAAACCATGGTAAGCCTTCAAGGAGAACCAAAATGTAATAGGTTCTCCAGCCATCTTTAGAAATGAAATAAACGAGCCTGGGTGGCTCAGTGGGTTGAGCATCCAGCCTTGGTTTCAACTCGGGTGATGATCTCAGGGTCGTGAGACTGCAGCTCTCCTTCCCCTCAACCCCACCTGTTGTGGGGCTCCTTGCTTGCTCAGCGAGGAGTCTGCTTGAGATTCTCCTCTCCCTCTGCTCCTCCCCCAATGTGTGCACACGAACTCTCATAAAAAAAATTGAAAAGAAATGAAAAGTTTATAAATGTATACTTCGAGACATTTTACAAAAAATAGGTGAAATAGGGCGCCTGGGTGGCTCAGTTAATAAGCTTCTGCCTTCGGCTCAGGTCATGATCGCAGAGTCCTAGGATTGAGCCCTGCATCAGGCTCCCTGCTCAGTAGGAAGCCTGCTTTTCCCTCTCCCACTCTTCCTGCTTGTGTTCCCTCTCTCACTATGTCTCTCTCTGTCTAATAAATAAAATAAAATCTTTTAAAAATAGGTAAAATAAAATAAGAAAATGTAAATATGAAAAATGAGGACCAGGAGGTTAACACCAGAGAAAAAGTTACAAGACTATTCAGGTAATGAGATGTAATACTATATGAGTGTTAAATCGTAAATATGGCTTGCAGCTTTCGGAAGAAAAAGCAAATAAAAAAATAAATGCAATTAGTTGTTTGATTCTCATCTTATTTGAAAAGAGATATACAAATTCTTCAAGAGCAACAAAGCTTTTCAGCACACTTTAAAAGAAATATCTTGCCTGAGCTACATAGTAACTTAGAGGGACATACCCTCTACCAGATCCTCAAAAGCATTAGCACGTTTTACAACACTGTTTCTTTTAGTGACCATCTACGAAAGATGAGAGTACTATATGGCCATAGGACCTACTGAAAGCAGTTTTATTAGGGCCATGGTAATGAAATGCAAATATTTAGCTTTCTACAGATTCCATCTAACCCAAGGGAAAATAATAGGCTATCGAATGTTAATGTCTATGGTAGTTAGGCAGGCATAATGAATGGGTGAAATAGGCTAATATGAAGGCAAAAATGGGGGCAATAGCAAACCAATAGATAATAATCCTGCCTAAATGGGGCAGCCATAAACTTAATCTCAGACCGACTCTTGCATTGTAAGGATGTGGGCCCACTGCTTCGACATTTCAATTTTCCAAAAACAACTAGAAAGTTGGATCTTTATGAAGTCTTTTTAAAAACTTGTCAATTGTCTTTTTAAAAACTTTTTTAAAAACCCACTGGGTGGCTCAGTGGGTTAAAGCCTCTGCCTTTGGCTCAGGTCATGATCCCAGGGTCCTGGGATCAAGCCCCGCATCAGGCTCTCTGCTCAGCGGGGAGCCTGCTTCCCCCTCTCTCTCTGCCTGCCTCTCTGCATACTTGTGATCTGTCTGTCAAATAAATAAATAAAATCTTTTTTAAAAAATAAAAACTTGTCAATTAATTAAATTTTTAAACACAGTCTAGGTCAAGTAAGTCACATTAAGTAAATCATGCTGTGAACTTCCAGTTTGCAGACCCTAACCTAGAGTATCCAATTAATATTACCTCTCAAAATGATTTCATATAAGACTGCAATGCTAACAATTCAGCTCTGTTGGATCAGACTACTTGCATTTTTTCTAAATATATCCACATCTGTGAGATAGTAAAAAAAAATTTTTTTGTTAGAATGAATGACTAGTCTCTGAGCAGCCTAATTCATTATAATACTTTTTTAATGAAGATTTTATTTATTTATTTGAAAGAGAGAGACACAGTGAGAGAGGGAACACAGGCAGGGGGAGTAAGAGAGGCAGAAGCAGGCTCCCCACTGAGTAGGGAGCCCAATTCGGGGCTCAATCCCAGGATCCCAGGATCATAACCTGAGCTGAAGGCAGATGACTAATGACTGAGCCAGTCAGGGGCCCCTATAATACGTTTTGACTAAGCCAAAATTGTTAACGAAAGGGAGATTCTCTTCAGGAAAAAAAAAAAAAGAAAGAAAGAAAGAAAGAAAAAGAAAAGAGTACTCACAGAGATGAAAAGAGAGTGAATCCTTAGTTCATTACAAAGAAGAAGAGAACCTGGTCCACAGACATGAGAATCTTTCTGATCCATGAGTCAAGGTTGTCCTTAAAATATGATCAATGCATCAGGCTAACACACCTTTGTAAGATGATCCAAATTAGATCTTCAGCTCAGTGACTTTAAATTTAAGGGATATTCTCAAAAGCATTGTAAATATTTATAACCCTTTGCATATATCCAACTTGCCATCTAATTTTTCCATTATAAGTTTAAAGAGTTGCAAAGGATATACTTCCCAATGTATTGTAATGGTGGTCATTTAAAAATAAAGTCTTTATCTAACACTTTAAAATGTATGCAGTGGTGGATGGCACCTGGGAGGTGTAGTCGATTGAGCATCTGACTCCTGGTTTCAGCTCAGGTTGTGATCTCAGGGTCATGGGATCAAGCCTGGAGTGAAGTCTGCTTGGGATTTTCTCTCCTTCTCCCTCTGCCACCCACCCCCATAAATAAATAAATCTTTTTTAAAAAATAAAGCAAAATGTATGCAATGGAATCTAAATACCATAGCAATTTGATATGTCCATCATTCTCTTCTATAAATAGAGAATATAGGGGCACCTGGGTGGTTCAGTGGGTTAAAGCCTCTGCCTTAGGCTCAGGCCATGATCCCATCGTCCTGAGATCAAGCCCCGAGTCAGGATCTCTGCTCGGTGGGGAGCCTGCTTCCTCCTCTCTCTCTCTCTCTCTGCCTGCCTCTCTGTCTACTTGTGATCTGTCTTTTAAATAAATAAATAAATAAATAAAAACTTTAAAAAAATAGAGAATATATTTCTTCTTTAACAGTTGGAAAATTTTTAATTCCTTTTTCTCTCTGATCTCATATTCCCATTCTATTTCATCCGAAGAATTTTATCCCAGTGTAATATGCTTAAGCCTAAAAGTCTTTTGGTGATGCCCCGCTATCTTTTTCTGCAACAAAAATATCTCTGTAAATTGACACTCAATAATTTCCCTCTAGATTAAGTTATCAGTCCAATTATTCTTAGTCCTATTATTAATTCACAATTGATCAAAACTATATACATGTATCACAAATTTTGATTAAAGCTTATTGATCAGAAATCAAAATTGCACTGAAATCAATCTCTTATTAAGATGAATGAGATCTTTAAAAAATTAGATCATGTACTGTGGACAAATTTTACAGGATACTAGAATGAGAACAAGTTTAACATTGGTTCCATTCTTATTCTTTATGTATAGAAGTAAACTCTGAGAAACTATATTCATAAAATAAGAGTTTTGTTGTTAAACCATCACTGAACTCTTTGAACCCTTAGTAATATATCATATGTGATCTCCATCAAACATTATTGCTAATCTTACACTGTTATTCTGATTGTCTTCAATTTTGTTGAAAGCAAAGACTTAACAGCTACCTGATTGCAAAAGGATTTGTTACCCAGTCCTTATGGTCCTTCACTATAATTCACTTCCATCTTGATGAATACCAAAACAGACTTTGCCAAGACTTATCAACTGATAAGTACTAGTTGCTTTTTTTTTTTTTTTTCTCTTAGAGGCACGTGTTTAAGCCAACATACTCAGAAAAGGGAGGGAAAATGGAAATATTCTTAATTTTCATACTTTCTCTTCAGTACCGTATTTTTAAGTTTTTTGTTTGTTTGTTTGTTTGTTTTTGTCAGAGACAAAGAGAGAGAGAGCACAGGCAGGCAGAGTGGCAGCAGAGGCAGAGGGAGAAGCAGGCTCCCTTCCGAGCAAGGAGCCCAATGGGGGGCTGGATCCCAATGGGGGGCTGGATCCCAGGATCATGACCTGAGCCGAAGGCAGCCGCTTAACCAACTGAGCCACCCAGGTGTCCCAGTACAGTATTTTTAAGTAAAATCCTTTTTATCTTGTCACACGTTTTAAATATATTTTTGTCAAAACCATGAGCCTGTATATTCAACCCATTTAGTTTGTGGAAAATATTTGCCAGACAACCCAACTAGCAAAGACTCTCCCTTTTGTCAAACCAAACTCCAGGTCAGATTTGCTTTCAGAAAAAGTATGACTTCATTTTCCAATTCTAATGAGTGTGTTAAATCTTATTTTGAGGCATATTAAAAACCATTGGGAAATAAATCACAAAACATGTTACTATAGAACAGGTTACTAAAAGCAGGCAATTCAAGATTAAAATGATGTAACATCTAATAGAGTTTATTCATTGTAACATAAGTTATAAAAACAAGAGTAATCAATATGCAGTTCCTCATTACTTCATTTATTTTCATTCAATGTAATGTGTAGCTAAAATTGATAAGTTATATTGCAAAGGATGTGGTAAATGGCATAGTAATTTTTTGGCAAATGTGTACATATATGTATTAAACTTTGGTATTTGCTTTGGAAATAAAAGAATTATGAGTAAAAAATCAGAAATATTCCACTAATTTCATTTGTGTTCAAATATAATATTTGATGATAGAGAAAGATATGTGTTGCTAAAAATAACCAGTCTAGAAGTTAGCTTTTCTTTTGTTTTTTAATAGGAAGTGGGAAAATATCATAAGATGAAGTAACATAAGGATTTTTATCCTTGAGTTTTATCTAGTATTCATAGAAGTGTAGAAATCTGAAAAAAAAATTCAGTTTCCTCTTGGAGATATGGCCTACAATATGTATTGAAACTAGTTGAAAATCCTTGTTTAAATAGTGATTACTATTGCCTATCAATGTTGGCTTCTTTATTTTGTTCTTTCCAGAACCCTCCTTCAAGAGCAATGCATTTTTTGACAATGGTCAGGAGAGAAAAGAAAGAAAGTCATTAAATGAAAATTATTCTGCCTCTCACTGTCTACATTCCACAATGTACTGTCTGATACCAAAAAATCCTAACAAGGACCAAAATACTCCGTTCTTCATACCATGCTTAACCTAAAAAGATATGAGACAGGAAGATCAAACACACATTCAGTAAGTTCTATTAGCTTATTATATATCCTTCATTTTAATGTATATTTCTAAAAGTACACTGTTAAGATTTCTTCTTATATCTTAGTAACTCTAACTGCAATGGAATGCCCAGGGAATGGATAAAGAGGGTCTTCTCTAGATGGAGGATCATCGTCATCTTCCAGGGTATTAGCAGAACTAGACTTATAAATTATCTTAAGGGAAAATGCACAATTTAAGGAATGCCAGTGACTTTGCTCTCTATCCCCTCTATGACTATGTTCTGGGGTTAGCTTGAGATGGAACACTTGAACTTTCTATACTCTTGCTTGGCTTCTCACAATGTGAGCATCTTGCTGTACTGAGTGCAATTCTGGTTTTTAAAGGTACAATCTTGGGGGCAGGGCTACAGCATGGCCCAAAAATAGAAGTCAACTCCTTCACTTGGTGTTCATCTAAAGAGATATCTAGTACTGAAAGAAAATTGACTCCATTGGACTTTTTGAAAGGCTTTATGCCTACTTTCAATGTGGTAGTTTTCTTTTCTTCTTTTTTTTTAAGATTTTATTTATTATTTGTTTGACAGACAGAGATCACAAGTAGGCAGAGAGACAGGCAAAGAGAGAGAGAGAGAGGAGGAGGAAGCAGGCTCCTCCTGACCAGAGCCGAAGGCAGAGGCCTTAACCCACTGAGCCACCCAGGCGCCCCAATGTGGTAGTTTTCTTTTCCTTTTTTTTTCTTAGATTTTCTTTTTTAAATTTTTATTCATTTGATAGGGCGCCTGGGTGGCTCAGTGGGTTAAAGCCTCTGCCTTCGGCTCGGGTCATGATCTCGGGGTCCTGGGATCGAGTCCCGCATCGGGCTCTCTGTTCAGCGGGGAGCCTGCTTCCCCCTCTCTCTCTGCCTGCCTCTCTGCCTACTTGTGATCTCTCTGTCAAATAAATAAATAAAATCTTTAAAAAAATTTTTTATTCATTTGATAGTGAGCGAGAGATCACCAGCAGGCAGGCAGAGAGAGAGGGGGAAGCAGGCAGAGAGCCCAATATGGGGCTCGATCCCAGGACCCTGAGATCACGACCCGAGCTGAAGGCAGAGGCCCAATCTACTGAGCCCACCCAGGTGCCCCTCAATGTGGTAGTTTTCTAACCCTTCTTTTCTCAGTTCAAATTTTTTTTTTTTAAATTATTGTAGGGGCACCTGTGTGGTTTGGTCAGTTAAGCATCCAACTCTTGGTTTCAGCTCAGATCATGATCACAGGGCTGTGAGAACAATCCCCAAGTTGTCAGGCTCCAAGCTCAGCAGGGAGTCTGCTTAAGATTCTCTCCCTTGGGCACCTGGGTGGCTTGGGAGTTAAAGCCTCTGCCTTTGGCTCAGGTCATGATCCTAGGGTCCTGGAACCGAGCCCCGCATCGGGCTCTCTGCTCAGCAGGGAGCCTGCTTCCCCCCCATCTCTACCTCCCTCTGCCTACTTGTGATCTCCCTGTCAAATAAATAAATAAAATCTTAAAAAAAAAAAAAAAGATTCTCTCCCTCTTCCTCTGCCCCTTTCCCTGTGCTCTCTCTCTCTTAAGAAAAAAAAAAAAGTAAATAAATTTTAAAAAATGTAAAGTCATTATTAAGTGGATGCCTGGCTGGCTCAGTCAGTGGAGCACACAGCTCTTGATCTTGGTTTGTGAGTCTGAGCTCCATGTTGGGTATAGAGATTAATTCAAAATAAAGAAAATCTTTAAATAAATAAATAAATAAGAAGTGTTTCAGGAATATCAAAAAGTATGCCATTTTATCTTCCTTTTTCTTCATTTAGTTTCCACATCTGAATGTAAGTGCAGTATGATTCCACATTATAAGCATTTATTGAGTACCTTAAGTACATATTATTTCATATAATCCTCTCAACCACCTTGGAGGTGGGTATCTTCTCTATATCATAGATATAGAAACTAACAGAAATTAAAACTTACCCAGTTTGCAAATGATAGAGTTAAATCTGGGCACAAATCTGCCTGAGCTCTTTTCCTCATAACAAGATGTTATTGAGGAAACCAAGAACTACTTAAAAAAAAAAAAAGCATTTGGTTGAAATCTTGGTAATTATGAATGAGACTAAGCAAACTCTTTTTGGAGCAAAAAACATGCTAAACTAAGGGGCCCCTTTGAGATTAACCCTTGAAACTGGATAAAAGAAAATATGTATATCATATCAACTTATTGTAATGATCATTCAGTTAGGTAAAATAATCTGAGTTATATGGTGTTTAAGAGATAGTAAGCCAAGAGAGCACAGAACATGTCCAGCTGAGTCCCTCTTTGCTTACACTTGGCCTAGCACACTGCTTCACTGCTTGGCACATAGTGCACACAGACATGGTAAATATGTGCTGAATGAATGAATCAGGATCTAGTTCAGCTATAGCCACTTCCAAATGACCTAAGGTGTACAATATGATGATAATAGGCAATGTGTCCTGCATCATTTGGAATGCTGTTTTAGAGGCAGCAGTCATTCACTTGTTAATCCATTTACAAATCACATCCGTGCCTGGCCTTTGGTTGGATTGGACCCACCCGTGTCTTGCCCATAATGCACGATGTACCAGGAAGTCCCGCCGGGGACTCGGGCCCTCTGACTTCACGGTGCCTTCAGGCAGCCCTATTGCTCCCCTGTTCTGACTTGTTGTGGTCCATCTCCCTCCCCCACCTCAGACACCTAACTCCCCGTGATGTCGCAGCACAGAGTCACGTTCCTCAAGGTCCCCTTACTTGATGACTCACTGGAACATGCTTCTTTGGCTTCCACCCTCTGCAAACTCCACTCACCCATAACTGCAAGTTTTTCCTCGTTCACACAAGCCATCTCAGCTCTACCTGGCCTTCCATCTGGGAGAGGAAGGGACATACTGAGCTCACTGTGCTGGAATCTGTAAGGGGACTCACTATAAAACTACAATGCAGAACAGCTCTCCTCACTCACCAACTTGTATTTCAGCTTTTGAAATACTTATACCCTAGCCTTTCTTTACACACAAATGAATCCTCCCCACCACTGAGTAGATTTCAAGCCAAAATGACCATGTCAGAGTTGTACAAGGACAAGTCTATTCTTTAATTTTTTTAAGAGTGATTGACTGATTGATTTTAGAGAGAGAGAGAGAGTACAGAAGCACGGAGGAAAGGGAGGCAGAGGGAGAGAGAGATTGTCAAGCAACTCCTCGTTGAGCACACAGCCTCATATGGGGCTCGATATCATGACTCTGAGATCACAACCTGAGCCAAAATCAAGACTCGGACCCTTAATTAACTAAGCCACCCAGGTGCCCCAAGAACAAGCTTATTCTTTGGCAGAACTTTTAGATGTAGAAAGAAGGACTTTCTGGAATTGTTTGTATCAGAAGCATTATGTGCTGTATTAGTCTTCTAGGGCTGCCGTATAAAGACTGGATGACTTCAACAGCAGAAATTTATTCTCTGTTCTGTTCTGTTCTGTTTATTTTCTGTTCTGTTCTCACTGATCTGAAGAGTGGAAGTTCAAGACCAAGATGTTGGCAGATCTAGTTTCTCCTGAAGCCTTTTCCCTTAGCTTCTAGATGGTTACTTTCTCGTCCTGTCCTCACATGGCTTTCCCTCTGTATGCACGTATCCTTGATGTTTCTTTGTATATCTAAAAGTTCTTTTATAAGGACATCAGTCAGAAGGGATTAGGGCCTACCCTAATGGCCTCATTTTAACTTAATCACATCTTTTTTAAAAGTCCTGATCTCCAAATACAGTCACATGAGAGAAACTGCAGAATTAGAAATTCAACATATGAGTTTGGGGGATCCACACAATTCAAGCCATAACATGTGGCCCCCTCTGATTCTTTCCACCCAATCTGCCTCTCAGACTCACAGCTTCTGCCATGGATGACCAACTCTGTATAGGGAACTGTATGCTGGTATCTGGCTTCTCCTGCCCCTTCTGTACTCAGACAATACACCAGCTGCAGAGCATGAAATCTAGCTTCTTGAGTAAACTACTGGAGGGTCTGGATGGTGTAAGGCAGAAACATGAAAGTTTTGATTCTATATGAAGCAAATTTTGATGAATGCAGATACAGGAGACTGAAGAGTGTCAGGCAGTTAGATTTCCTCTTTTCCCTCCTTTGGATGCATGACTCTGGGGTACTAGTTCAAACCCTAGAAACCTGTCCTGAGATGTCCAGCGTAGTTGAGTAGATGCACCTGCTCAGCCAACCTGCTGGGCCTCCTGTTACTTTGTCATGAAACAATGACCAACATAATTATGCACCACCTTGCATTGCTCCCTGTCCTTCCCTATCTGACTTCCCTTTTTCCTCACTCTTGTTGCCATGACTTTGCATTGCCCAATTATTCCCAAATACATCATCATTTAATCCTTGCCTTAGGCTCTGTTTTCTAGGGAACCTTGTCTAGAACACTGGCACACTTGGCAAATGGAAAATGAGACACCCCCCCCCCAAAATCGTGGTAATTAGAGACAAACATTGACAAGGAATCTTGGGCCCGATTCTGAATGCAGTATCAGCTAATCCATAACATGGCCCTGCATTACATACGTTGAGTTCAGAAGTTTCACCATCACTCTTAATGAAATATAAGATTAGAAAGTACATCAGTTCCAAATAGTAAAACAGAAGCCATTCTAAGATTTGAAAAGAGGAAATCCAAATAAATAAATAAAAATAAAATAGAGGAAATTAAACCATGAATTGGTTATGGAGGTCCTAAAAGAGCCGAGTTTCCAAACAGAGGGCTGTCAAGTTATCTGGAGATTTGCAAAAGCAGAAAATGCTACCATTCCTAAGTTGGAAAGACAAAGAATAATCAATGTCACCACAGTCCAGGGCCCAGTAAGTGGGGGAAGCTGGAACTATGGTGTACTTGCCTAATATGCACTGTGCTGGAGATGTAACCTGAGACAGAGAAAGAGGGACGAGTATCCTGGTATCTCTCTGTGATTTTCGGCTAGTGTCTCCCATTACCTGAAGCCAAGAAGAAGCCAGCTGACCTAAGAGCCTGGGAAATGGACCTTATAGGAATTGCTGCCCCTGCCATATGGAGGAGTTCAAGGGAATTAATGGCACAGGTTCAGGACTGGCCCAGAAAACAAAGTAGGTTAACTTGGAGAAATTGTTAGAGGCCAATAACTTTATTGAGCAGGGAAGTGTACCTTGGGAGAAAAAGTACAACACAGATATAGCATAGTGGACATCAGAATAAAACAGACATGAGTCTAAAAGTCACTGGTGTGTGACCTTGGGTAAGTCATTTAATTTATCTGAACCTCAGTTTCCTCTTTTCAGTCTGTGTTGTAACCCTCTTAGAAAGAGTGTATAATACTTTAGAACTGTCCCACTGAGGGATGAGGAAGCTGGAATTATACCCACCATCTCCTATCCCCATCTGAAGCTAATTCCTAGCATTACCTCTCAGGGACTTTTGTCCTGACCTTCACAAGGGCCCAGCCCTTTGTCTCAACAAGGTAACATTCTTAGGCAGAGAAACACAGGAACCAGGTGTGTAAGGTGCTGTCTGAAAGTGACTTCAAGACAGACTGAGGAATATGGATCAAGCATAGGCAGTATCTACTGCTGATGGGTTGCTGAAAAAGCTCTGGAGATCATATTAGACCATAATCCAGCCTTAAATCAGCATAGTTGCACTTTCATATTTTCCTAGACCAGTACTTTTTTCAACTTTACTGACCAATCTCCACACTTAGAAATATATTATTTGACATTGTGACTCAGCACACATGTGTGCATTTAAATATACAAGTATACAACCGAAACAAAAGATTCATAAAATTATACTTACTCTAAATAGCATATACACTGATATTTTTCCATTTCATTAGATTTTTTTTAAACAAAGTTTGCAAGTCTTGATTGATTTCATGACCCTCTAAAGACCCTTGGTTCATGACCTAGCTAGGCAAAGTGTGGACTGCTGCCATGACAAGTTAAAGAACTGGAGCCAGAATGTAAATAAACGATGTCACTATATACTACAGTCATCAAGCACTAAATTCAGTTGACATTTTTTCATAGGAAGATACTCTCAGTGAAGGAAGCAGTATGTTGATTGATAGGTTGTAAAAGTCAAAAAGACGTTTTCTAACATTTGCCCTTTTCTGTTTTAAAAGATCCCTAGCCCTCCGAAGTCTTGTTCAATTATTTCTTGGGGTCCCTGAGGAGCATCTCTGATGCTGTCATCAAACTGCATTTACAGAAGGTGCCCCACTCTCTCCGCAGCGCTGATGGCTAGAAGCAAGGGCGAAAACCACTCCCTCCCCTCATCCCTATAAGAAGGACCACTTGGCCCATACTCCTGGGCTTCCTCCTTCCACTGCCATCTAGCCTAGTGGAAATGCGATTGAAGTTCCCCTTCTGCAAACTAAAAAGAGAAGGAAAACTGGGTCCCCACTACGACTCTGGTGTCCAGGTTGCAGATGAGTTGTGTGAAGCTACCATCTTCCAGGATGGTCTTCAGATGGGAGAACCTTGAGGCAGTGGTTCTCAACCACGGGTATTTTGTTCCCCAGGGGTATTTGTGCCAACATCCGAAGACCTTTTTGGTTGTCACAGAGCATGGGAGGGGTATGCTACTAGGATTTGGTAAATATCGTGCAATGCACAGGACAGCCTGCTGTAACAGAGTGAAATGACCCAACATGTCAAGAATGGTTCTAGGGAGAAACTGCGCCCAAACAGTGCGTATGGTCTTCCCTGCGGTGAGTGGGCAAGGACTGTTGGCAGGGGACTAATAAACTAGTTACTGGTTAATTTCCATCTGTACTGTTTCCTAACTTTGATCTGCAACAGCCAGCCAGTTCTCCTTTCCAGCCTCCTGTTCTTGGTGGCCCTTCTCCCCAAATCCCAAATATGCATCACCACCAGGTCTAAAAACTTAGGAGGTACCTAAGAAAAGGACAGTTGGAAAACGTGTGGCTCTCTCCTGTGTGGAGAAGCAGTGAAGCAGTCCCTGGGGGCAAAAAGAGCTTCATAAGAATATGAAAGCATCAGTGTTTTGTTTCATGCAGGTAACAACCGTCTGGCACGTCTCTGAGTTTTATGCCCCCATCTATATAGAAAGTAAAATAAATCCATCACAGGGAGACATAGGAATACATTTATATGAATTGATGAATGAAGTCCAACTTCTGACTGCAAATTCAATATGGCTAATTGGTTTGACAATGAAGACTGGCTTTGCCATTTAGATTATACAGCAGACATTTCCATACGTGAAACTGGTTAAGTCTGCAGGCCAAGGTACGCTACTATAAAAAATGCCAAAAATGACATCCTTTGCAATTCTTTAGATTTATAATGGAAAAATTTTCACATTAACTTAAAAATGTGAGAGAATGGTGATATAAGTCAGAATAGTGGCTACCTACAGGAGGGAGAGGGCAGGTTATCTCTAAGAAGGAAGCAGGAGGGAGCCTGCTAGGTACTGGAAATGTTCTACATCTCCATCTTTGTGGTGATAATGAGAGTGTGTATAAATATGGAAAAGTTCACTGAGCTGGTACACTTAAAAATTTTGTGCATCTTAGAAAAGTTACAGTTTTGACTATTAGGTAACTTAAATGTAACATTTAAGTTACATTTTAACACCTGGGTGGCTCAGGTGTTAAGCGTCTGCCTTCAGCTCAGGTCATGATTCCAGGGTCCTGGAATCGAGCCCCGAATTGGGCTCTCTGCTCAGCAAGAAGCTTGCTTCTCCCTCTCCCCCTGCTTTTGTTCCCTCTCTCACTGTGTCTCCGTCTGTCAAATAAATAAACAAAATCTTTAAAAAGGTTATATTTTAATAAAAACAACAACAAAAGTAAAGGGTGCTTTCAAAGTTCTTTTGGAAGACTATTCAAGCAAAAAATTTGAAGACCACAGCTGTAGGAAACTGAGAGGACTAAATTTGCCTAAAGCCATGTTCTAAAACATCTCTCTTGTCCTCTATCCTCAGGACCTCTCCTTCCTAACATGTCTCACTTTCCTCCCCAAATCCTTTTTAAATAATTAATTAATTACTTAATTTTTATTACCCATTAGTTGCCTATAACACCCAGAGGTCATCCCACACATCCCCTCCTTAGTCCTCCCAAAATCTTGTAGCAAGCCCCCGGAAGTCTTACTCTGTAATCTCACACCCCTTACAACCTGAACCAGTTCCCTGGGCATTTTCCTGATCCACCTGCCTTCACTGAGACCTGCTCTCCTCCTTGATTCTTCCTGCCCTGCCCACCCAGGACACCACCCTTCAGACTGCACAAACCTAGGGATCAGGAAGTGAGGTCCATGTCCTTGATGCTCTGATAGAAAGCCAGGATGCTCCAAACTCTGAGAATCCTAATATTCATTATACTGTTTTCATTCCTGGTCACTGTCATTTACTGACTACCTGGTCACTGTTCTTCACCAACGGAGGATCCAGTGTACATACACACTGCCTTCTCTACCCTGCTATTCTCCTGGTTGCATTTATACTTGAAGAACAGAAGATTTTAATTTTGATGAAGTCCAATGTATCCATTTTTTTCTCTCATGATTGGTATTTATTGTGGCCTTGTAATTTTTTGTCTTCTCCAAGTTTTCCAAGATTTTCTCTGGATCTTTTTTTTTTTCTTCAAAATATGTTATAGTGTCAGCTTTAACATTTAGATCAATGATCCATTTTGAGTTAATTTTTATATATGGTGTGATCTAAGGGTCAAGGTTCCTTTTTTTTAATAGAGATACCAGTTGTCCCAATACTATATGTTGAAAAGCATTCCCCCAATGAAATTATTTGGCACACGTGTAAAAAAAAAAAATCACCTGAATATAGACAGAGATATAGATAGATTTTTGATGGTTCATATACACATATGTCACAAAATCTATTTTTTATTCATATATATGAAAAACTATGTATATAATGCCTATTACTATGTTCCATGCTTTGTTTCATTATTCTATATGTGTGTCATAAGATAATTCTTTTTTTATAAGATAAATCTTGATGACATAATATTTATAATAAATCTTGAAATCAGACAATTTAAACCCCTAATCTTTGTCCTTTTTCAAAATTATTTTGCCTATTCAATATTCCTTATTTCTCTAAGAATTTTAGAATCAGTACATCCATTTCTACAAAATTCCTGCTAATATTTTGCTTGAGATTTTTTGAATCTATAGATCAAGTTGGAGAGAAATGACATCTGAGCAACAGTGAGTCTTCCCATCCAATGAACATGACATATCACTCTATTTACTTAGGTTTTATTTACTTTCTCCTAGCAATGTCTTATAGTTTTCAGTGTACATGTCTTACATACCTTTTACTAAATTTATGCTTAAATATTTTATGTATTTTTGATACTATTTTAAATGGCACTTCAAATTTTCATTTTACCATTGATTATTGCTAGTATGTAAAAATTTAATTAAATTTTGTGTATTGGTCTGGTTATCATAAAGCTTTACAAAATTTATTTATATTTTAGGAGCTTTTGTGTAGATTCCTTTGAATTTTCTATGTTCACAAATATGTCACCTGCAAATAAAGACAGTTTTACTTCTGCCTTTCTGATCCATATGCCTTGTTCTTTTACTTGCAGTATTGCCACGACTAGGACTTCCAGGGCAGTCCTGAATAAAAATGTTGAGAGTATTTATTCTTCCTTGATCCTGATATCCCAGAAGCAAAACATTTCATCTTTTACCTTTGTGGTGGTTTTGAAATATAGTCACAATTTCTCTTACACTCCTCTCCTCAGAGAGTGCAGTCTTTTCCCCTCTCCCTGAATGTAAGCAGTAGTTAGTGACTTGCTTCTAATGGAGGTGCTGGTGGAAAGGACTGTGACTTTCAGAATCAGATCATACATAATGGCATTGTGGCTTCCTTCTTGCTTTCTATTTTTCTTGGATAATTTACTCTGGGGGAAGCCATTTGCCAAACCATGGGAAAACACAAGAGTTCCATATGGTGAGGACCTAAGGCTTCCATCAAATAAAGAGTAAGGAGGTGAAGCTTTGTCCCAATAGCTTTGTGTATGAGCTATTTTGGAAGCAAAATCTTTAGGCCCTAATCAAAGCTTTAATTGACTTCAAATGACAAGCTGATATCTTGAACGGAACCTCATGAAAGAATCTCAGTCAGAACCATTCTATTAACCTTCTCTCCACTCCTAGCCCTCAGAAATAGTAAGATGATAAATGTTTATTGCTTAAGCTGCTAAGTTTGGAGGTAATTTTTTACACAACAATAGGTAACTGATACAGGTGTTAAGTATCTGGTTTCCTGTTTATGTCCTTTATCAAGTTAGGATATTTTCCTTCTATAATGAGTCTGCTGGGAGTATTCGTTGTCAACAGGTATCGAATTTTGTCAAGTACTTTTTCTGCATATATTGAGACAATCATATTCTTTTTCAACTTTATTCCAGTTATATGGTGATTTCCAATGTCTTTTCAACCTTTCATTCCTAGGATAAACTTTAATTTATCATTTCGGTGCATCTATACACTGAGAAATATCAAGCAGCAAAAAGCCATGAGCAACTGATACATGCAGCAGCATGAATGAATCTCAAAAACACTCTGGTTCTATTTATGTAAAATTCACAAAATGGCAGAACTAATCTAGTGACAGGAAGTATGTTAGTGTTTCCCTGGGGTCAGAGAGTGGGTAGGAATCTACAGCAAAGGACAGAAGGAAAGGCTGATGGAGATGCTCTATATCTTGAGCATAGTAGTGGTTACCAAAATGTGTAACTCATTGATCAGTACCGTTAAAATGGGTAAACTTAGATGTAAATACATTATATCTCAAGAGAGTTGATGTTTAAAAGTTTATCCTTGAGAGGCGCCTGAGTGATTCAGGCTGTTAGGAATCTGACTCTTGTGGGGCACCTGGGTGGCTCAGTGGGTTAAAGCCTCTGCCTTCAGCTCGGGTCATGATCCCAGTGTCCTGGGATCAAGCCCCACATTGGGGTCTCTGCTCAAGCAGGGAGCCTGCTTCCCCGCCTCTCTCTGCCTGCCTCTCTGCCTCCTACTTGTGATCTCTGTCTGTCAAATAAATAAATAAAATCTTAAAAAAAAAAAAGAATCTTGATGTCAGCTTCGGTCATGATCTCTGAGTCGTGAGATTGAGCCCCACAACGGGCTCTGCACTCAGTGTGGAGCCTGCTTGAGATTCTCTCTCTCCCTCTGCATCTGCCCTTCCCCACAGCACATTCTCTCTCTCCCTTAAACAAATAAAATAGAAGTTTATACTTGAGTTCTATAAAATTATATAGGTTGAGAATTGATACCTAATCATGACCATTAAAATAATAATGCAAAGAGTAGGTCTGGATTATCTTTAAACATGGTTATCTGTGTTACAACTAACCTAGCAATTTGGTTAATAACCACAGTGACGGAGAAAACACTGGCCCAGTTAATGGATTTAATCTATTCATGAATCTAAATGTTTGTTAAGTAAAGGCTTCTGCTGGGTATAGAATTGTTGATGAAATTAAGTGCATTCACTGAGCCTGGTTTCCTAGGGTAAAATTCAAGGACGCTTGAGAAATCCAAACTCAAGTCAATTTTCCAAGTCAGAAAACACTACTTAAGTTATCCCGCCTAAGTAAAGGGGGTTAAACAGAAACACAATCCATGACTTTTCTAATGGATTTCATCTTTGTGCTGACAGCATCTTCTCCTTTAACTGTGATAATGCTGAAATCTGTCTTACCCTGAACTAGGACTCTTCAGCCTGGAACACATAGAAATGGTACAAATGCCAACAGTTGTTTCCAAATAAACCAGTCATAAAAGAGAAGTCACTGATAAGAGAAATGATTAACATTATCAGTTGTAAGTTACTGTCAGTAAAACAGTTCTCTATTATTACCATATGTAGTGCAGAGACTCCTCTCCCTTATCTTTCCCTTTGCAGAAAATAAAAAGAACAAAGGAAATGAGAGATTACCTCTAAACTGATAATTGCTCTGGCCATACCATCATCCTTGGCACACTCAGGTTAGAATTCCAAAATGATTGATGTCCCCAGATCAGACCCTTCTCAGCCCCTCAGCTGGTCAGTCCAACAACTGGAGTACGAAAGAAAGAAAAGCATTACTGTCAGTCATATTCAACCTTCTTCTTTCTATATTCTTTTATTTGGGGGGGTAGCATTTGAGAACTCCAATATCTGCATCCCTTTTTCCTTAGTGGGGGAAGTCAAGGGCTAATTCTGCCAGTGTATTGGAGAACACCTTTTATAAGAAACCAAAAAAAATCCCTGAGATCAAGGAAATGCAGGACACCTCAGGTCAGTGAGCCAAACAGGAGCCAGGAACCAAAAGTGAGAATGATGGGACCCTAATCAAAAAGACAGAGATGAGAGCACCTGAGTGGCTCAGTTGGTTAAGTGTCTGCCTTCTGCTAAGGTCATGATCCCAGAGTCCTAGGATCGAGCCCCAGGTCAGGCTCCCTGCTTGTCAGGCTCCCTGCTCAGTGGTGAGCCTGCTTCTCCCTCTCCTGCCTGCTTGGGATCTCTCCTGCTATCTCTGACACTATCTCTTTCTCTCTCTCTGTCTCATCAATAAATAAGTAAATAACTTTCAAGAAAAGACAGAGATGATAGTGTTGACAGAGATGTGGAAAACTGGGGTCCTCATACACTGCTGGTGAGAATGGAAAATGTTGCAGCTGCTTTGAAAACCAGTCTGGCAGTTGCTCGCAGGCTGACTAGAGAGTTACCATATGACCCAGCAATTCCACTCCTAGATGGACCCCCAAGAGAAACGAACACGTATGTCCACACAATAACTTCTACACAAATGTCATAGCAGCATTACATATAAGTGCCCCAAACTGGAAACAACCCAAGTGTTCATCAACTGAAGGAAAAAACAAATCAAATGTGGTATATTCATATGACGGGGTATAATTCTGCAATAAAAAGAAACACTGAAACATGCTACAATGTGGATGAATCTTGAAAACATTATGCTATGTGAAAGAAGCCAGTCACAGAAGAGCACATATTGTATAATTCCATTTGTATGAAATCTCCAGAATGGGCAAATCTATTCATTCAGAAAGTTGGATAGTGATTGCCTAGAGCAGGGAAGAGGTGGCCCTGGGACTTGCTGTGTTTCTTTTTGGGGTGATAAAAATATTCTAAAATTGACTACGGTGATGGCTGCCCAATTCTGTGAATATACTACAAGCCATTGAATTGTACATTTTGAATGGGTGAATTGTATGACAGGTAAATTACATTTCAATTAAGTTATTTAAGGAGGGAGAAAAAAAGAACCATGGGACCAGGGCAGGAATGGAAAGCCCAGGAGCTAGCCAGAGGGAAGGTTGAAAGAGAGAGTAGGCAGGCCGGGGAGCCTAAGTAAGCTCTCCTAGGCTGGTACTGGGAAATGTTATTGCTGGTGGTCTGTATTTGCCGCAACACAAGGGCAAGGATAGGTTGAGCTGAATTTAAAGGACCAAGGGTGGGCTGGGCATCTACTGTTTTTAAAAAAGAAGACTGCTTCTATACTTGCTAGTCAAGAACTCCAAAGAGGCTGCCTCTTTGTTCAGGTTTTTTTTTTTTTTTTTTTTTTTAGGAGGCATTTGGTGGATACTACGTTGATCTGTTTACTTAGGTCTTCAGAGTCTGGAATCTGAGTACACATAGCCAGTTTGAGACACTTACCTTCACTGATTCCATGTAAGGCCTTTTTTTCTATGTTCCTTTATGTTTACTCCTTTTTACCCCCAAAACCTACCCAAGCAACCTTTCTGATGGGCATGATGAATACCTTTTGGTTTGTATGTATATGCTTGCATATGGAGTCTTACTGTTTTTTATGCATACGTTCTCACATTTAGTAAATATTGTTGTGATAGGTGTTTGAGTAGGGTCTGCTGACAAGTTTCCACTGCTGTCTAACTTTTGGCTAGTTGTGCTATACACTGAACACAGTACCTAGTAAGAGCTCAGTAATTGTTAATCATTAATAATACTAGACCAGTGGTTCTTAGCCCCAGATAATCTGCACCCCCTCCTCCCCTTTCCCCTAAAAAAACATTTGGCAATGGCTAGAGGCCTTTTTGGATGTCTCGGCTGGAGAGGTGGTACTAGGATTTACTGGGAAAGCCAGATATGCCGATAAACATGCTAGAGTGTTCAGGACAGTCTCAAAACAAAATGTCAAAAATGCCCAGGTGAAGACCCCTTCACAAGAACAGGAACCATACAGGTGTTCATTCACTATTGTATCTCTAGCACCTAACACACCTCATGGTCTAGAGTAAATATTCAGTAAATATGTGTTGTGACATTCATGCAAACTGGCTACATGGGTGAAAGCCTTTTGAGATGAGTGTGGGTACACCCTCATAGTTGGGCTCTAAGACTTCCAGAAAGTTAATCCAGACCATTTATGCAACTTAAGTGTCCATCAACAGATGAATAAATAAAGAAGATGTGGTATATATATATATATCTTTGAAGATGTGGTATATATATATACACCATAAACACCATATATATATCTAGCCATTAAAAAAAAAAAGAAATCCTGCCATTTGCAACAACATGGTTAGACCTAGAGGGTTTTATGCTAAGGGAAATAAGTCAGTCAGAGAAAGACAAAAACCATATGTTTTCACTCATATGTGGAATCTAAAAACAAAACAAATAAAGAAACAAAACAAAACAGAAACAGACATAGATACAGGAAAAAAACTGTTGGTTACCAGAGGGAGGAGGGGTTGAGTGGGTGAAATAGGTAAAGGGGATGAAGAGGTACAAATTTCCAGATGTGAAATAATTAAGTCATGGGCATGTTATGTACAGCATAGGGAATATGGTCAATAATATTGTCATAACTTTGTATCATGACAGTAACTAGACTTGTGGGGATCATTTCATAATGTGTAAAAACATAGAATCACCATGCTGTATATCTGAAACTAATAGGATATTGTCTTTCAATTACACTTCAATAAAAACAACATGGAACAAAACACAAATAGCTAGTTTGTTCCAGAGAGGCTGGACCAGAGTACAGGTCAGTACTGTTTCCACTAGGACACCCTACTACTGAGCAGGTTCTTTGAAGACACATGAAAATGATTTTGATAAAGTTATACAAAATAATCACACTATAAAGAGGGTTGGCATGAAAGGGAACTGCACAGCACACATCTTAAAGACATTTTTATGCTCACATTCCAGAATGTAAAACTGGGAAATCATCAACGTACACACCAAGTTGTCTTTTCTTTGCTTGGAGACATGTCACAGAGAGAAGTTTTGTATGTGGTCCTAAAATTTCTCTGTTCATCAAGTTTGGCTCTTCTTTTTATGGCACCAATCTACACAACAGCAAATGCCATAAACTTGAGTTCACGCATGACTGTCGCCTGTGTCACTCTGTGGGATTCAACCAGGCTTGGCAATACTCACGGATGGGTGGAAGGGGAGAGGCAGTAGGTCTTGCATGCATCTCGGTTGGTCTCCCTGGGTCAAACACAAGGGAGGGAGAGGAAACGAAGCAGCTGCAACAGCAGTGAATTCCGGTTTACATGAGGGCAGGCAAGCACAACTGCAGACAGCCTGAGCAGGCAGTGGAGAGGGAACAGGAGCCCAGCAGGTGTGTGAAGCACAGGAATGGAGCATTCAAAGAGGATCGCCCTTAAAAGTTCAGGACTGCAAGCCAGCAGTGTGTCAGCCTGGGGGATATCTTTGATTCTGATCCCTGGGAGCTGGACTGGCATGGCCAAGGAAGGCTCCTGTTCTAAGAGATGGGACGTCAGCCAGGTTATTGACAATGGGCCCAAATCCAGAAGCCCACATCCAAGAAATGGAGCCTTTGAAAGTAGATGGAGAATTCAGAAACCAAGTAGGTGCTGCTGAAGGATCCCTAGGTAGGTCAGTCATAGCTCACCTGGAGTAGAAAGACTAAACAGTGGGGAGAGGGAAATGAAGAAACCAGGCTTCAGACTGGACAAAAGGAGATGGGGGATTACCAACTGTCGGGAGGCTGTGGGATCTCTGATGGTTTCTGTTGCCCCATTGTGAGCACAGTAGCAAGCACATTGGAGTCTCTGTGTTCCAGAACCTTCCATTCCCACAGGCTGCCCTGCAACAGAGTCACAGGTCATACCACAGAGCTATTATTAAAGAGAGAAGGGAAAACTTGGAAAATTCTCTCAGTTGAGATTTTTAAATATTTATAGTATTTTTTGCAGTTGATTAGTCATTTCTTCCATTCCCTTGTGCCACCTTGCACCTGCACCAATGCATGGAGCTCTTTCTACACACACAGCTCTGACCTCCTAATGTGTGAGCAATCTCCTTGAACAAAGCCCATCAGAGATATCTAAATAGAAAGAGGGTGAGACGAACAGAAGGGGGAAGAGAAAAGGACCAGCTCTAAGTGAGGTCTGAGATGGAAGAACACTAAAAGGGAAGTAGTATAAAGAGAATTCAGGTGTGCTCCAAGGCATTTTGTGGTAGGATTGAGTCACCCTATGCATAAATCTTTTCAATGCTTGTCTAAAGAGAAACAAATAAATGAATAGGAAAACGAATAAATCAGTGAATGAATCAAAGAATCAATGAACTGATGAATGAATTAATGATGATGATAGGACAATGGCAATGAGCAACCATCATTACACAGGGGTGTGTGTGTGTGTGTGTGTAAGCAGAGGGAAAAGATCCAAGAGTTAATGGGTGTAATCAGTACATGAAGGGGCTACTCAGGCCCTGACAGGGGAATTGGTGACAAATTACAGGAGATTGACAAGCCCCAAAGTTCCTTGGAAACCCTTACCCCCTAGGATGGTGACAGACGTGTGTGGCAGGTGCATTCTCATAGTTGGCAGCTGTCATGTTCAACTATCCCTTTCCCCCATCCAACCATAGGGTGTGGAACAGAGGGGCCCAAGTCAAAGGACTTACCACTCACCCAGTCCTTCCTCTGACAGTCCCTAATATTAACTCCCTGACAATATGAGATAAACAGAATCACTCACATAGCATATAAACAATGCTTTCATGCAAAAGAAATCCTGTGCTTCTGAAAGACCAGCTACCTACCATTGGCTACACTGATATTCTACACATGTGCTACATGATGAATGGTGAAATTGAGGCTATACAGAGTGGGGTGACCTCCAGTTGGATTTTACCTAGCAAATCCATAGGGGAATAATGTGTCCTAATGACCTTTGTGGCTGACCTTTTTAGAGTGAATGTGGAGTTCTAAACTGATAGAGGGGGTGAGTACCAGCATTATCTGGGGAGCTTTGTCAAACTGCACATGCCCCAGGAGTCTTGGCCCTGACTCTGTTATTCTCTGCCTGAGACAACAGCTACTAGATAGAGATCAAGGAACTAGAGCTGAAGTTGTTTGTGTCCAATACAAAGCCTACCACTCAGTCTCGGCTCAATATGTAGTTCCTGAATAAATGGATAGATAAATCAATTTAGTTATTTTTATAACCACAGAATCTGGAGTTGGAGAGACCTTAGAGTTCAGCCAGACATCTTATTTAATGACAGAAATGACAGAACTGACTTGCCCAATATCACACATTTAAATACTTAGCATGGCTACAAAAATTACAAGAGCATTCCAAGCAGTTAGTATAAAAGACAAACATAACCGTTTCCTGCAAAAGGCAAAGCACTAGCTTGAGAGAACTAGTCAGATGGTCTGATGGACAGGGGAAAAAAGCATACTAGGATCACACATCAAATGTGGGTTGTAGGGGCCATGGAGTTGTCCTATCTTTAGGTTCTTCCCCTCCACAGTCTGAAAAGCCCTCTGCCAACCAAGCCTTATCCTACAACCCTAACCCTACAAAGTATGGCAGATGGGCATGGTTTATCAGGGAAGCATCCCCATTAGCAAGAGAAAAGGAACCAATGTCACAGGCCAATTCAGTGCTTCAAAAAAGAGTCTTAAAGAGATGTTCATTAATTGGGAGTGATTTAGATGAGATTCCATTTCAAGACATATGATCTCTATTACGAAAATCCTCAGCACCATTGAAATGTCTTTTCCTGAAGGAACAGCAAAGTGTTAAGAAGATGGCTATCAATTTCAGAGGAAAATCTACTTATGTCTACTGTGATGAGCCAAGAAATCACTCAACACTAAAACAACCACATTTTCTTTCATTGTGCAAAGGCCAAAATAAAAACCACAGTTTCTGCTTGCAGGTTAAATTCTTTTCAATACTTCACAGTCCAAGGATCTGTACATAAGTCTACTTGGCTTTAGGTTGTCAGAGAGTGGAATGTTATTTTAAACAAAAACACCATCAAGAGCGACACTTCCCATGGGTCCACTAAGACACCACCTAGAGAAGGTAATGATGAGGCACAATCATCTTCTTGGACTGTGCTTTGGTGACTGAGATACCAGAAGGAAACAGTGATGTAAAAGGAGTACAACTGTGTCAAACAAATGGCCCAGTCCTTTGACAGTAGGAGCACTTCATGAAACTGGACTCCAAAAACAAGTTCCATCATCTGTCTTTGGATTTTATTCATCCAATCCAAATGGTTTAAGCCAAAATCAAGCATTGCCATACAAAATATCTTAAAAATATGTGCATGATCCTGATTAAAAATGTTTAGGGCAGCATGCTCTTAACCTCTATATTTCCAAAAATATCTCTCACATATGCCAACAATGCACCAACAACCTGTGTTATCTGTGCCTTCAACCACTTGCACTGTTCTTCATCTTTGAAGCCAGCTGTTAAAGGGCATTAAGAGCGAGGTCACTTAGCCTCCAAAGAGGATCATTTGACAATGCTACACAAAGTCATCTGCAGATACAAGATAATAGTCTTTGTAACGGTGTGTGGCCTTGCCCCATTGCACAGTATCATTGAGAGCAGAGAAGCCACCATGGATCCTTTCTGAAATTAAAAAATGCATTCTACTGCCTTGTCTTCCCTGAAAGAACTGATTTTGAAATCCACTAGTTTTTAAGATTTTAAAAACCTTCAGAAGGCAAGAATTGCAATATATACAAATTCTATGAGTTTATCTTAAGATAAAATCATCCCTCATCCCTCATATTTTCATCTAATGCTGCTGTTAATAGTAAAAATAATCAAATTTTAATGACTTAAAAAAATCATTTAAGTACTTAAGCAAACTTGAAAATAAAAAGTTTCTTGACCAGAATGATTTCCACAGAATGTTAAATGCAACACTTAGGTTAACATGGGTCCATGTGACTTAGGTTAATATGTATTTAACTGCATCCTTCCACACAGACCTTGACAAAGGAATATGTGGAAGAATGGCTAGAAGCTTGTCCTAGGTTTACATCTCATTTTCCAAGGAATTTCTATTGTAGTAAACTCTCTCTAAAAATATTTTGTGGTGAGAGATTGTAATTCTTTTTTTTTTAAGATTTTTTATTTATTAACTTGACAGACAGGGATCATAAGTAGGCAGAGAGGCAGGCAGAGAGAGAGAGGAGGAAGCAGGCTCCTCACTGACCAGAGAGCCCGGTGTGGGGCTCAATCCCAGGACCCTGGGATCATGACCCGAGCCAAAGGCAGAGGCTTTAACTGACCAGGTGCCACCCAGGTGCCCCTAGAGATTGTAATTCTAAGTAATGAGACATTTTCTTCTATAGCCCATGATATAATAGTTAAAGCTGGCAAACCCTCCCTTGGTCACACAATCGATGACATTAAAATATGGCTGTGGTTTGGTCAAGGCCAATGAAATCAGGCAACCTTGCACTAGCTGTAAGAAAGAAAAGTTAAAATTAGCAATTCCACTTCAATGAATTTATGTTGAGAAAATAAAGATAAAAGCAAAGATTAATATACAAAGATATTCATGGCAGGATTTGTCTTATAAGGAAAAACTTGAGGTAAATTTTAATGCTCAAAATTAGGTCACTAACTAGACCATGATACTGCCTAAAAAATGATGATTGAGGGGCACCTGGGTGACTCAGTTAGTTACATGTCTACCTTCAGCTCAAGTCAGCTCTGGTCCTGAGATCCAGCCCCTTGTCCAGCTCTCTGCTCAGCGGAGAGTCTGCATCTCCCTCTCCCTCTACCCCTCCCCTCCATGCTCACGCTCTCTCTCTCTCTCTGTCTGTCTCAAATAAATAAAAAAAAAATCTGTAATAAAAAATTATTGAAATGTAACAATGTTTACATTAAACATTGAATTATGGAAACAGTTGTAAAATACTAAGGACAAAAGAACTTATTTTGAGGAAAAAAAAGTTATATACAGAGAAAATAGTCCAGAAGAATATATGGTATAATTATGGGTTATGTTAACTTTCTTCCTTCTTTCTAAGTTTTCTAGAACAAATATGCAAAGACTTACATAAATTTATTTTTAAAAACCCATTTTATAGAAAAGAATAACAATGTCAGAAACCAAAAATGCTATTTGCCAGATGTTTGTCTTAGATACCCACAAGTCCTTCTTCCTACATGAAAAGTGAGGATGGCCTAGCAGAATGAAACAGATAGTCCCACAACTCAGTGACTAAATGCAAAGAGAGGTTGGTTTTTATAAATGTAATGGTCCAATACAGCTGTCCCTAGACAGCTCCTTTAAGCAATTCTTCTCTGAGCAGTGATCCAGGAACCGAGTCTCTTTCAATCTGTTGGCTTCACCGGATTCTTTATATTAAGTCAACAGGGGAGGGAAGAGAGGATTTGTAGGGTTGCACAGGAGGTTTTCCTAGCCAGTCCCAGATATAACACATAATTCCATTGTCCAGAACTCAGTCATATTACCATGTCTAATGGGGAGGAAGACTGAGAAAAATCTAGTGATGTGACTGGAAGAAAAAGGGAAATAATGTGATAAGCAACCCTCCAGCTGCAGCCACACTACCATCACCAAGATGGGCACAACTTCTAAATGGTAACCCTACTCGGTATATGGAGATGAGAGTGAGGCATCCTTCCAAGAAGTAGAAAATGAAGAAATGAAAATAAACCTACGGACACGAACCCGAATTCATGAAATATATCAAATTCCCACCTATTTGAGCAATGAACAGAAGTGAATGAAATGGATGTTAAAAAGGAGGGCATTCCAGGGCTCCTGGGTGGCTCAGTGGGTGAAAGCCTCTGCCTTCAGCTCAGGTCATGATCTCGGGGTCAGGAATTGAGCCCCCCATCAGGCTCTCTGCTCAGCAGGGAGCCTGCTTCCTCCCTCTCTCTCTGCCTGCCTCTCTGCCTACTTGTGATCTCTGTCTGTCAAATAAATAAATGATAGATACATAGATAGGCGGGCATTCCCACCTATGCCCTCTATTCCAGGACTTACTTTTTTCAGCTGCCAACTCATGATCACGATGCCAGAATGGAATGTTTTGTGTGATCCCTGACAGAGATCTGATTGGCTAGATACAGGTGACTGACAATCTGTTAACACCCAGAACGAGTGGGGTTGACATTCGTCCACCCTTCAGAAACATGATTGAACCAACACACCTGAAATTGTGACACCATCAAACAGTAATAGAGTCCAACATTTTAACCTAAAACCTAACAAGATGAAGCACTCTATCCGAAGAAAGAGTGTGTTCATATAAAATGATCTTCAGAGAATTCAGTAAAAGAGAGAGCTAGAAAACAGGAAGAGTTCGGCAATTTCTGCATCACTATTCAGGAAGAGACGTTAGATCAGATTCACTGAACCCCGTGGCTCTCATATTTCTAAATATTTCAGGCATATTGTATCATTTAATTCCATAACAACTCTATGAAATAGCTTCTGTTGTTGTAGGCTTCCAACAAATGAGAAAACAGATGGTCAGGGAGTGCAAATGACCTGCTTTAAGTTTTCAGTTTCTAAGCCTCAGAGTCAGAGGTGACCAATGGTTTCTGACACCAGAAGCTGAGAGTTCGTGATCTCACTGCATCACAGGGGATGAGATCCAGCCCCTCGCTGCATCACACGGGACATGAAAACCATGGTTGCTCAAGAGGTGCAAGGCAGGAATAATTCATCAAGTCCCACCTTGACCTGAATGAAGTATTTCCCCAATAACTTGTTCCTAAACATGGCTGGTATTATCTGTGAGCCTGTAAAACTCTAGTTCCCAAACCCTATCCCAACCCTTACCAAAAGAACACCTCTAGGAGTAGGGTTTTTGGATCTATTTCCTTACAAATCTCCTACAATGCTTCTGATATGCAGTAAAATTCCAAAATTCATATTCCAGAATTTCCCTCCCTTGGCACTGATTCATACACTTGAAATGTTCTATTTAAAAATACAACCATGTTGATGATGGGACAGGGTATTCTCAATGCTTTGCATAAAAGTCCATTCACAGTAAAATTTCTACTCTTTTGTAAATTAAAAGGTTAGCTTTTAATTTTGTAAATTCATCTTTTAGAAACTTGATCAACATGAGTAGATCCTTCCAAATCTGTCCATTTCACTTTGTGGTTTTGGAGGGTGACCAATAGTCCAAAAGCTTTCCTGGTATTAACACGGGAAGTCCCACATCCCAGGAGTTTCCTCCAGTCAAACTGGTATAGTTAGTACAGTGACCAGCTCATCCGAGTTTGCCTGAGGATGCCCCCTGTTTTAAGATTGAAAGTCCCAGGAGTGCCTGGGCGGCTCAGTGAGTTAAGCCTCTGCCTTTGGCTCAGGTCATGATCCCAGGGTTCAGGAATCAGGGAGCCTGCTTCCCCTTCCCCATCCCGCCCCCCCGCTCCCCCCGTCTGCCTCTCCACCTACTTGTGATTTCTGTCAAATAAATAAATAAAATCTTAAAAAAAAAAAAAAAAAGATTGAAGGTCCCACCTCTTGGGAATCTCCTAAGTCCCAGGTGTAAGGTTTTACGGGCGAGATAAACAGGACACCAGACAAGGTAGGCACAAGGCAAGATTTATTAAAGGCACTCTCCTGCAAAGTTTCAGGGCTCAGGAGAAAGGGAGCCAGGAAAGTCACGCTGGGAGGAGGTGGGCACCCTTGGGCAAGGTTCCGGGACTCCAGAGAGGAGTCGGGAAAGTGGCACCGGGAGGGGGTCAAGTGGGTCTTTTATCTGGGTTAAGACAGGGAATAGGTTCACAGCCATATAAGGTGTGGTATTTGGGGATTGGAGGGTTGGAGGAGTCTTGATGTTCCAGTTTCTTGCATAGGTATCGGGTTACATGTGGAGCCGTGACCTGGGCATACATCCTTATGGCAGGAGAGTCAAGGGTTAGGAAGGTGGGGGGGAGGGCTTGATGGCAGCCTGGCTGTCATTTCTATTGTTTCTCCTGCATTCCCGAAGTCGCCGACCCAACACCAGGCAAACTGTTTCAGCTGATTACCCTAATTGGTCACAAACCACTGCCTCCCTATGAGACTCTGCGTAGTCTGATAACCTCAGACAAATTCTATGTTTTATCATTTACTAAAATATATCTTCCCAACATTCAGTGATATCCAGAGTTTGTAGGAAATGAGGATTTTGTTCCTAATGAGATCTCATAAATATTAAAACACATAACTTACGGGACACTGTGGAGACTTATTCAGAAAGAAGAAAACCCTCATTTAGGATTTCTCAGAGATGGAATGCTCTATAACCTTCTTGCATCCTTTCATAAATAGGATTGAAAAAGTAAACCAAAGATGTGTTGCTTCATATGTCCAAAAATGGATAGGAAGGGATCCAAGAGTCACACCAGAGATGTGATCACAGAAACTCCAAGGTCCCTGGAACACGCAAAATATTTAATGTCACCAAGTGTTCCCAATCAAGGAAGGCCCCAGTGCCTCCCTCCTTGACCCAATGCCTCTCTGACTTGGGGTTCAGGCTTCATTATCCATCTCTCAGACTGGCTGATTATGTTTCAAGTGAGTGACCCAAGACAGTGAGTTTGCCTAACAGATTTCTACTTTGTTTTTGAGACCTTATCTTTATGCAAGAATTGGTGAATGCTGGGTCAGTTGTTCATACATTAACACATTTGAATATTCATAAACAGGATCTGTTTTAGTGTTCCCAAACTCTGTTTCATGAATAATTCACATGTTTGACAGCAACCTATGTTATTCAATTTATTTAAAGACTACAATCAATATATCATGCTGCTCCAAAACATGGCAACCAGTCCTTCAACTGTAGCGTGCTTTAAAATTTCTTTCCAGTTATTTCTCCATCACACTGAACTACAAATATAGGGTAATTACTAATAATTCTATCTCCATTTTGCATGTCACCACAATCAACATATTGATTGCTTTTTGATTATAATAAACGGTTGGTTAAATTGAAGGTTTGCGATTAAGAATGTTAAGCTCTGATATTTATTTAATTCAGCTGCACCAATTTAGGCTCTACATGGTAATTTCATAAAAGCTATTGAGAATCAGAGTAGTTATTTGAATCAAGTTATAAAGAGAGCCCAGTTTCCCCAGGAGAATCTGGCATTTGAGTAAATTACACCAAGTAGGGGTTTGGTTTTGCCTCTTAGAGCATACAAATCACTCTAACATTATGCTCATTTTGATATGTAAATATCAAAGCAGAGAAAAACAGGAAATTTCTTACTTTAAGATTTAAAGAAGAAAGGTTCAGAGAAATACTAAATGAAACCTTATTTGCAAAAAACTTATTTTCAAAAAACGCACCCAACTGGGTGGGTGAAGAGAAAAACAAGCATTAAAGAAGAAATATGATGTCAACTTGGATAGAGAATTTGAGAGACTACCAAGATTTTGGCTTAAGTTGGGATACCCATTTCAAAGGACTGAAAACCCTCCATGTTTTAGAATCCCATAGGAGGAGATACCAAATCTTTGTATAAAAACAGTACTGTAATTACAAAGAGCAGACCAAACTAGAATGTTCAGTGACAGGAGAGTCTGGCTAACATGCAGACTTCACTTTCACCTCTTTTCCTCTTCTTATCTTTGAATGGTCATTTTTCAACAACTTCCTTATTTTTTAATGTAAGAAGCAAAGTATGTTCTTTTAAAACCTGTGCCTCCTACCTCCACCAACCAGGAATGTGACAAAGTTATACAGAACCAGCTTTCATATTTTTTTAACTCTAAGGCATGCGTGTTTTATACTATAATGTTTCCTGAAATCAGGATATGTGATTAATAGATTCTTTCCTTCTACCCCCCTCCCTTAAAAGCTGTTATTCATTGCTTGTTCTCATGATTTGTATTGTCTTAAAATGTACTATTGTACTGTTACTGCTCATGGAGCCCTCTAAACTGGAGTTCCCTTGAAACTATAATCAACCTGGGTCATGCCTGTGGTACAGAAAACCAAGTCCCTCCTATTCATAAACTCACTTTGGGGACTAAGTCTCCCAGATACCCTACTTTTAGTACAACATGGTTCACTTCCATATCAATTTTTTTGTCATCCCTTCTCTCCTAGACTTTTCCCCATACTATTTTGTCTTTCCTTTCTCATTTTGAATTCCCACTGTATGTTCTTGACTCTTGTTTCTTCATCCTCTCTGTATTTCCTTTTGTATCTAATCTAGACCCCGTAACCCATTACTTCTACCGTTCTCCATCCAGTTTCCTCTTCTGCCTTTCTCTTTGATCCTGTCATCACATATGCCCAGCAAATCTCCATGTCTAGAGAATGCAACCACCTGCCTTTGTGCCCCATACCTTGTCTGTTGGGCATGATGGGAAAAGAAAGAAAGAAAGAAAGGAAGAAAGAAAGAAGGAAGGAAAGAAAGAAAGAAAACCCCAATTATACAAAATCATCTAGTCAGGCCACAATGAATACATGTCCTCCAAACAGATCCTTAAGGGCTGTACGGTAATCCTTCTATTGTCTGAGTAGCTCTTTACTCCTACTCTCTGCAGAAATCATTTGAAACTTCTCCCTCCTTTTCTCAGCCTATATTCCATTACTTCTTACTCTCTGTAAGAGACTTCATCTCAACGAAAGTAGAATTCATCTTTTAGGAACTCCCTCAACTTTGTTCTACTCAATGCACAGATTTACTTTTGTCTGTACTTCCTCCTTTTTCTTTTTCCCATTGCCAAACAAGAAAAGACGGCCTGCCTTTTTATCTAAATCTATTTTCTCTACCTGTAATCTGATCTCATTTGGTTCTAGCACCTCTCAATATTGTATCTTCATTCTTGGCCTCACACTATCTCTTTCCTGAAAGTATTTAAATGGGCCCTAGTATTTTCCATCTTAAAAAAATAAACCCATTTTCAACTCCACATCCACCCAGGCTCTCTCTTCCACAGACAAGTTTCTTTAAAGAGGTGTCTGCTCAATATCTCCTCTTCCTCACCTGTCATTTACTCCTGAGCTGCTGCAATCTTGGTTTTTCACTGGACTTTTCACTGAGATGTCCAATCCATATTGGCAAATCCAGTGGACACTTGCAAGTCTGTATTAGAGCTCTGTAGCATTTGACTATATTAACCATGTCATCCTTTTGAAGATCTCTTTCTTGCTTTTCTGTGAGGCCATGGTTTCTCGGTTTCCATTCTGCTTCTTTGGCCACTTGTTATCTGTCTCTTTCTCTAGGCATCTTTTCCTCTGCCCAGCCTGTGAATATAGGTGATCCTCAGAGCTCTCTTTGGGTCCTCTTCTCTTCTCTTCTGGATGTCCTCTGCTATTTCTAAGCCTACGTTATCATCCATATAGTGTCAGCTGAGTTTTCCAAGAAGCATCCATCAAGATGTGATTAGATGTGTAAGAGACTTATTGAGGGAAACATCTGTGAAGGATAAAGGGGAGACAGCAGTAGTAGGTTAGGAAAATCAGTTAGATCATGATGTCATATTGACACATGTAACAGAAGTGGGTGAAGGAAAGACGAGTTGGAAGAGTCTCAGACTGCCATGGAGTTCTAAGACAGTTTCATTCAGGGGAATCTTGGAACCAAAGTTGCCTATTAAGTAGTCCTGTAGCTAGCTAGGGAGTGTGGCCTTGGTATGAACCCAAGGTAAGATTCAAATGGGAGGAGTCAACTGGGGCTATCAGCTTCTCAAAGCACAATCTCTTGAGGGAGGTCTGAGCAGTGTACTTGCATGGCCATTATCCATGACAGTAAATTTCAACCTTGGCAGGGCCACCTGCCAGAATCCTGATGGAGCTCTTTAAACACAAATGTATCTAGATCTTGCCTTCTGAGAATTTTGATTTAGTTAGTCTTAGATGAAGTCAAACATGTTCTTTGCAAAAAGCTCCATAGGCAATTCAGATTCTTAGCCAAGTCTGGAAACAAAGATCTTCAAGTCGATGGCTTGAATTGCTCTATTTAGTCTAGGTTTTCACCTTGAGGTCCACATTCATATAATCAACAGCCTACTGGGTCTTTCCATTTGGATGTCCCAAATTAAAGTCAATATAATCTGCCCCAAGCCTGTTTCTTTTCTGCATTCCCTATGTCAGTGAATGCCAATTACTTCCACCTTTCAGTGGTCCAAACCAAAAGCCATCACATCATGACTGACTACTTTTTCCCTTACTCCTCACCACCTCTTAGGCACCAAGTCCTGTTGATTCTGTCCTCTTGATACTTCTTGACTAACTCTCTCTTCCCTAGTGTCACTCTGTTATTTCAATCCATCATTCTTGCCCCCATTCTTGTTCCCTCCAATTCATTCTTTACACCACAGCTGAGTGATCCTTCCATAAAACACATATGGATCCTTCTATAACACACACATCCTTCCATAACATATACAATGTCGCTCTATCATCTCCTCATAGCTCACAAAATAAAGTACAAAATCCGTTAGATATTACACAAGGCCATACACACTTGGACCTTTGTTTATCAGCCCCTGTCTTAAGTGTTGTCAGCATCCTACCTCCTGCTGAGCTACTTGAAATTCTGGGAGATCTCTAGGCATTTGTATCAGCTCTGAGTTCTTCCTGGAATATACTGCCTACTTCCTTTCCTTGTTAGTCCCCAGTCTCTCAAGGCACCATTTGAATTCACTTCCTTTGTACACCTTCCTTAAGGTCAATGTCTCCACTTCCACCAATTCCATCACATCCTACCATTGCATGTTTCACAAAGATTAATGTGCTCCTTCAGGGTATGAATGTGCCTTCTTCACTGGAATATCCCCAGGACTTAGTACATTGGAGCTCTCAGCTAAGTACTTCACGGCCTATGAACAGTGTACAGGCTTTGAATTTTACCAAGGCCTATATCTGGATAATCTTGGGCAAGTACTTAACCTCCAGTTTTCTCATTTGTAAACTGAAAAAAAAAAAATCCCTCTGGATTGCTGTAAATATCGAGTGGATCATTATCTAAAACACAGTGCCTAAAATTCCAGGTTTTTTGATTCTCTTCACTTTTGCCAGATCTCTGCTTAACACTTCATCTAATTGAATCTGATATGCCATCTTCATTGTTTCCCCCTTAGAGCTGTTTCCTTCCTGCATATTAGACCATCTTCCCACAACTCATCCACATAGCTACCTTCCTCTTTTCTTTGATTTCTTCCATGAGCCAATTCCTGTACCTCATTGCTGAGGCAGACACCACTAATGGTTTTTGCAGAAACTGTGGCGTCAGACACAGCAGCAGATCCATAAGTTACTGCACATCCATGTGAGCGAAGGCTAGGGCTTGAATCCCCAGGTGGGAAATGATAAATATAATTGCTGAAGTGGATACCATTAATGGTTTTTGCAGAAATCATACTATAAGATCCTCCATCATATGGACACATGAGCTCCCCAAGAGCAAACAAGATAATAAATTCTGGTGTATCAGAAGTTCTTAGCCAGATCTTGGGCATTAAAATACAATCTTGTGTAAGCTTTTGCTAGGGACAAAGCAAAAGCTAGGTAACAAATCCTTCTCACCCAGACATTTTTAAAAAATTTAAAAATGACTTAGGACTTCTGTCCTACATAACTAATTAGCTAACTAACTAACTAACTAACTAAATCCTCTAGTATTTACTGAGTACCTTCTATGTACCAGGCATTGTGAATGGTCTAGGGATAAATACAGTTTGGAACTGAAAGCAATTTAGCACAGTGGTTAAGAGCATGGGCTCCAGCTCCTGTTCACCTGAACTCAAATGTAGGCCCCACCACTCATTACTTATATGACCTTGATCAGTGACCTGTGGTGTTCCTCTGTTTTCTTTTTTTTTTTTTAATTTTGTTGTTGTTGTTGTTGTTGTTCCTCTGTTTTCTTGTCTGTAACTTGGGTTTAATGATAGTACATTTCTGATAAGTTTGCAAATAATAAATGTGTTAACACATGTTAAGGCTTACTTAGAACAGTGTCTGCCACTATATAAATTTAAATATGTTAACCGTGATTATTGTGGAACCCAGAGGAGGGGTATCCAGCCTAGCCTTCGGGACCAAGAAAGACTTCCTAGAGGAAATGATGTCTGAACTGATACTGGAAGGATGATGGTAGGTGAAGGAAAAGCTGTTTAGACAGGAACTGTGTGTGCAAAGCTCCACAGCACAGTTGACAGTGATCCACGGTGGAAAAGTGTTAGAGTTGCTGGGTTGTAGTGTGTGTGTGTGTGTGTGTGTGTGTGTTGGAAATAGGAGGGCTATGGAGAGAGATGATAAAGGTAAGCAGGTGTGCCACCTGTCTTCCATTTGTCCCTCCTATTTATACTCTCCTCCACTCTGCTCTTTGTCCAGAGGCTAACTTCTATGGACTGTTTTTGTGGCTTCCTTGCTTACCGGCTACCAGTTGTTATTTGGCCACTGAGAAGCTCTAGAAGGTCATTGGAGGGAGATAGGAGAGTGAGGGTGACCTTACTCCCTGGTTCTGTGTCCAGTGAGCCACAGCTCCTTTCAATCACTCCTTCTCATCCCACAATCTTTCCCAGGTGTGAGGAAAGAATCCCAGCCCAAGAAACTGCCTGGGAGGGACGCCTGGGTGGCTCAGTTGGTTGGACGACTGCTTTCGGCTCAGGGCGTGATCCTGGAGTCCCGGGATCGAGTCCCACATCAGGCTCCCAGCTCCATGGGGAGTCTGCTTTGCTCTCTGACCTTCTCCTCGCTCATTCTCTCTCTCACTGTCTCTCTCTCTCAAATAAATAAATAAATAAATAATCTTAAAAAAAAAAAAAGTGCCTGGGAAGGAGCTCACCAAGCCTGATATTCTTTGGATCACTGGATATTCTTAATACTCACTGGATGTTTGTAATCCTATCCCAAGTGTCAGCTTTGAGGAGAAAAGAGAAAAAAAAAAAACCTATTTCTCTCTCTTTTAAAAAACGTATTTCCTTTTTTTTTTTTTAAAAGAAGGCTCCATGCCCAGCATGTAGGGGTTGAACCACAACCCTGAAATCAAGACCTGAGCTAAGATCAAGAATCAGATGCTCCACTGACTGAGCATCTGACCGGAAATGGGGTCCATAAAGTGAGTTAGCCCCATACGTTACCTGGGACAAAAATACATTGGTTCAATATGCTCACGATATTTTACTGTTACACAAAGATTATCAATAACGTATTTATAATGCGTGACACAAATCCTGGCACCAAAAAAAGCACTTATACAGTACTTATTATTTTGTAAGTCAGAGATGATGGCTGATATGATTGTTCTAAATTCTTTTTTTTTTTTTAAATAAGATTTTATTTATGTCTTTGACAGAGGGAGATCACAAGTAGGCAGAGGCCGGCAGAGAGAGGGGGAAGCAGGCTCCTCGCTGAGCAGAGAGCCCAACGTGGGGCTCGATCCCAGGACCCCAAGATCATGACCTGAGCGGAAGGCAGAGGCTTAACCCACTGAGCCACCCAGGCGCCCCCATTGTTCTAAATTCTTAAGCAGTGATTCTGAAGGGCTTTCTCTACTGCTTCCAGATGACTAGAGCCCTACTTTCACAGCCTTTCTTCTTTCTCATTTTACATTTTTTTAACTTTGTATCTGGGTTCCTCTGTGAGAAGCTGTGGTAAGAGTTGTCTCAATCCTATTATCACCTGCCAAGCTAAGCTGTTGACTATTCTGGTTTCCAATATTCTTCTGCTCTGTCCTTGAGAAACACATATCCAAGCAGGAATGGGCCAACCATTGCAGCTGTCCCTGATTCAAACCCTGCAATCTCTCACCAACATAACTTCCTTAGGGCCACCTGAACTTAAGCCTTTGGCAGGCCGGAGAGCTGCTGGCACTACCAGGCATGGCCTCTAGGGGCACTCAGGTCTCTCTAGCCACCAGAACTGAAGCCGTCAGATACAGGTCACAGAAATGGGCTCTTTTACACAGATCAAGTTTTTTATTTTAATGTAATGAGAAGAGCAGTAGACTGATTTATTTGCACAGTCCCCAGGTTCTGTGAAGTAGGATAAAATATTTTCAAACTTTACAAATGAAAAGTATCTAGGATATATAAGGAGCTCTCAAAACTCAACAGTGAAAACAAACAATCCAATTTAAAAATGAGCAAAAGACATAAAGAGACATTTCCATGAGAAAAATACACAGATGGAAAATAAGCACAAGAAAAGATGTTCAACATCATTAACCATTAGAGAAATGCAAATTAAAACCACAATGAAATATCACTACACACAGCTAAAATCCAAAACACTGACAGTACCAAATGTTGTCAAGGATATGGAGAAACCCAATCAGTCATACAATATTGGTGGAAAATGTAAAATAGTATAACCATTCTGGAAAAGACTCTGGCAGTTTCTTTAAAAATGAAACATTTTTAAAGTGGCTCAGTCACTTGGGTGACCAACTGTTGGTTTAGCTTGGATCCTGATCTCAGGGGGCAGGGGTATTTCAATCCCCCCTCGGCTCCACCATCAGCATGGAGTCTGCTTGTTCCTCTCCCTCTGCTCCTCCCTCTTCCTCCAACACCCCCACCTCCATTTACACATGCACTTGTGAGCTCTCTTTCTCTGTCGCTCTTTCTCTAAAACAAACAAACAATCTTAAAAAAAATAAATAAATAAAAACAAAAGATGCAACCACCCTGCTACCCAGCAGTTGCAGTCCTGGGTATGTACACCAGAGAAATGAAAAATGATGTTCACATAAAATGTGTACACATGTTTACAGTAGTTTTATCCATAATAGCCCCAAACTGGAAATAGTTCAAATGTCCTTCAAAGAGTAAATCGTTAAACAAACTGTGGTACCTCCATATCATATAATACCACTCTACAACAAAAGGAAGCAAACTAGTGATGCACACGACTTGGATAAGCTTCTGGGAAATTATGCTGAGTGGAAACAACAATCCAAAAGGTTACAGAATAGGTGCTTCCATTTATCTAACATTTTTGAAAGGCAGATTCGAGAAACAAAGAGTAGTGGTAGGCAGGAGTCAAGGAACAGGATAGAGGGTAGGGCAGTTTGGCTACTCGAGAGCAACATGAGAGATTTTTGTAGTGATGGAAATGTTTTTTTCTGTATCTTGACTGTATCAATGTCCATATCCTGGTGGTAATAGTTTTATAAGATATTACCAGTAGGGAATATTGGGTTAAAGGATTATGGAATTTCTGCATTATTTCTTACAACTGTATGTAGATCTCTAATCTCAAAATAAAAAGTTTAATTTAATAATGGAAAAGTACTAGTTAAAATTCACCAATTGTTCAATACTGGAAAAATCTACCAGTATTGACCATTAGTTACTTTGAATTTACCTGTTATGCCTTTATTAAAATCATTTTACTGAGCTAAAAGTATAACCAATCTCCCTACCTTCACCCCACATACATATACACATGTGTTCACACATTTATCTAGATATTAAATACTCCTCCTCTGCAGGTCTAGTGGGGTGCCTAGAAATCTATATTTCTAGCAATGAGCTAATTCTGATGCACACTAAAATACTTATTTAGGTGAAATTTGGTATCTTTCCCTATCAATCTAAATTAATATCCCAAGGTCACCTCTAAGTGACCATGCAGTGTCAGTGGTAGGACAGAAAAGTCTTGGAGCTTTTCTAGGCAAACATCTTCCCATGAAGCCTGGCTCCTGCTATTTCATAGGACACCCTGCCTATTGGAACACATATCCTCCCGCTTCCTGTGTGCCTAACACCTTCATCTCCGCTCACCTCTCCAGACTGTACCTGGTGACCCATGCAGTTTCATATGGAGGGAAAACACGGCGTTGAGAGTCTTGCGGTCAAAATGAAGGTCTTTTGAAAAGTACAGATGTTCTGATTTTGAAATAAAACTCCTATTGTTACAGTTCTGTCTCCTGCAAATGGTAAAGAATGAGAAGAAAGTGGCCTGTCAAAACAAAAGCTCTGGACTCCATGTAATCACACGCTCTTGTCTTGGAGTAAAGGTTCACAGCTAAGCGAGGGGTTCACAGCATTTCCTCCTAAAAATCTATTTAAGGCAAACAGGGATTTAAAAAAGACACATAGGTTACCTCTGGTATCAAATGGAAAGAATTAAAACCTGCACTAGACAGCTGCTTGCTTCCCGAAATGTCTTGGCAGGATCACAGCTGCAAGTTTTCTGAAATCTGAGGAATCAGATTCAGAGAGAAAGTTGGGGGCTAAAGAATCAAGACTTTAAAATACCAAAGCATTAGAAAGTTGAGAGGAATTTTGATTGACTAGGCAAGTAATTCACACTAAATAAATCTATGTCAGGACAGGGGAGCAGGGCACCTGGGTGGCTCAGTTGGTTAAGCAACTACCTTCGACTCGGGTCATGATCCTGGATTCCTGGGATCAAGTTCCACATCAGGCTCCCTGCTCAGCAGGGAGACTGCTTCTCCCACTGACCTCTCTCCTCACTCTCTCTCTCTCTCTCTCTCTCAAATAAATAAATAAAATATTTTAAAAACAAACAAACAAACAAAAGGGGAGCAATGCAATGGCTTTGGGAAAGGGGAATGGATATACTTTTACATCCTAGCACTTGAAGACCTTTTCCAGCATATTTCAAGGCCAAGTGTAGACTCTTCTATCAGGCTATTAGACTCTCTCCTGGGGGACAATGAGATAAGCTCTATGTTTTCTTCTCTCTGTTAGAGGCAGGTGATGAAGAATGAACAGGGACTGAACATTCCAAATATCTTTGGTTTTTGTACTGGCCAGAGGGTTTGGTTTTACATGATGAAGATTTGGGGTAATTAAGCGTAATAGGAATTTATCACCAGGAAACTTGAAGAATCTAGCTCAGAAAAGGAACGTGAACCATGGTGGGCCAAGCAGCTAGGCCCACTGCCAAGGTCACGCCAACCTGGTTGGTGCCATTGCTGCTGCAGCTACCACTGCTATAAACTGAACTCTGCCAATGGCTCAGCTACCACTGAACCCTGAGGGCTGTCACTGCTGTCCACATCACTAGAGAAGCTGTCTCTCCTGAGAACAGGATGAATCAGAACGAAAGGTCCTAATGATTCAGGACCTCCAGAAGTATAGCCTATAAACTTGTATTTTAAAATATGATCCCCAAGGTGATTTTAAAGATCCCCTGATTTGGGTAGCAATTACTTAAATATGGAATATTAATTGTGTTATGCTTTGCTCAAAACTTTCCTGTTTGTTTCATGCCCAAAATTCCTCAATGGCTATTTATTACCTATGGAAAATTAAGTTCAGATTCCTTAGACTAGCATTCGGTACCACAGGTTCTCTGTCCCTATCCCATTTTTTTCCAGACATGTCTTCCTTTCTCTTCTATGTTTCCAACACAGCAGCCCCATTGAACTGCCTTGATCATTTCATGGCTCTGCTGATATGCCTCTTGGCTCTGCTCCTATCTTTATCTGCTGAAATACTCTTCATTATTCAGGTCACCTCTACCACAAGTTTTCCTTAATTACTTCTCAGCTTTCTCTGACACATTTCTCTTTTGACACACGATATTAGGACTCTGATATAGATTTTTGTCATATATGGTATTTATAGTAATAGATAACAATCTTTGCATCACCTATTGTGTAGAGAATAGTATCTGATTCATAGTAGATATTCAATAAATATATAAACAAAACCCATCTAAGAAATTTTTCCAGCCAGATCTATAAAGTACATTAACCCTGAACAATGCTTCCAACTAGGGGCAGAGCTTGCCACAAATTCTGTTATCCCAAACAGTAGTCTCTTTTTCAGGTTTATAGATTATGAATCTTTCAAAGGAATGGATGACCACACTAAGTCTCCTCAACTACAAATGTTGCTTACCTTAACAATGAATTGAATACCAATGAAACTATGTTTTACATAGATAACACCCTGCCCTCAAAAGCTAAAATTAGGAATGTCTATTAACTTATAACAAATATTACATAAGGATCAATACTGTTGATGGTAGCCAGGAGATAAATACTGTATTGTAAATACACAGCAGTAAATTTTAGATAGAAAGTTCCAAAAACCAAGTATATATTTTTTAACAGGTTGAACACAAAGAAAGGGTTGTTCCTTTACCTCTCAGGTCAAAGTCTGAAGGCCTGGAGTGATTGATTGGCACAATGTTATGTGGTCAAAAAGTATGAGCTTGTGTAGCCACTCTAGCAAACGAAATGGAGGTTCCTCAAAAAGTTGAAAATAGAGCTACCCTATGACCCAGCAATTGCACGACTAGGGGTTTACCCCAAGGAGACAAATGTAGTGATCCAAAGGGGCACCTGACGTCCATAACAGCAAAACTATAGGAAGAGCCCATATGTCCATCGACAGATGAATGGATAAAGATGATGTGGTATATATCTACAATGGAATACTATTCAGCCATCAAAAATAAAATCTTCCATTTGCAGTGACATGGATGGAACTAGAGGGTGTTATGTTAAGTGAAATAACTCAGTCAGAGAAAGACAATTATCATATGATCTCACTGACATGCAGAATTTAAGAAACAAGGCAGAGATCATAGGGAAGAGAGGAGAAAAAGTGAAACAAGATGAAACCAGATCAGGAGACAAACCACAAGTCTCTTAATCTTAGGAAAGAAACTGAGGGTTGCTGGAGAGAAGGGGTGGGGGAATTGGGTGGCTGAGTGATGGACATTGGGGAAGGTATGTGTTGCAGTGAACTCTGGGTGTTATGTAAGACTGTTGAATCACAGACCTGTACCCCTGAAACAAATAATACATTATATGTTAATTAATTGAATTTAAATTTTTTTTAAATCAAAAAAAAAAGGAAGAAGGATTAAGTTTTGGAAGTTTCTGTAGTCACCTTATGTTAGACAGCAGTATTGTCAAATTATAAATAAAGTAGTGTTTGCTTTCATTTTTCTCTGTATCTTGAATGTTTCCTGCCCCTTTTGTTTGCAAGTTATAAGACCAAGTCAAACCAAAATGAAAATAGAAAAATAAAACAGAGAGCTTAACTCCTTTACTTTGACTTGGCAGCAGATCAGAACTATATAAACACAGAGGTGAAATAAGTGTAGGGAAGCCCTTTATTAATGGAATTGTGAGTGTGTTTGGAGATTCCATCCAGAATTCAATCCAGATTCAGAAAAGGATTGTGAAAGAACACTCCACATAGGATGACTGCATGACTAATTCATTTATTCAACAAGTAGTTACTACATGTCTGGCACTGTAGGTCTTGGGGTAAGTAAGACATAGTTGTTCTCCTCATAGAATTTATTGTTCAGTAAAGGAAATAAGTAACAAATCGTTGCACAGATGATTACCCTGCTGTGGTGGAAACAGTCACTACAAAGGAGATGCACACAGTGTAGTCTGAGATTGTATAACAGGAGTCCAAACCCAACTCACCTATTGGCCTCCAGACTTTCAATATATACCTCTACTGTTAGTCCCCAGCTTGCTTCGCTCTTCCTTTTACTCATTATGTCAGTTTTATGTATTTCAGCTTTCCCTTCTCCAGAGTTCTGGCAATCATTGCACTTGTGTCACTTTTATGCATCCAAAATTTGGAAAAACCAACATTTATTTTCTGCATAGTATCCTAGTCTGGACAGAGCTAATCAGAAAAATTATCACTGTGGATGATCCCAGACAAGATTCTTCAGATCCCTATCATTCTAAAACAGAATCTGCATTCTCCACACAATGCAGTGTGAGAGGCCCACATTAAGTAAGAGTAATCCATGGCTCACCCCTCCAAGAGCCCTCTCTTGGGAGTGTCACAATAGCCTCTGTGAGATGATACTTCATGTGAAATGCTCACAGCCAGATTCTGTGTCTGCTGTCTCTTGGGGGTTGGAAGAACTGGTACTGCTCAGGCATATTTACTCATCAGTATCTCTAATCTTGACCATCTAAGACAATGCCCACAAACGGGGAAAGTTCTTGATTTTTATATTAATTTCTAATTCCCTGTTAGATCATGAACAAGGAGACCTAGTGTGACCAAAGATGTTATGACTGTGGACATCAGTCTGTGGAGAAGCAAAACTTGGGATGAGGGGATCACCAGAGTTCTTTACAACCCATTTATTCAGACGTGCAACATTTGTTCACCTCTTCTGCATACTTTTCTGGGTTGCATGCTAAAGAAGACTCAATGTGAAAAGGATGTAGCTCCAATTTCTAAGCAATAGGTTGAATTGAGCTGAAATAAAAAGATCACCCTCAAACAACAATAGTGCTGGTTTAAAAAAAAAAGTCTAATAAGAAATTGTAATACATAACTAAACTTGAAAGAAAGTGAAGGAAAGTCCCAGGTGTAGGGACACAAGACAGGAATTGGAGCCAAACCTCTTGTCAAAATATTGATAAGTCAATATTAGCCTCAAAGTTCAAGGACTGTAATATTCGTGGTTTCACTGAAATGAGAAGTGAGGATTTGGGCTTCCCACAAAAACCAGGCTCACAAGGCTGCTCTGCTTGTGATGAAGAAATGCAAGGACATTGCCTGCTGTCCAGAAAAGGGTCAATGAAGCTATTAATCCACCAACAGAAAGTGGCATCTATCAGAAACCAGGACCCCAAATATGTGTCATGAGTGTGGGAGGCTACAAATTCAGACTACCCTGAGGAAGTGTGAACACCAAGCCAAAAGATTAATCTGGAAACTTTTCCAGAACCAATGAAACCTTTAGGGCTCTAGAAGAGGCATCATAAAGCTATCTTGAAGAGATTTCTTCCATGTTGAGAATCCCCAACACCATGCCCAGGTTCAATGATTTCCTGGGAGGATACACAGGACTTAGCATATACTCACTTTCATGCCTAGGATTTATTACCCTGAAAGGATACAAAGCACAACTGGCAAAGCATAACATGGGGAAAATTCACAGGAAACTAATTATAATTCTCCAAGAGTCTGCTTCCAGTAAAGTCACATAGAACACACTTACTTCCCCCAGAAAGGATGTGAAATGTTGTGTACCAGGGAAGCTCATTAGAGACTCAAAGTCTAGGATATTAATCAGGCACTTGGTCAGGAAGTTATCCTCTGACTATCTAATACACAGATCCCAGACTCTCGAAAGGAAAAGGAAAGTAAGCGTTCATCATAAACCCAATTGTATAATTTAAGCAGAGAGAGCCACTCTGATCACTATCAATAATAGTGGGACCACTTCTGAAATCTAAGTATGAGGTATAGAACCAGAGAGACCTTAAATATTCTCATTACACTCCAAAAAGCTAACTATGTGATGGGATGGGTATGTTACATAATATGATTGTAAGGATCACATATATCAAACACCAGGTTGCACAGATGCCTGGGTGGCTCAGTTGGTTAAGCGTCTGCCTTCTGGTCAGGTCATGATCCCAGCATCCTGGGATTAAGTTCCGAATCCAGCTCCTTACTCATCCAGGAGCCTGCTTCTCCCTCTGCCTGCCACCCCTGTTTGTGTTCTCTCTCTCTCTGACAAATAAATAAATAAAATATTTTAAAAAGGAATCACATTGTACACTTTAAATACATTAAAATTTTGCTTGTCAGTTATATCACAATAAAGCTGAGGGTGAGGGAGGGGAAGTAAAAACAAACAAACAAACCAACAAGCAAAACCCAAATCCATTTCTGTTGGTTACAACCAAGAACCCTGATGTATATAAGAACAGTCTGAAAGAGGGGCACCTGGGTGGCTCAGTTGGTTGAGCGACAGACTCTGGGTTTCCACTCTGGTAGTGATCTTGGGATCATGGGATCAAACCCCACGTGGGGTTCTGTGCTCAGTAGGAAGTCTGCTTGATATTCTCTCTCCCTCTGCCCCTCCCCCCACATGTGCATGAGCTCTCTCTCTCTAAAATAAACAAGTAAATATTTAAAAAAAAAAAAAAGGAAGAAGCTGAAAGATACTTTAAAATAATATATAGGTTCCAGAGCCTCGAGATTTTGGCACCTGATGGGAAAAACATTCACATAGAGACCTGACTATAAATAACACAGAAGGTGTTGTAACAGACACACCTACAAAGCACTCTGAGCACCCAGTGGGGGGTATCTTTTCCCTCTTGAGTGAAGCCCTGGTCCAGGTCAGGCTTCACAAGGAACTAACAAAACATGAACTGAGTTTTTAAAGGTCAGTAAGATTTCATCATACAAAGGACAGAGGACAAGAATTGTATTTAAAGGAAGAGACATGATAAAATGTATGGTAGGAGGAAGCTAAGCCTGAAGATAAACTAATTAGGATATGAGCACCATTACATGTAAGGTTGAAGATAAAATAGGGAGAGTATCTGAAGGCGGTTATGGGAAATTAAGGTGGATAAGTAGATAGAACCATGTTCTAAAACAAAACAAAATGAAGAAAAACCTTAAATTGACATTCCAAAATGCTTGCATTATCCTTGTCAGATTTCTGTCACTTTTAAAGCCAGGACATATTGAACCATCACCTGTGTGAGCTGGGGGGGAGAAAAGTGGGTAACTGAGATGAGGAATGGATTAGAGCTAGAGAGTCATATTCCAGACCCAAGGCTGGTCACTGAAAATAGGGCAAAACCCAGTAAATTCTTTTAGGCTCAAAAAAACCCACAACATTATTCAGATAAAAGAGCAAAGAGGAAACAAAAGACATACAAGACAAATACAAAACAAGTAGCAAGATGATAAATTTAAATCTAACTATATCAATAATCATAATTGTAAATGGGTTAAACACCTTAATTAAAAGACAAAGATGATAATGTATCAATTTTGGCTCATCAGTTGTGTTATGGACTGAATTTTGTCCCCCTCCCCCAAATTCCTTTGTTAAAGTGCTTATCCAGAGTGACTATATCTGGAGATAGGTGCTTAAGAGCTAATTAAGGTTAAATGAGGTCATATGGGTGGGACTCTAGTTCAATAGAACTGTGACCTTATAAGGAGAGGAAGAGGAAATATCTGTCACTATCTTTCTCTCTCCCTGTATGTATGTATGTGTGTGTGTGTGTGTGTGTGTGAGAGAGAGAGAGAGAGAGAGAGAGTGTGTGTGTGTGTGTGTGTGTGTGTGTGTGTGGCTGCACCCAAAAAAGCAAGAAGGCAACATCTGCAAGTCAGGAAGAGGGCCCTCACCAGAGACTGAATAGACTGGGTCCTTGGTCTTGGACGTCTCAGTTTTCAGAACTGTGAAAAACAAATTTCTGTCATTTAAGCCACCTAGTCTATGTCACTTTGTTATGGAAGCCACAGTAGAGGAAGAAAAATTGTAACAATTAACAATCATCAGCCTACCAACAGTCTTCAACATTTATGCAGTAACAGAACCTCAAGACATACAGACACAACAGTCTTCAACATTTATGCAGTAACAGAACTTCAAAATAAACATAAAGCAAAAACTGATGGAATTGCAAGGAATAGTAGATGAATCCATAATTATAGTCAGAGATTTCAATAACTGTCTCTCAATAATTAATAGAACACATAAAGAAAAAGCCAGTAAGTCTACAGAGAAGGCTTGAACACTATTGTCAACCAACACGCAACACGATCTAATGTATATTAGCAGAAAATGTACTTTTTTCAAATGCATACACAAAATATACCAAAATACATCATATTTTAAATCATAAAACAAGTCTTGATAAATTTTAAATGATTTAAGCAATAAAAGTATATTTTCTGAAGTCTGAAATTTTTAAATTTTAATTAAAAATCAATAATAGAAAGATATTTGGGAAATCTCCATATATAATTGGCCCTTGGATAAGATGGTGGGGATGTCGGATAACGTGGTAGGGTAGGTCCTTGGACCCACCACGTAGTCAAATATCCACATATAACTTTTGACTCCCCCAAAACCTATTGTTGACTGGAAACCTTACCGATAGCATAAACAGCCTATTAACACATGTTTTGTATGTTATATGCATTCTGTACTGTATTTTCATAAAATAAGCTAGAAAAAAGAAAATGCTATTAAGGAAATTGCAAGAAAGAAAATACACTTACAGTACTATTCTGTATTTATTTATTTATTTATTAAAGATTTTTATTTATTTATTTGAGGGAGAGACAGTGAGAGAGAGCATGAGAGGCGAGAAGGTCAGAGGGAGAAGCAGACTCCCCATGGAGCTGGGAGCCTGCTGTGGGACTCGATCCCCGGACTCCGGGACCGTGACCTGAGCCGAAGGCAGTTGCTTAACCAACTGAGCCACCCAGGAGCCCCTATTCTGTATTTATTTTTTTTTAAATCTTTGTTAAAATGGACCGGCTCAGTTCAAACTTCTGTTGTTTCCAATTCATTTAACTATAACTGGAAACTAACACACTTTTAAACAACAAAGGGGAAGAAGAAAAATAATTAAAATATATTTTTAATTTAAATTTTTTAATTTTTTATAAACATATATTTTTATCCCCAGGGGTACAGGTCTGTGAATCGCCAGGTTTACACACTTCACAGCACTCACCAAAGCACATACCCTCCCCAATGTCCATAACCCCACCCCCCTTCTCCCAACCCCCCTTCCCCCAGCAACCCTCAGTTTGTTTTGTGAGATTAAGAGTCACTTATGGTTTGTCTCCCTCCCAATCCCATCTTGTTTCATTTATTCTTCTCATACCCACTTAAGCCCCCATGTTGCATCACCACTTCCTCATATCAGGGTGATCATATGATAGTTGTCTTTCTCCGCTTGACTTATTTCGCTGAGCATGATACGCTCTAGTTCCATCCATGTTGTCGCAAATGGCAAGATTTTGTTTCTTTTGATGGCTGCATAGTATTCCATTGTGTATATATACCACATCTTCTTGATCCATTCATCTGTTGATGGACATCTAGGCTCTTTCCATAGTTTGGCTATTGTGGACATTGCTGCTATAAACATTCGGGTGCATGTGCCCCTTTGGATCACTACGTTTGTATCTTTAGGGTAATACGCAGTAGTGCAATTGCTGGGTCATAGGGCAGTTCTATTTTCAACATTTTGAGGAACCTCCATGCTGCTTTCCAGAGTGGTTGCACCAGCTTGCATTCCCACCAACAGTGTAGAAGGGTTCCCCTTTCACCGCATCCTCGCCAGCATCTGTCATTTCCTGACTTGTTGATTTTAGCCATTCTGACTGGTGTGAGGTGATATCTCATTGTGGTTTTGATTTGTATTTCCCTGATGCCAAGTGATATGGAGCACTTTTTCATGTGTCTGTTGGCCATCTGGATGTCTTCTTTGCAGAAATGTCTGTTCATGTCCTCTGCCCATTTCTTGATTGGATTATTTGTTCTTTGGGTGTTGAGTTTGCTAAGTTCTTTATAGATTTTGGACACTAGTCCTTTATCTGATATGTTGTTTGCAAATATCTTCTCCCATTCTGTCAGTTGTCTTTTGATTTTGTTAACTGTTTCCTTTGCTGTGCAAAAGCTTTTGATCTTGATGAAATCCCAATAGTTCATTTTTGCCCTTGTTTCCCTTGCCTTTGGTGATGTTCCTAGGAAGATGTTGCTGCGGCTGAGGTCGAAGAGGTTGCTGCCTGTGTTCTCCTCAAGGATTTTGATGGATTCCTTTCTCACATTGAGGTCCTTCATCCATTTTGAGTCTATTTTCGTGTGTGGTGTAAGGAAATGGTCCAATTTCATTTTTCTGCATGTGGATGTCCAATTTTCCCAACACCATTTATTGAAGAGGCTGTCTTTTTTCCATTGGACATTCTTTCCTGCTTTTTCGAAGATTAGTTGACCATAGAGTTGAGGGTCTATTTCTGGGCTCTCTATTCTGTTCCATTGATCTATGTGTCTGTTTTTGTGCCAATACCATGCTGTCTTGATGATGACAGCTTTGTAATAGAGCTTGAAGTCTGGAATTGTGATGCCACCAACTTTGGCTTTCTTTTTCAATATTCCTTTGGCTATTCGAGGTCTTTTCTGGTTCCATATAAATTTTAGGATTATTTGTTCCATTTCTTTGAAAAAGATGGATGGTACTTTGATAGGAATTGCATTAAATGTGTAGATTGCTTTAGGTAGCATAGACATTTTCACAAGAAATTGAGGAAGACACAAAGAAATGGAAAAATGTTCCATGCTCCTGGATTGGAATAATTAAAATATTTTGAACTGAGTACAAATGAAAACATGACATACCAAACTGTATGGGATGCCTGAGTAGTAGACTAAAAAATGGCTCTCCAAATGTCTACATCTCTGTCTCTAGAACCTGTGAATGTTACCTTATACGACAAATGAGATTTTGCAGATGTGATAAGTTAAGAACTTGGAGACAGGGATATTATCCTCCATTATCAGAGTAGGCCAACGCAATCACAGTAATCCTTATATGAGAACCAAGGAGGGGTCAGAATCTGAGGAGAAGACAAGCTGGAAAAGGTGTTGGCTGGCTCAGTGGACGGAGCATGTGATTATTGACCTTAAAGTTGTGAGTTTGAGTCCCACATTGGGTGTAAAGATTACTTAAAACAAACAAACAAACAAAAAAACAAAAAAAACTAAAAAGGGCAAAGAAATATAGTCTTTCCTCAAGGATTCCAGAAGCAACCAGCCCTGTCAACACTTGGACTTTAAGCTCAATAAATTTGAGTTTGAACTTTTAACCTTCAAAATTGTAAAAGGACAATTTTGTATTGTTTTAAGTCATTAAATTTGGGGAAATTTGTTACAAAGTCGACAGGACTCATGCAGCCCTTAAAATACAACTTAGAAGGAAATTTAGAGGAATAAATGCCTAACTTTTGCTTTATGAAACTAGGAAAAAAGAAGCAAATTCAAAGTGGCAGAAGAAAACAAAGATAAAAATCAGAGCAGAAAGCAATGAAATATAAAATAGAAAAACAATAGCAAAAAAATAGTGAAACTAAAAGCTGGTTCTTTAAAATCATGAAAACCTGATAAGCCTCTAGCCAGACTGATTAGGAAAAGAAAAAGAAGACACAAATTACCAATATCAGGAATGAGAGAAGTGATATCCTTACAAATACAACTAATGTTAACATAGTAATAAGAAAGTATTATGAATAATTTGTGCTAATAATTTCAACAACTTAGATGAGAAAGGGGACAGATTCTGCAAATTACGAATGCTTATTCAAGAAGAAATAGATAACTTGAACATAGTTCTCTGTAATAAAGAAATTGAATTTATAGTTAACCTCCCTTCTCCAAAGAAAACTCCAGAACCAGTGGCTTTACCAAATTCCTCCAAATATTTAAGGAAGAAATAATACTGATTATGTACAAACTCTTCTGGTAAATTGAAGCAGATGGAACACTTCCCAATTCATTCTATGAGGCCAGCATAACCCTGATACCAAAACCAGACAGAAAAGAAAACCACAGACCAATATCCATCATGAACACCCATGCAAATATTCCAGATAATATTGTAAGTGTAAACTGTATCTAATAATACATAAAAATGAAAAAATATTATGATTTAATGGTATTTATCTTCTTGTGTTCTGCATAAAGTGGGACTTAAAGAATACAGAGAATACATTAGTTTACTATTCAAATATCAATCAACATCATTCACCATACTTTTTTTTAGCTAAAAAAATGGGTGACTGGGTGGCTTAGTGGGTTAAGCTGCTGCTTTTGGCTCAGGTCATGATCTCCGGGTCCTGGGATCGAGTCCCACATCGGGATCTCTGCTCAGCAGGGAGCCTGCTTCCCTCTCTCTCTCTGTCTGCCTCTCTGTCTACTTATGATCTCTCTCTGTAAAATAAATAAATAAAATCTTTAAAAAAAAATTAAAACAACAACAAACCTGTGTAAACATGTAAATACATCCAGAAAAAATTGTTCCCTAATAATTAACAAACAAACAAAAAACTGAGAAAATGGGGGATAAAAGTGTAGCCTTTCATTGTATCTACAAAAAAAACCCCAAACAAACAAAAAACCAAAAACCTATGGCTAACATCATCATATTAATGGAGGAAATTACATATTCATTCTCCATAAAATCAGGAATAAGATGAGAACAAGCACTTTTCCATTTCTGTTCAACACTATATTGGTGGGCCTAACCAGTGCAATAAGGCTAAAATAATAGATAGTAGCCAGATTAGGAAGAAAGAAATAAAATTGTCTTTATTTACAGAAGACATGATTATCTATACAGAAAAGGAGATAGAATATGCTTAAAAGCTACTAGAATTAATAAAGGAGTTTAGCAATGTTGCAGGATTCAACATAAATACATAAAAATCAATTGTATTTCTATACACTAGCAATGAACAATTATAAATTGAAATTAAAATGACATTTAAAATAGCATCCAAAAATATCTGAAATACTGGGACACCTTGGTGGCTCAGTCCATTAAGTGTCCAACTCTTGCTTTTGAGTCAGGTCATGATCTCAGGGTTGTGAAATCAATACCTGCCTCCAGCTCCGTGCTCAGTTCAGAGTCAGCTTGAGATTCTCTCCCTCTTCCCCTGCCCCTCCCCCACTCTTTCTCCCTTTTGCCTTCTCTAAATAAATAAATCTTTAAAATATATATATTAAATAGGATTAAATCTGACAAAAGATATGCAAGATATACTGAAAACTACAAAATATTGCTGGGAAAAAAACAAGGAAGACCGTAATAAATGTAAGATATGTAGTGTTCATGGAACACTTGGTGTTGTGAAGAGGTCAGTTCTCTCAAACTTCATCTATAGCTTCAACACAATCCCAACAAAACACCCAGCAGGACTTTTTGTAGAAATAGATAAGTCAATTCTAAAATTCATATGGCAAAAAAATAAAATAAAATAAAATAAAAGTAAAATTCACATGGCAGTGCAAAGGACTTAAGTTGCCAAGATATCTTTGAAAAAAAGAAAAGCAAAATTGCAAGACTTATACTACCTCATGTCAAGACTTTTTGTAAAGCTACAATAATCAAGATAGTGTGGCATTGAGAGAGACAAATAGATCGAGGAGTCATACTACAAAGTCCAGAAAGGAACTACACATATATGAACAGCCGATTTTTTATTTTTGGCGCAAAAACAATGTAGTGGAGAAAAGAGCTTTTTTTCACAAGTGCTGGTGCAAGTGGGTATTCATATACTGCAAAATTAATTCTGATCAATATCTTGGGTCAATAATAAATTAACTCAAAATGGATTATAGATAGAATTGTAAAACCTAAAACGATAAAATTTATATGCTAATAGGAGAAATTCCCAAATTGTTGTGACTCAGGTTAAGCAAAATTTCTTAGATATAAAGCCAAGAAGAAAAAAATATAGATAAATTATATTAAACCAAAATTAAAAATTTCTGGTCTCCAAAAGATATTTTTCAGTAAATGAAGATAGCCACAGATGGGGCCCCTGGCTGGCTCATTTGGGGAAAAACACAACTCTTGATCTCAGGGTTGTGAGTTCAACCCCCACATTGGTTGTGGATAAAAATAAAATCTTAATAAAAAAGAAGAAGAAGAAGAAAGAAAAGTAACAGACTGGGAGAAAATGTTTGTGAATCCTATTCCTGATAAATGTCTTATACTGATTACTATAAAGAACTCTCAGAACCCAGTAATGAGATTAAAATCAGGGACTCAAGGACACCTGGGTGGCTCAGTTGGTTAAATGCCTGCCTTCAGCTCCGGTTATGATCCCGGGGTCCTGGGATCAAGTTCCACGTTGGGCTCCCTGCTCAGTGGGGAGTCTGCTTCTCTCTCTATCCCTCCCCCTGCTTGTGCTCATGCTCTCTCTCTCTCTCTCTCTTTCTGTCTCAAAGATAAATAAAATGAAAGCAGGAACTCAGATATTTATGTACTCTTGTTCATTGCAGCATTATTCACAATAAACTGAAAGGTGAAAGCAACCCATTTATGGCAGAATGGATTAAAAAAATGTGTTGGGGCACCTGGGAGGCTCAGTGGGTTAAAGCCTCTTCCTTCGGCTCAGGTCATGATCCCAGGGTCCTGGGATCGAGCCTCACATTGGGCTCTCTGCTCAGCAAGGAGCCTGCTTCCCCTCCTTCTCTCTCCACCTGCCTCTCTGCCTACTTGTGATCTCTGTCAAATAAATAAAAATAAAAATCTTTTTTAAAAAATTAAAAAATTCTAAAAAGTGTTATGTGCACACAATGAAATATTTGGCCTTAAAAAGGAAAGAAATCCTTTCTTGACTGTTTCATTGATTTCAGTAAACTATAGGTTGGCGGAATCTTGAGGAAATGATGCTAAAGGAAATGAGCCAGTCACAAACAAACTAATACCATGTGATTCCACTGATAATGAGATATCTGAGTGTAGTCAAATTCATAGGGACAGAATATAGAATGGTAGTTGCCATAGCTGGGGGTGAGGGAAAATTAAGTTATTGTCTAAAAGATACAGAGTTCCACTTTATCAAGATGAAAGGGTTCTGGAAAAGGACGGTTGCGAGAGTACACAACAGTACTTAATGTCATTGAATTTTAAACAAAAAAAGCGGTTAAGATGGTAAAATTTGTTTTAAATGTATTTTATCACAATTTTAAGCAAACTCAATAAATAGAGGAAAAACCAGTTTTTTAAACTGGGCAAAATGTTTGAATGCACATTCCCCAAAGGAGATATACAGATGGAAAATAAACATATGAAAAGATGCTCAACATTGTTAGTCACTGGGGAAATGCAAATTAAAACCACAATGAGAGATCACTACATACCTATTAGATGACAAAAATTTAAAATGCTGACCGTACTAACTTCTGGCAAGGATACGGAAAATTTGGATTATTCATATAATGCTGATGGGAACGTAAACAGTACAACTGCTTCAGAAAACAGTTGGGTAGTTTCCAAAGAAGGGAAATATCCATTTACCATATATGATCCAGCCGTTCAACTTCTAAGTATTTACACGAGACAAATGAAAGCATATGACCATACAAAGACCTATAAAAAAATATTCATGGCAATTTTATCTGTAATGGCTAAAACCCTGGAAACAACTCAAATGTCCATCAACAAGTAAATGTATAAACAAATGTGGTGTATCCATGTGATAGACTGTTACCTCCCTCCTTTTATTATTCCTTTTTATTAACAAAAGGAACATGGATAGCTCTCAAAATAATTACGCCGAGTGAAAGAAGGCAGACAAAACGATAGTACCTATTGTAGGATTTCATTTACACACCATACTAGAAATTACAAACTAATCTACAATGACAGAATGCGGACTGGTGGTTGCCTGGGCATGGAAAGAAAGAACAAGTTGGAATAGGAGAGGAAGGAATTAATTATAAAGGGGCATGAGCAAACATCGAGGGGTGTTGGATATATTCCTTATCTTGGTGGGGTGGTTTCATGGGTGTATGCATATGTCAAAACTTATCAAATTGTCTACTTTAAATATATACAGTTTATTGTATGTCAATTTCACTTCAATAAAGCTGTTAACAAAATAAATAAAGGAGTTTTATAAGCTCAGACTTGATCTGCCTCAGTGAATTCCATCTGTTAGTGGAGGCAGAGATTGAGGGGCATAACAATAAGGAATTTTCACTTTGGGAAATGACCAAGGGAGACAATGAGTGATGAGAAAAAAAAAAAATATATTGCTGAGCAATGTGAAAAGTTTTGAAGAGGTCAAAAAGTGTTCATTTTATCTACATTTAATCAACATAGAAGGCCTCAAAGTCAAAAGATATTGGAGCCAGGAAGGATCTTAGAGAAAGAAAATGCAGTTAAGTTTTTGTACTTTTCAGATGAGGAAATGAATCCAAGAGAAATGAAGGGCCTTGCGTTAAGTCGCATAGCTTGCAGAGCTAAGCATAAAATATGAACCCTCTGAAGCCTACCCTAATGCTGGTGCTTTTTGTTTTGTTTTGTTTTCTATACCCAGATATCCTAAACCCTTGGGTATTTGTTAATCTAGGTTAGTCTAAGAAAATATGGGAAAACGTAACAGCTATGAGACTCTGAGATAACACCTACGAGAATCTTTCGTGGTCATGGGGACAGCCGAGAAGGTAGCAGGGAACAGCACAACCTCTACCCTCATATTTTCAGTCCGTAACCCTTCTTAGACAGACACCGTTCCTTGTAGGCCGGTGATGTCCTCCTGGCTACCCTCAAAGTTAGGCAACTTGAAACTATTACTTCTGAGGTGAATTCCTTACAGGCAGTGTCCATTCTGCAGTAATGCTTATACTAAAAACACAAATTTGGCCCAGTTGTGACTGATATGTTAGGAAACAATATGAGTACCGAGCACATTTACCTTTGCTGTGTGAGATGAGCTCTTATGAGTGAGAAAGTGGATGAAAGCAGAATACTGCACTCAGCTGAACTAAGTGGCCTGGGATACCCAAAACGCACTTGCACGCACACACACCACGCCAAGTACCTACCATGGATCTCAGTTCATGCAGGTGTTACGTCGTGCCCGTCCACATCTGCTCTTACACTCTTTCCTCTGAGCTTAGATAACCCACCTTCCCACCACTTAACAGTGAATCACAAGCTGCAACCCTTTCAAATTTGAAGTATTTTTAAGGCCATGTTTATTGGGTTACTTGTGAATTTCCTTTTTTTTTTTTTTTAACGTGAAATTGGTCACTGTTTATTAACTGATCAGATTATAGTCATGGCAGACACCTTAGCTCAACCTTCTAACAAGACGATTGATCTGGTCTTCCCTGCTGGCAGCATCTCCACCTTCTACAAAATCTGTAATCTTTCTCTTCATTCTATCTCATGGAGAAGATAATTAGAAGGGCCACAGAAAGTTCCTTCCCTCTCTGAAGCATTGTCCAGCAGTACAGATGTCATGAATAAGATCCTGAGCTTCACAGAGGTGCCCCTGAAGAGCTGACGCAGGTGAAGACCTTTTGGATCTTTGGGCTCACACCATTGATACCTCTGATCCTAAAAACAAATGCCCATTCGGGTCCCACAGTTACACAGAAGTTGCTCACTTTACAGGGCACCTGGGTGGCTCAGTCGGTTAACATCTGCCCGAGGCTCAGGTCATAATCTTGGCTCCCTGCTCAGTGGGGAGTCTGCTTCTCCCTCTCCCTCTGCCTGCTCCCTGCTCACTCTCTCTCTCTTTCTCCTTGAGAGAAAGTGCAAACAGGGGGAGGGGCAGAGGGAGAAGCAGGCTCCCTGCTGAACAGTGGGGCTTGATCCCAGGACCCAGAGATCGTAACTAGAGCTGAAGGCAGACACTTAACCAAATGAGCCACCCAGGCATCCCATAAATAGAATCTTAAAAAAGAAAAGAAAAGAAAAAAGAAAAAAAGACATTGCTCACTTTTCTTGCCATCCTCACAATTCAAATCTTTCTTCTGTGAATGCTCCAATTTTCCGTATTATGGTGCTTAGCTTTTTCATAGATAAGCTTCCTCTTGCATTTTGAGGCATCTTTCGGGCAAATTTCTCAGGTGCTTGATCTTCAGCTCAGCAATATTCCTTTTCTTCGTCTTAATGATTTCTGGCACAGCGGGAACCTTTTCTCCAGTTCTATACCCTTTTTTCTGGTTGCTTATGAATTTCTTAAGTTATGAGGCTACTTATGAATTTCTTGATCATTTAACACGTATAAAACTGTGCTAGAATTTTTATTAGGTTCCTATACCTTTTTCTTTAATGTGTCACTGTTAAAGTTTTGGAGTATTGTCTCTCTGATCCCATCTTTTCCCATAAACCCTGTGGTTTTTCTTGCACTGTTGTGCATAGCATGATGATGATTTTTGTGAGTGCACATGTCACATTGTAGCTGAACTTTATCAGAAGTGTGGGGTAGTCCCTTGAAATACTAACCTTGGGTCTAATAGCTATGCCCATGCACGTGTGCATACACACACACACACACACACACACACACACACACACAGAGTTTTGTTTAAACACTACTGCCCAGGTGTCCTGTCATCCTTTTCAGAGTCTGTCCACACAATGACTGTTATTTACAGCATACCAGTCCTTTGTTCCTTCTGAGCAGTGACTGATCTGGGATGCAATGGGGACCATTAGCCCTGGTCAACCAGCGAAGACAAGTATTAAGTCAGCTTACATACAATGGCTTGGGCTTAGCTGTGACCCATCCTCTTGGCATGTTAGGTGCCAGTAACAATGTAAGTCAAAGCAGGTTCCATCATGGCCTGCATCAGAATCACGTAGGGAAGGGAACAGAATGTAGGTTCCTGGGCTCCACTCCTGATCTGCCAAATCAGAGCCTCTAAGATCAGGATCAAGAAATAAACATGTTTGCAGGCACAATGTCAACCTTGGGCATCCTGAGCTTTGAGAACCACTGGACTAGAATGTCTGCCTACGTGAAATGCAGCAGGACATAGAGGTTCCCGGGGACTTGACACATAGTTTCACTATTTTGTACCTAAAACAGCTAGCTCTCACTGTTTTATAGATCATTATTATCCAATTACAATAGCTTTTGTCCAATTTTAGACCAATATTGTTGAGGCTTTGTCATGGGTGCCACACATTGACCTGTTGTGAAGGAGAGGAGGTTGATAAAAAGAAGGAAAAGTGCGGGGTGCCTGGGTGGCTCAGTGGGTTAAAGCCTCTGCCTTCGGCTCAGGTCATGATCCCAGGGAACTGGGATCGAGCCCCGTGTCGGGCTCTCTGCTCGGCAGGGAGCCTGCTTCCTCCCCTCTCTCTGCCTACTTGTGATCTCTGTCTGTCAAATAAAAAAAAAAAAAAAAAAAAAAAAAGAAGGAAAAGTGCCAGAGAGTACTTTTACATATTCAAGAGTGTCATTTATAGCCGGTTCATTACGTTCATATCCCATCTATCTGTCTAAATTTTTTTTAATTTTTCTTAAAGATTTTATTTATTTATTTGACAGAGAGAGACACGGCGATAGTAGGAACATGAGCAGGGGAACCAGGAGAGGGAAAGCAGGCCTCTCACCAAGCAGGGAGCATGATGCGGGGCTTGATCCCAGGACCCCAGGATTAAGACCTGAGCCAAAGCAGACGCCCACGACTGAGCCATCCAGGTGTCCAATCTGTCAAAAATTTTTTAAAACTATTTTTTTTTAGAACTTTGAATTAAATTCTCTGGTTTGTTCTGAAACAAATGCAGGACATCTATAGCTTTGTAATGAATAATTTCTATAATCTATAATCTAGCCACTGATTAACTGGTATGAAGATTTGCACTTGTGTACAAGATGAGCTGGGAACAAAACAGCAGTTAAAAATTGCAGACATGGGGCACCTGGGTGGTTGAGGGGGTTAAGCCTCTGCCTTCAGCTCAGATCATGATTTCAGGGTCCTGGGATCGAGCCCTACATTGGGCTCTCTGCTCAGCAGGGAGCCTGCTTCCTCCTCTCTCTCTGCCTGCCTCTCTGCCTGCTTGTGATCTCTCTCTCTCTCTCTCTCTCTCTCTGTGAAATAAATAAATAAATAAGTTTTTAAAGAAATTGCAGAGATATTATGAGTACATTAAAGGAATATAATTATTTTTCTGCAGAAGGTTGTGAAGTATTGTGAAGTAGCATATACATTAATGTCTCATAATCACCAGCAAGTATTAACGTGACGTTTAAAATCCTCCACCTTGCAAGGTGATTTGAGTCCCGGGCAAAATAAGGAAAAATCTTAAAGGAGATCTTAACTCTGTTAAAGAGATCTCTAACTTTCTTTTTACCATACCCAAATACATATTACAAAATAATTCTAGTACTTCCTATATTGGGAGGAAAAAAGCAAGTTCCGTCTTCTAGTGTGTGCAAGAGAACATTGTAACCGAGATGTGTTTTTGAAGGAAACAATGAAGAAAATGGACATAAAGGTACAGAACTAAAGTAGATTTGCTTTGTCTCTTGAAATTATTGAAACCAGAACTACCAAGATGGAATTTATTATGCATGGTTCATAAAATGGCACCATGTGTGAGAAAATCAATGTGGGAATTAGTTAAGTGCTAGAAACCTCCATTACCAAAAGTTATGCTGACAATTCCTCTTGACTACCTTTTCTAAACAAAACTTGGCTTTTCCTCAAGAAATTAAAAATAGAACTTCCCTATGACCCTGCAACTGCACTTCTGGGTATTTACCCCAAGGATACAGATGTTGTGAAAAGAAGGGCCATCTGTACCCCAGTGTTTATAGCAGCAATGGCCACGGTCGCCAAACTGTGGAAAGAACCAAGATGCCCTTCAACGGACGAATGGATAAGGAAGATGTGGTCCATATACACTATGGAGTATTATGCCTCCATCAGAAAGGATGAATACCCAGCTTTTGTAGCAACATGGATGGGACTGGAAGAGATTATGCTGAGTGAAATAAGTCAAGCAGAAAGAGTCAATTATCATATGGTTTCACTTATTTGTGGAGCATAACAAATAGCATGGAGGACAAGGGGAGTTAGAGAGGAGAAGGGAGTTGGGGGAAATTGGAAGGGGAGGTGAACAATGAGAGACTATGGACTCTGAAAAACAATCTGATGGGTTTGAAGTGGCCGGGGGGTGGGAGGTTGGGGTACCAGGTGGTGGGTATTATAGAGGGCACGGATTGCATGGAGCACTGGGTGTGGTGAAAAAATAATGAATACTGTTATGCTGAAAATAAAAAAAAATAAATTAAAAAAAATTCTCATTCTCTAATGGCATGACAAAGTGTCAAGCTTGGTGAAGTATTTAGGAGCAAAATATCATGATAAGTACAACTTAATTTCAAAGGTTATAAATATATATAATGTCCAGAGAAAGAAAAAGCAAATAAAGCAAAATATTAACTATTACTGAATCTAAAAAGAAGATATATGAGTGTTTATTGGAGGAGTCCTTCACCTTTTCTGATGTTTGCAAATTTTTATAATATAAATGTGAAGGAAAAAAAAAGAAATACACAATTTAGCCACTTAATGAAAATATTTAGTCACTCCAGAAACCTCTGTAATCATACCCAAGTCTGTGAGTACAATTTAGTGTATAATTATGATTTTATGACTTAGCATGGCACTACTCGAAAATTATGGCTGAAGAAGATAAAAATAAAATCCAAAACTGCCCTACCCTCTGCAATTCTTTTGATGCTGAGTATATTCCCCTGCAGAAGTATGACCAGTATACTAAACGTTACGATGGTTTAGGCACATTCTCAAAAGATTTTCCCTCTTTGCATGATTGACTAGCAACTGAACTGTCATCATGTGGAGATCAAAATGAGAAGCTTCTACAGAGAACAGGTTTTATGTTGTCTTCAAATCCATGAGATTGTAAAATAGTAAAAGGTTTCTAAATAGATTTGAGTACATGAATAACATTTTATTCATCAAAATAAATGACAAAGTGGATTTATTCATGGAGTGACATCATGGAATCAGAATTTTCTCCTGAAAGGGTCACAGATGTTTAGATGCATATGTTCACGTGTACTTCTGTTTCAGGAACTTGAAGAAATTAGCCCATCTCAGATTCTCTCTTCCTCTCTCCCTGTCATCATCCTCCTTCTAAACCCCACTGTGTCTGTCTCAGCCTTTCATACTTGAAAGGTAGCTCTGGACAAAGGACCACATCTCAACAGCAGAATGAGGTGAAGGGCTAAAGCTAGCTTCCCAGTCCTTCTGTATCCCACAACAGTGTAGCTGCATTTTCTTTTGCCAGCAAATTGTCTTATTTACTCTCCTCCCCCCCTGGGAACCCACCAGCCTCAGGATCTCTTCAATCAATACTTTAAATGGCCCCTTTCCTGAAACATGTCGTGAGATTTTTTTTCTCTCTATCTCGCTGCCTCTCATTCTTTCCTTCTTTCTTTTTCCTACCAGCTTCTATTTCTGTAAGTCCAACAGATGATCACCTTCAGAGTTTCTAATATTAGCCCTTAGGCCACCTGACCTATTAACCCTTTCACAGCTGGCTCCCCTCTACACCTGCTGGACCATTCTCGTTCTAAATTCCATGGAAACCAAAAGATTCTTAAAAGATGCTTAGTAAACGCTGGTTTCCATTCTCCTAGAAGTGCAAGTTCATGACAGGTGAGGTGTCCAAGGTGGTTAACTGGGGCTGGTTAAACTCTCCGCTAGACCCTTCAAGTATAACCCCATGACTTCCCAGTTACTAAATATGTCTGTCTATGTCACCATGCGAAGAAAGTTCCAGATGTAATGTTAACATTATGACCAGACACAGAAATGGCAGAGCATAGTTTTCTAAAGCACCTTCAAGATTACAGGTATTGTGTATGTTCCTCCGCTGCTATTATTAGAAGCACTTCATACTGACTAAGCTGTCACTGAGGATGGAGTGGATTAAGACCGATGGAGCCTGAATGGTAAACACATGACTCAGAGCTTCGGGGGTGGGGGGGCGCTAGGTGTGCACAGTTTTATTCTGCACCACACCTCAAATGCTCAGCAGGGAAGCCTACATTCCGGGCACTTTCTAAGCAGCAGCAAGGCAATTCAAATATTTGAATATTTGACTCATCTAAACTGACCTTCCACAGCAGCCCAACTAACCTCAAGGGATGGGCAAAACTGGCAGCATAATGCCATGGCAGAAAGCACTGGAGGAGAAGTAAAGGAACCATAGATGCTCATCAACTAGGCAGATGAATCGCCATGTCCCTCCATGCCTCTGTTTCCCCCATGAAGTTCAGGGACAGGAAAATCTGACTCCTAGCTGCCTTGTAAAGTTTTTTCGGAGGACAGTAGGGAATGCTGGCCAAGTGCTTAGGATGGGGAGTGACGCTGGAGAGCAAGCACAAATGGGTTGTCAAGTCCCAGCAGACACTGAGCCCTAGAGAGACAGAGGGGCATTGTTTCCATCACTTTTTAATCCAGATGTCTTTATTTTATTTCATTTCATTTTACTTCACTTCATTTTTGAGAGAGTGTGTGCATGTGGGTGGGGGGAGAGGGTGAGCGGGGACACGGGGGGGGGGGTAGAATCCCAAGCAGGTTCCATGCCCAGCACAGAGCCCAACGTGAGGCTGAATCCCAGGACCCTAAGATCATGACCCTAGCTGGAACCAAGAGTCCAACACTTAACTAACTGAGCCACCCAGGCAATCCAATGCAAATGTCTTTATATGATGACCTAATTAGAGATCCATTTGACATAAAGCTCAGCTAAGCTGTGATGTGACTGCCCCTCAAGGATAGTTCTAAGGTGAGGGCAGAGAGAGAGCAGGAGCCTTTGAGAACTGCATGCTTGAGATGATAATCTTTGAAGAACCACATCTGTTCAGAAGGTGTGATGGCCAACAAATGGAAGATCCTGCCACCTTCTAGCAGACATATTTGGGGGAAGACTCCTTGAACTGGCCAGAGCAGCATGCATGCACCAGCCATTCGCTGTAGGTCTGATTCACGGACCGTACCATCCCCTGGGTGAAGAGAGAGCAGCATGAGGGCAAAAAAACACACCAAGTGAGATCTCTGGGTGAATCTTATTCCCCAGAGGATATTGAGAATAATCAACAAATAATAAAATAAAGCCCATGGAAAAATATCCAAACAAAAGAAGGGGTATCATCTCAGATGAAGATAATCCACAGGAATCAGAGAAGAAAACAAAAACAGTTTGGGAAGTTTTACCTCCTCAAAAGAATGCAAAGTAACTGACTTTTTTTTTTTTGACAGACAGAGATCACAAGTAGGCAGAGAGGCAGGCAGAGAGAGAGGTGGAAGCAGGCTCCCCGCTGAGCAGAGAGCCTGATGCGGGGCTCTATGCGGGGCTCGATCCCAGGACCTTGAGATCATGACCTGAGCTGAAGGAGAGGCTTAACCCATTGAGCCACCTAGGCGCCCCAGTAACTGACCTCTTTGAAACAGATTCAGAAAAACATAGGATGGATTAAGATGGAGAAACAATGGAATGAAAAGGAAAAGGAGGGGGTGAAACAACTCTGAAACAGCAGAACTGAAATCCATAATGGGGACAATAAAGAACAGAATTAGCAATGCGGTGTCCGCTTTCCAGAGGGCAGTTTAGCAACATGTTAATATCTTTAAAAATATACATGGCTTCTGACCCCAGTAATTCCAGGGGCACCTGGCTGGCTCCGTCGATAGAGTACGTGACTCTTGATCTCAGAGTTACGAGTTTGAGCCCCGTGTTGGGTATAGAGATTTCTTAAAAACAAAATCTTCTAAAATAATAATAATTCTAAAATCTTAATTGAAGGAAATAGTAGCACAAATTTGCAAAAATGCAACTATAGGGCTTTTTTAAAAAAAGATTTTATTTATTTGAGAAAAGAGAAAGAGAGCATGAGAGAAGAGGAGAAGACTCCCTGCTCAGCCTGATGGGGGCTCCATCCCAGGACCCTGAAGCCATGACCTGAACTGAAGGCAGCCTGAGCCACCCAAGTGTCCCAAGGGCTTTTGCATAGTAGAAAATAAGTGTTCATGGCTAGGGAATTACTGAAATAAATTATGGTATCGATATATCATAACACTAAAATGAACATAGCATTGGGTGCCTATATAGTTTATTATTTATTATTCTCAGATTATCGTTTTACAAAAAGTTTTTAATGGCATTGCAAAATGATCATGGTATAACCTTGAGTAAAAAAGCATGATAGAGGGACGCCTGGGTGGCTCAGTGGGTTAAGCGGCTGCCTTCGGCTCAGGTCATGATCCCAGCGTCCTGGGATCGAGTCCCACATCGGGCTCCTTGCTCGGCAGGGAGCCTGCTTCTCCCTCTGCCTCTGCCTGCCTCTCTGTCTGCCTGTGCTTGCTCTCTCTCCCTCTCTCTCTGACAAATAAATAAATAAAATCTTTAAAAAAAAAAAGCATGATAGAAAATTTAAAAGTATACTACAATGTATCCTAAAACGTAAAATGCATAGAGAAAGGTCTAGAACATTTATCAAAATGTTAACAATGGTACCACTTAGGTGTATGGCTATGGATATTTTTCTTTTCTTTTTTTTTTAAAGATTTTATTTATTTACTTGTCTCAGAGAGAGAGAGAGAGCACAAGCAGGGGGAGCAGCAGGCAGAGGGAGAAGCAGGCTCCTCACTGAGGAAGGAGATTGGTGTGGGATTCTAACCCAAGACCCTGGGATCATGACCTGAGCTGAAGGTAGATACTTAACCAACTGAGCCAACCAGCATCCTGGATATTTTTCTATTTTACTAAAATTCCTAAATTTTCTATAATTAAACAAAATTACTTTTTGTTTTTAGAGAGAGAGTGAGCTGGGGGGAGGGGCAGAGGGGAGAGAATCTCCAGCAGATCCCCACTAAGCACAGAGCCCCATGTGGGGCTCAGTCTCACAACCTGAGCCGAAATCCTGAGTCCAATGCCTAACTCACTGAGCCACCCAGGTGCCCCTAAAAGAAATTAACTTGTAAATGAAAAAGTGTTTTGAAAATGACATTTTTAAAAAGATCTTATTTATTTATTTGATAGAGAGACATTGAGGGAGGGAACACAAACAAGGGGAGTATAAAAGGGAGAAGCAGGCCTCCTGCTGAGCATCGAGCCCAATATGGGGCTCAATTCTAGGATCCTGGGATCATGCCCTGAGCTGAAGGGCTCAGGAGTCCCTTAAAATGACATTTTAAAGGACTCTTGACTATAGAGAACAAACTGAGGGTTGTTGGAGGGAAGGTGGGCTGGGGATGAGCTAGATGGGGGATGGGTGTTAAGGAGGGCACTTGTGATAAGCCCTGGGTGTTGTACGGAAGTGATGACTCACTAAATTCTACTCCTGGAACCAATATTACACTATATGTTAACTGAGTAGAATTTACATGAAAACTTGAAAAGGAACATAATAATAAAATAAAATGTCATTTAAAAGAAAGCTAAGCATCAATGCCTAAAAGAGTCCCACAACCAACAGTGACAGTGAGCTGCACATGGAGAATGATTAACTTGGTTCTCTGCAATTGAAATCTAACCATAGGAAAATCATTTTGGCTAGAAAACAATGATGAACTTGTTCATCTACTTATACAAAAGAATTGAGAAGAACATCAGTAACATTGCAAGTTCCACATACTCCAACACAATTTGCTCAAACCTCTATATTTTGGAGTTCCTGGACACTGGCCAGCTGCTAGGAAGGCTTCTGCTGTTTCTTTAGCTACATCCAACTGACTGGGACTCCTAATGCAGGAGTGACAGATGGCTCTGCTCTAACCTCCACCAGCAAGGCCAGGTGGATATGAGGAAGAAAATCTCCTGGGACACAAAGATGAGACTCCTCTTGTTGAGGCCAGCCCACCTGGGTGTCCCCTGGAAGTGAATGCCTCACCCTAGACCCACCTCTCCTTGACAGAACTCGTCTCACTCTTCTTTACCAGAACTCAAATACTCTCCAATTATGGCTTGCAGGCATGGAGGGCTAACAGTGTCCTAGTCAAGGTTCCCAGAAAAAAGAGCCTGAGGCCACAGATTTATTTGTGGGCATTTTACCAGGGAATTCAGTCCCAGGGAGCAAGAGTGAGCCTCAAAGACAGTGAGGCAGAGAAAGAGAAAGAACCAACATGAAGAAGATCTAGCAAGCTAGCCACCAATAACTGATCACTCAAAACCATGATATTGTGCCCCTGAGAAACCACAAAAATGTCATCTCAGCATCATCTTGGGAAAGGCAGTGGGGGAAAGGGAAGGATTTATCCATAGGTTCCCATCTTTCATTGGTCAAAATTTCTCCCTGTGAGGCATTAGTTCCCCCACATTGCCAGCATACCCTTGAGGAGTACTATTCTTAAATCCAGAAAAGAAGAACTTCTGCCTTGGACTTGAGACTCTTGACTTGCCCTGCATAACACAAACCCTGCATAACACACACACACGCGCGCACACACACACACACACACACACATGCACACACACACCCCCAAATATTAGAGAGCGTGTCTGCCACTTGGGATCCTACCGTCAGCCCCGGCACAGCACAACCTGTAACCCTAAACATCTGCTCCTGTTCGGACCCCAGGGGAATCCTTCTTCACATGGCTTGCCCTATATCCTCAAAACAAAAGGCAACTGTGTCAAAACGCCATGAAAATTTGTGGGTTGTTCCGCTGCCAATACTGGAGGCCAACACCCTTTTGGAGTTGAGGGCAGATTTGAAAAGCAGAAGTGCTTAGGTTAGAAAAAGACAAATTTGTTAACTTGTCAAATTCTTCTCAGAAAGCAGGAAGGCAACAGATTCTTTCACAGTGAAGTATTTCCCAGTAGTGCCAAGCATTCTTGCTTGTTTTTGTGTTCCAGTTCGTGGCTCCAGAGGAAGCGACAAATTGATGTTGTATTTACAACAGTTGCATATGGTAGCAAAGGAACATTTATAACATCACACAAATTGTTGTGCTCTTAAATTTGTATTGACGCTCAGATACTAAACCACCTTCTGTATTTTGCTCTGAGGCAGTTATTAAATTCCTGCAAACTACATTTCTATTTTCTGCCAATAGGGAACACTATGGGGAGAGGGGTGCAGCTGCAAGCCTAGAGATGGGGGGCTTGCTCTTCCTTCCTGTTTGCTGGGTGTCCCTGTCAGCTCGGCAGTGATACTTGGTTTGTGTCCAGCTTTTTGTGGTGGCCCCAGAACCAGAATCACAGCATCCACTAGCTAGGAAGCTCTCCCTGTCCAGAAGTTTCCACCCCAGTTCTGTACTGCCCTCCTCCAAACTTCTAGATTCTCCTTTCTCCCCGCCCTAGGCATGGTGTCTTCTACCAATACTATCTTCAGTGCTACCTCTCTGACCTCTTTCAGTGTTTTAGTTCTCTGATACCGGTTTGACCAATTCCTTAAATATTTGCTGTTAAATTCAATTGGTGTGGTTTCTCTTTTCCTAACTGACCCTAACCAACACAATCGATTGGAATGAAGCATAACAATTCTTTACAAGGCAATTGGATGGACATCGAGTGCTGGAATTTAAATAAACTTTCAAAAACTGAAGTACAATTTATTTAAACACTTTGAGTTTTAATTTTTATGTTAATGAATTATGATGTATATTGACATTTTAATTTTAATAAACAATCTTGAATATTTTAGAAGGAAAAATATCTTACTTTTCAAACACAATGTATTAGTTAGGATTAGAGAGAAAGAGAAAAAGAGAGATTTAACTTTAATGAAATGGATTGGGTGATTGTTGAGGCTGGTAAGTGAAATCTACTGGACAGACCAGCAAGGCTAGAAGTTCATGGGCAGGAATTGATGTGTTCTTTTTTTTTTTTTTTTTTTTTTTTTTTGAGAGAGAGAGACAGTGAGAGAGAGAATGAGCGAGGAGAAGGTCAGAGAGCGAAGCAGACTCCCCATGGAGCTGGGAGCCTGATGTGGGACTCGATCCCGGGACTCCAGGATCACGCCCTGAGCCGGAGGCAGTCGTTTTAACCAACTGCGCCACCCAGGCGTCCCTGAATTGATGTGTTCTTGAGGCAGAAATTTTTCTTGTTGGGGAAATCCTAGTTTTTGTCTGAAAGCCTTTTAATGGTAATCTCTATTTAAAGTCACCTGATGATAAGGGTTAATTACATTCACAAAATACATCCAGAGCCCCACCTAGATTAGTGTGATTGAATAACTGAGTAGTATAAACTAGCTAAGCTGACACATTAAGACAAACCGTTATTTTTATACATAAAATACATAAATTTGTATAAAATACAAAAAAATATGTTTTATTTTAAATTTTCTATTAATTTATATTTTTATAAATATATTTAAGGTTTGTGCTCCTTCAATACTGTTATATTTGATTTAGAAATGAAAAATGCAAAAGTAGAGCTTAGTAAATTAAAAAAACAGATCCTCCACCACTGAGATGCTGACCCGCTGGTTAATGTCTTCCTTTCAACACACCTTCTCTGCCCTCACAGGCCCATCCCTGACATCTGCAGAGACTAGGGCAAGAGTACAAATGGAGTCTACCTTTATTTTCATTTTTTTAATCAATAGTTAAAATCTTCATTTGTTACAAAAGTTGAAGTTGCAGAAATTTCATCTATTTGTTCAAGTTGCATATTTGATGATAATAAGTTTCTTGCTCATTTTAATTGTTTCTGATATGTAATTAAAATAGAATTATATTGTAATATCCTATTTGCTAAATTGAAGGCTACTTATTTTTTTTTATTTTTGACTTTCAAAATTTTGAGCAGACCACCTCTTTCCAAACTTAGAAATCTTGAATACCTCTGCAGAAGATGCTCTAATTTGGCAATGTCCTTAAAACATGTTACAATCAGGGTGTAAAAATATTTATCATTGATACTCTCTGTCAAATTACTTTATGAAAAACTTTGTAACAACTTAATAATGTAAATGTTTTCATTTATTAATTTTTTGGGGCTAATGTGGTAGGCCAAACTGATGGTAGACCAAAAATGATACCTTGTTTTCATTTTAATTATTGCTGAGCTGAAATGGTTTCTCACGTATGTATTTGAATCAACACTGTTTATCATAGGTATAAAATTATTTATAGTTACTGACCAAACAATTCTATTTGTTAATTTATTCTCAAGAAATAATCCATTCTAGGTATAAAAATATTTTTTCTGGAGTTACTATAATGCTGGAAAATTGTAATGAAGTTCAGTTGGTGGGAACCTACTGTTTAATTATAATAAGTTTTTTTATCAAGTTTATACAGCCCCCCCAATGGCTGCTATATTAAGGTTAGATGCCATATGGGGTGGCAGGGCAGAAGGAAGGGGTGGGGAACTCATGAGAAAAGAAAAACCTAAAACCAAAACTTTAAGATACTAATTACTTGTATACTTCAAGCACTTGAGATTTCTTTTTAATGCATTACAATGACCAGAAGAAAATTCATCAAAATGCTAATGGTGGTTACATTAAGGTCATAAGACCACAAGTATTTTTTTCTTCTTTAATTGCCTTAAAGTTTTCTATAAAGGGGCTATATAACTTTTTAGTTAGAAGGTTAAAGAAAAGAATTCTATGTACTCCACTAAAACTTTGATCTCATTTAAAAATCTTCATTATTCAGAGGTAAATGAAATATTCAACTTTTCACTTCTTTTGGGTCACCTTGCTCCATGACTTATTGTGAAGGTAGGAACCATGCGAAGAGGAATCCATCAGGTTTTCTTGTATCACCTGCAAACATGTTTGCATAATGGATTGGCTTTTCCTATTGTCTTAAAGAAATCTCCTGCCTGCTTTCCCAAAGCAAATCCTCCATTCATGTCCTTGTTTCAAAATCCTTCTTTCTCTCAAAACTTTGCCTCATTCATTGTAAACTCTCCTATGTGGATTTGCCTCCACTTTCATTGGATCCTCCCCCGAAGGCTAACGATGCTTAGCATCTTTTCATGTGCTCACCATTTGCACATCTTCTTTAGAGACATGCCTATTTTTTTTCTGATGTTTATTTTATTGTCTTCACAGTGTTTTTCTTTTTTTTCCAATTTATTTATTTTCAGAAAAACATTATTCATTATTTTTTCACCACACCCAGTGCTCCATGCAAGCTGTGCCCTCTATAATACCCACCACCTGGTACCCCAACCTCCCACCCCACCACCACTTCAAACCCCTCAGATTGTTTTTCAGAGTCCATAGTCTCTCATGGTTCACCTCCCCTTCCAATTTACCCAAATTCCCTTCTCTCTAATGCCCCTTGTCCTCCATGCTATTTGTTATGCTCCACAAATAAGTGAAACCATATGATAATTGACTCTCTCTGCTTGACTTATTTCACTCAGCATAATCTCTTCCAGTCCCATCCATGTTGCTACAAAAGTTGGGTATTCATCCTTTCTGATGGAGGCATAATACTCCATAGTGTATATGGACCACATCTAGAAACATGCCAATTTGAGTCCTTCGTCCATGTTTTCAATAGGGCCATTTGCCTTCTAATTCTTGAATTATAAGAGTTCTTTATCCATTCTTGATACAAGTTCCTTATCAAATATATGATTTGCAAGTATTTTTCCATCATTCTTTGGGTTGTCTTTTCACTTTCTTGATGATATCATTTTCAGCACAAAATCTATTAATCTGGATGAAATCCAATTTAGCCCAATGAAAGCTGTTTTTTTTCTTTTGTTGCAGGTGGTTGGTGTTACATCTCAGAAGGCTTTGCCTAATCTGAATCCATAAAGATTTATCCTTAAGTTTTCTTCTTTAAAAAAAAAAAAAGGTTTATTTATTATTTGAGAGAGAGAGTATGAGTAAGAAGGGCAGAGGGAGAGAGAATCTCAAGCAGACTCCATGCTGAGCATGGAGCCTGACATAGGACTCCATTCCAGGACCCTGAGATCATGACCTGAGCCAAAACTAAGAGTTGGACACTTAACTAACTGTACTACTCAGGTGCCCTGCTTAGTTTTCTTCTAAAAAAATTGTATAGTGTTTGCTTTTACATTTGGGTCTATATTCCATTTTTGAATTAATTTTTGTATGGTATCTCAGCAAGTTCATTCTTTTGCACGTGGCTATCCAGCTGTTTCACCATTTACTGAAAAGACCATTCTTTCCCCCAATGAATTGTCTCAACATCCTGTCAAAAATCATAGACATAAAGGGTATATTTTTGGATTGTCCATTCTGTTACATTGATCTATATGTTTTCCCTTGGCCAGTACCATACTGCCTTGATTACCTGTAGCTTTGTAACAAGTTTTAAAATCTGGAAATGTGAATCTTGTCCCTGCTACTTTGACCTTGGACAAGTTACTAAACTTCTGTTTTTAGTTTTCTTATTCTGTTCAATGATGGTAAAAAGAGTATCTCCTTGAGATTATAAAAATAACTTTCTACAGTCCCGGCAGGGGGAAAACCCTGATTTTTCTGTAGCCATAGAATTGTGTTGCCATGATTATCATATTTCTACAAGTTTAATCAATCAAAGACAACTTGCCTCAGCGAATGCACTTCTGCAAGCCAATCAATCACTGCCAGCCCCACACTTCTGAAAACAAGCCAATCAGGAACACTCCCACTCCACATGATGCTCTAGGAAAAGTATTCCATGGTCAAATAAATTTGGTAAAAGGCTGCATATTTAATCTCCTTTTTAGAGGTTTACAGTGGCTCTATCCTCAGTCCAGTTCCCTAGGAAACAGACTGAAATGGAAATTTGTGTGCAGGTATTGTAGTTGGGGTGCCTTTTGAAATATCAACTGTGAGGGAGGGAAGTAAGACTGGGTGGAAGGAGAAGTTTCACTGTGGTACACTGGCCATAGAGCCCATGGCTGATGCCACAGGGAGCTTTGGAGCTGGGATACCCGGTCAGAGTTGTCATGCATTGGGGCAAGAGAGGTCAGGCTTCTCTAGTCATTGGATGCAGGGTGTGTCAAGAATGAAGAAGAATAACCATGGGCAAGTCATCTCTCTTCTGCCAGAGGACATCTCTCAGGGAGGGAGAGAGGTGTAAGCCATCAGCAACTGGCTGTTTTGATCCTTCAGCTGCAAGAATGAGCACTTCAGTGCTGAAGGGGGACCCTAGGCTGGATGGTACAACCAATTATCTACTACAGTTCAACTATTTGACACAAATTCTCTGACATCGCTTGAGTGTCCTACAGTTAGATTTGAATCCAGTACTAACAAGCTGAAGTTAGTGAAGACCCCACAATTTACAGTCCTCCTCAAGACTGTCTCCCCTTCAAATACATATTAAAACCACAGTGGTATACCACCTCACACCAGTCAGAATGACTAAAATCAACGAGTCAGGAAACTACAAATGTTGGCAAGGATGCGGAGAAAGGGGAACCCTCCTACACTGTTGGTGGGAATACAAGCTGATGCAACCACTCCAGAAAACAGTATGGAGGTTCCTCAAAAAGTTTAAAATAGAGCTACTCAACAATCCAGCAATCACACTACTGATATTTACCCTAATGATACCAATGTAGTGATCCTAAGGGACACATGCACCCAAATGTTTATAGCAGCAATGTCCACAATAGCCAAGCTATGGAAAGAGCCCAGATGTCCATCAACAGATGAATGGATAAAGAAGATGTGGTATATATATATATATATACAATGGAATACTATGCAGCCATCAAAAGAAATGAAATCTTGCCATTTGCAATGATGTGGATGGAACTAGAGGGTATTATGCGGAGTGAAATAAGTCAATCAGAGAAAAACAATTATCATATGATCTCTCTGATATGAGGAATTTGAGAGGCAGTGTAGGGGGTAGTGGGGGGTTGGGAAGGAAAAAATGAAACAAGATGGGACCAGGGAGGGAGACAAACTATAAGAGACTCTTCATCTCAGGAAACCCAGTGTCCTTGTTCCTAATAATTTTTGAACAAGGAACTCCACACTTTAGTTTTATACTAGGCCCCACAAAATATGTAGTTGGTTCAGTCATCAAGCATTTGGAAATGCAGCAATGGGGCTCAGAGAAATAAACATTTGAGTAGTGTTCCCAAAGTGTGGGGGGGTAGGTAGGGGTGGGTGGTTGGGTTGGGTTAGGTTAGGTTATGGACATTGAGGAGGGTATGTGCTATGGTAAGTGCCAGGAAATTACATGAGTAATTTCCGTAACACCGAATGCTTCACCAAATGCTGTTAACACCGATGATTCACAACCTGTACCCCTGAAGCAAATAATACGTTATTATGTTAATTAAAAAAAAAAAAAGACTGTCTCCCCCTCAGGCACCAGTTGCAAATCTCAGGGACTACCTGTACTTCTGACTGACTATAAATTTAGGAGTTCCCATGATCCCTTCAGTTTCAATAATTCACTTGAACAACTCACAGAACTCACTAAGCATGCTATGCTTATGATTATAGTTTTATTCTCAAAGACAGAACTCAGGAAGAGCCAAAGGAAGAAACACATAAGGTAAGGTAGAGGATGTTGGGGGAAGGGGTGGCAAACAGAACTCCCATGCCCTCTCCTTGTGGAATCTGAGCATGATATCCTTCCAGTACATTAGTGTGTTCACTGACCAGGAAGCTCTATAGATCCTCTCGGTTGTCACTGGGGTTTCATTACGTGATGGATTCAATCACTAGCCACGTGATCGAACCTCATCTCTAGGACCCTCTCTCCTCTTCAGAGGTCAGGTGCCTGAAATTTCCAACTCTCTAATAACATGTTTGATCTTTCTGGTGATCATTCAGCCCGAGTCCTGAGGCCAGCTGGGTATCTCCACCTCCAGATTATGTCATTAGCATAACCAGGATACTCCTACAACTCAGGAAATTCCAAAGGTTGATGAAGCTCTGCACCAGAACTGGGGACAAAGACCAGATATTCTGTATTACACCATAGTTAACATATTAATAATTCTGGGATATTCTGTACTTTAAAAAGAGATTTAACTTGCTTCACCTGGTATTTCCTCAATTTACTTGGCCATGAAGCCCCATTTCATGGACCCTACATTTTCCCCACACATACCTTTTAGCACACTTGGGAAACACACTTTGGGAACACTACTCAAATGTTTATTTCTCTGAACCCTGTTGCTGCATTTCCAAATGCTTGATGGCTGAACCAACTACATATTTTGTGGGGCCTAGTATAAAACTAAAGTGTGGAGTTCCTTGTTCAAAAATTATTAGGAGCAGGGATACCTGGGTGACTCAGTCGGTTAAGTGTCTGCCTTCCAGCTCTGGTCATGATCTCAAGGTCCTGGGATCGAGCCTGGTGTCAGGCTCCCCTGCTCAATGGGGCGTCTGCTTCTCCCTCTGTTCCTCCCCCACCCCCACCCCCCACTTGTGATTTCCCTCTGCCCTCCAAAAATAAATAAACAAAAAATCTTTAAAAAAAAAATGATTGGGAGCAGCATTAGCAGAGCATTAGGCCAATCATGGGGCCCTTCTGATCACAGGGCGCGTGTATCACACAGCTCTGAAGCTGATCCTACCTACCTGATGGACTCTTTCCTACTGTCCTATGTTTCAGTAACTGGCCACACTGACCCAGTTTCACGGATTATCACTATTGACTTTTCCTTCCCTCATCTTGAATTCTCCTACTTAAATATCTCTCAGACTTGTCCACACCCCTTTATCCCCCGTGCCCACCTCCCTGTCTCAGGCTATCATCACTGCTCACCCAAGTCTGCTTTGGCCTCTCACCACTCACACTGGGTCTTATCTCACTCCCCCACAAAGGCAGCCAGGATAATTATCCTAAAAACGTGGATATCAGGGTGTCTGGCTGGCTCAGTAGGTAGGATATGGGATACGTGATATTGGGGTTGTGAGTTTGAGCCCCAATTTGGGCAGAGAGATTATTTAAAAATAAACATGTGGTTCTCATCTTGATCCTACCCCTGCTCTCCCTGCTTATGACACCTCAATGATACCCCCTGCTTTTAGGAAAAGATCTTACACCTTAACATGGCTTAAAGGCCCTTTCTGATGAGGTCCCTGCTTGCTTGTAAAGTTTCAACTCACTACTCCTCCCCTTGGTTTCCTGGTGGAGGTTCTTTCTCCTCTGTCTTTGATAGCAGATAGGATCCTCAGGCATAGAGCCAGACTTCATTTAAAAACAAAACAAACAAACAAAAGTCCAACAGGGGCACCTGGGTGGCTCAGTCAGTTAAGTGTCTGCCTTAGGCTCAGGTCAGGAATCCAGGGTAGTGGAATCCAGTCCCACATCCGGCTCCCTGCTCAGCGGGGAGTTTGCGTCTCCTTTTCCTCCCCATTTATGCTCTCTCTCTCTCAAGTAAATAAATAAAACCTTTAAAAACAAAGAATAGGGGAGCCTGGGTGGCTCAGTGGGTTGAAGCCTCTGCCTTCGGCTCAGGTCATGATCTCAGGGTCCTGGGATCGAGTACTGCACTGGGCTCTCTGCTCGGCAGGGAGCCTACTTCCTCCTCTCTTTCTGCCTGCCTCTCTGCCTACTTGTGATCTCTCTCTCTCTTTCTGTCAAATAAATAAATAAATAAACCTTTAAAAAATTTTTTTTAAATAAATAAATAAATAAAAACAAAGAACAAAAAACAAAAAAACAAAGCAAAAAAAAAAAAAAAAGAGGAAGAAACAAGGGACGCCTGGGTGGCTCAGTGGGTTAAGCCTCTGCCTTCGGCTCAGGTCATCATCTCAGGATCCTGGGTTGAGCCTGCTTCTCCCTCTCTCTCTGCCTGCCTCTCTGCCTGCTTGTGATCTCTCTCTGTCAAATAAATAAATAAAATCTTTAAAAAACAAAAACAAAACAAAACAGAAACCAGGACAAGTTGCACAAGCAGACATTAAGGGGAAAAATAGGATCAGCATTGGATCTGGGCCTGACCCTCTGCCACCCAGCACAGGAATTGCCTGAGCAGCCTGGCCGCCCTCTCCTGCAGGGCCATCGGCAACACAGCATGGTGGCAGAAAGCAGAGCCCTGGAACCAGACTGCCAAGACACTTACTGCTTTTCTGCCTTAGTTTCCTTGTCTGTAAAACTGAGAATAATCAAACTATCTACCTTAAAAGGATGATTAGATGAGTTAGTGCTTGTGAAACACTTAGGACATTGCCAGGCAAGCAGGAAGCATTACATAAGCATTATCAACAGAGCTCAAATTCATTTCTGCTTCTTCCCTCTCCTGTCAACCAACTATGTGCACTTGTTTCTCATGCTCGTCCTTTCTGCTCACTGATGGCTTTGGCCTACTCAAGGCTTCCACTCCCTTAGGGCATCTGCATGTTGTTTCTTCCTGTGTGAGTTTGGCTTCTACTACGACCTTCCAGCTGCTCAGCTACCTCTTGAAACGTGCCAAAATCCCCACAATAGAGATTCTGATTGGTCCAGGAAAAACAGCACAATCCCTCTGAGACAACTTATTGTAGTCCCTTGAGTCAAGAGCACCCCTTTGGGGGCTGCTCCCCTCTGTGAGGGTTCAGGGAACGAACTCATCAGAGGGACGTGGGGGTAAAGCTATCACTGTGAGCAATGGTCCATGACCTGTACATTTGTTCACTCAGGCTTAAAGCGTGGCACTATCTCAGGATGCTTGGGTGGCTCAGTCTGTTAAGCGTCTGTCTTTGGCTCATGCCATGATCCCAGAGTCCTGGGGTCGAATCCTGCATTGGGCTCCTTGTTCACTGTGGAGCCTGTTTCTCCCTCTGCCTGCTGCTCCCTCTGCTTGTGCTCTTTCTCTCTCTCTCCCTTGGACAAATAAAGAAATAAATAAAAAGAAATTAAAAGCTCGGTACTATCTTTGACTGTATTGGTGCCTTATCCCCTAAGGATGATTCATATTTTTTTTTTTTTAGGTTGGGGATGGGGCAAGGGAGGGAGAAGAAGAGAGAATCTTAAACAGGTTCCATGACCAGTCCCACGCCTTACTCCGGGCTTGATCTCACATTCCTGAGATCATGACCTGAGCTGAAATCAAGAGTTAGACATTCAACTGACTGAACCACCCAGGCACCCACCAATTCATATTATTATCTTTTTAAAAAATTGGGTGTGGGGTGCCCGGATGCCTCAGTCAGTTAAGCCCCTGCCTTCAGCTTGGGTCATGATTCCAGGGTCTTGGGATCGAGCCCCGTGTTGGGCTTCTTGCTCAGTGGGGAGTCTACTTCTCCCTCTCTCCCCACCCCTTGCTCATGCTTTCTCTTGCCATCTCTCTCTCTCTAAAATAAATAAAATCTTTAAAAAAATTTTCCAACTTAAATAGCAAAGAAGTATATCCAAATTACTACTGACTGTAGTTATTTCTATATTTTCCATGTTTTTAAAACAGCTATCTTATTTGGTGACAGGCACTCAAAGAGGAATTATGAGAAAGTCAAGCAATTCTGTATACCTCTAAAAATCTCACTGTAAACATCGTGTTGGCATAGGATCATTATAGGTGCAGCTGTAATAACAGGATGTACATATGTTTCTTTTTTCTTTTACACCATATTGACAAAATAAGATTCATGATTTATTAGAATACATACACTAAGTGTAAAAATACCCAGATATGCTATATAAAACATAAAATAGAGGGCGCCTGGGTGGCTCAGTGGGTTAAGCCGCTGCCTTCAGTTCAGGTCATGATCTCAGGGTCCTGGGATCGAGTCCCGCATCGGGCTCTCTGCTCAGCAGGGGGCCTGCTTCCTCCTCTCTCTCTCTGCCTGCCTCTCTGCCTACTTGTGATCTCTCTCTGTCAAATAAATAAATAAAATATTAAAAAAAAAACATAAAATAGAAATGAAAGTTCATAAATTCATTCCAAATCTAAACACCCAGGGATAATTAAACAGCATATTTGGTACTTCACTGTGTCTCTCTCCTGTACCTTCCTGACCAAAAATCTTATCATAAAAAAATTTCAAAATGTATAAAAGTTTAAAGGATTGTCCAGGGATCATCCAAACACACACAGTTTATCCATTCTTCTGTTGATGGACACTTGGGACCTTTCCATTTTGGCTACCAGGAGTAAAATTGCTATAAATATTGTAGTACAACTCTCTTTGTAGATAAATAATTTTATTTTGCTCTCTTAATAGTACTCTTGATGAACAGAAGTTTTTGATTTTGATGAAGTATTATTTGTGGACTTTTTAAATGGTTAATTCATTTGTTTCCTAGTTATGAATTTTTTACCTAACCTAATTCCATGAATATATTACGTTATGTAATTTTCTGTAAGTATAATAGTTTTGTCTTTCACATTTAAATCTATGATTTAATCTCAAATTAATACTTGTGCATGTTATAAGGTGAAGCATATTACTACGGTCTTTTTATTCCATATCAATATTAAATTTTTCCAATACCATTCATTGAAAAACGTCATTATCTTCCCAATGAATTGCATTGGTGACTTGGTTGTACATCAAAGAACCATAAAAGTATGGGTCTATTTCTGGACTCAATGATCTGTTTGTCTGTGCTTATGCTAACAGAAAAGTGTCTTAATTACTCTTTTTTTTAAAAAGATTTTTATTTATTTATTTGACAGACAAAGATCACAAGTAGGCAGAGAGGCAGGCAGAGAGAGAGGAGGAAGCAGGCTCCCCACTGAGCAGAGAGCCCAATGCAGGACTCTATCCCAGGACCCCCGGTCCATGACCTGAGCCAAAGGCAGAGGCTTTAACCCACTGAGCCACCCAGGCGCCCCTTAATTATTGTTTTAGACTGTTTTAAAATTAATTCTTGGCATCGGTAGGTTAGTCCTTCAAATCCATTCTTCTCAAGATTTACTATCACAGACCTTTTATTTTTTTCCACATAACTTTTAAAATCAGCTCATTAGTTTCAATTTTTAAAAATCTGCTAAGATTTTTAAGGAATTAATTAAATTTATAGGTCATTTCTGGGAAACTAAACATCTTAATCATATCAAGTCTTCCAAATCCTGAAATGATGTATATCTCTCTATTTAATTAAGTCTTCAACTTTTCTTGGCAATGTTTGGTAGGTCTCATGATAGAAGTCTTATATAACTTTTAATTCATTCTGCGGTATCTGATGCCATTCTGTGCTCTTATAAATGCAGTTTTAACATTTTTATTTTCTAGTTGACTGTTGTTAATATATAAAAACATATTTCCTATTGATCTTATATCTAGATACCATTGCTAAATTCAACTTACTATTCTAGAAACTTAACTGCAGACTCAATGGGATTTTCTAACTATAAAATCAAGTCACTTTTGGAGTGCCTGGGTGGCTCAGTGGGTTAAGCCGCTGCCTTCAGCTCAGGTCATGATCCCAGGGTCCTGGGATCGAGTCCCACATTGGGCTCTCTGCTCAGCAGGGAGCCTGCTTCCTCCTCTCTCTGCCTGCCTCTCTGCCTACATGTAATCTCTCTGTCAAATAAATAAATAAAATCTTTAAAAAAAATCAAGTCACTTGTGAATAAAATAAATTTTCTATTTCTTCTTTTCCAATTGTATGCATTTTATTTCCTTTTATCATTTTATTACACTGGCTATGTTCCCCGATACACTGTGAACAGAAGTCGTAGAATAGATATCATTGTCTTGTTCCTAACTTAGTGGAGAAGCATTCAAATAGTTCACCATTAAAGTGACATTACCTGTTGTTGTTATTGGTGTTTTGGGTGTGCTCCTTACCAAACTGATGAAGATCCCTTCCTAGTTTTTCCTGAATGACATAAGCTTCTCTCAGCTTCTTTGATTCTTGTATTTGTATCCCTTCTCTTGTGCAACAAACACTGATACCTAATCATGTGAAGATGATTTTTTGTTGTTGTTTTATGCTGTGATGTAGATGCAATGTTTTCAAAATTATGTTCTCAATACCAAAGTTGCTACTAAGTAAAGCACAGGATTTGCCTTTTTTTTTTTTTTTCAACTCTTATGATATATTGCCCTAAGACTATACAGGCATACTCCTATCTTGTAAAGACAAGTGAAATATTTTTTTCTTCTTTTTGGTTGTATCACCAATTTGGTACACGCTTAGATTGAACTGTGTCACTTTACTTTCAATTTTGGAGGGTTTTTTCTTTTTCTTTTTTTTTTTTTTCAGGTTAACTATCACATCTGGGAAGAACGGCACTTGTGCCTCTTCCGTTTCCATTTTTAATCTTCTAATTGTTTTCCACCAAGTGTTTATGTAGGCTAAAGCCTCAGAGAGTTAATTTGTTGTGAAGAGCAAGAGTGTCTACAGTGTTTCGCCAGTGATATCCTGCTTTAGAGAGAACTACATATATCTTTTACAAGTTCTCTCTCCTCCATATTCCTCTAAGTACAATCCTAAATCTGACCCTCATTACCTCTTTCTGTGCCTTAATCTTCTTTCCACTCTATCTACCCTTCATGGCTGATAAAATTGTTTTAATCACTTCTGTGTATATCCTATAAAATACAAACACCTTTGTTTGGCATGTGACACCTTGTGCATAAGGTGTAGTTGTTACAAGTATTAATAAGACATAAATGGATTGGCACTGGGTTTTGGAGAGACTATAGGTGTGATGCAAAAGCAGAGATAAAAGGGGCGCCTGGGTGGCTCGGTCAGATAAGTGTGTGCCTTCAATTCAGGTTATGGTCCAGGGTCCTAGGATCGGGCTTCCTGTTGAGCTCCTGCTCAGCGGGGAGTCTGCTTGTCTCTCTCCTTCTCTCTCTGCCCCTCCCTGCTGCTTGTGCTCTCTCTCTTACTTGTGCTCTTTCTCTCTCAAGTAAATAAATACTTTTTTTAAAAAAGCAGAGGGGCGCCTGGGTGGCTCAGTGGGTTAAAGCCTCTGCCTTCAGCTCAAGTTGTGATCCCAGTGTCCTGGGATTGAGCCCTACATCAGGCTTTCTGTTCAGTGGGGAGCCTGCTTCCCCCCTCTCTCTGCCTGCCTCTCTGCCTACCTGTGATCTCTGTCAAATAAATAAATAAAATCTTTTAAAAAATAAAAATTTTTAAAAAGCAGAGATAAGGGAAATCAGGGTCATACAGAGATCTGCATAGCAGGACACATCAGATCCCCAGTGGCTGGAGTTGGAGAATAGTGATGCAGGGTTAGGACTGTGACTGTCAGAGAACAGAGGCAAAACTGAGAACTGCAACTCTTGTTTCAAAGAGAAGGACCTCTTTGAGATTCTGAAGTCCTTTGTCACTGATATTAATAAAGTACAATTATCAGGCTCCAATTTACCTTTCCCATCTTACCCTTGACAAAGTTCATCAGACTTAACTTTCTGTACCATTGCTGTACTTGGGATTTCAAATTTTTTGTATTTTACAAATGCTTTGCATCTGACACTTTAAGTTGGTCCTCTGCAGTCATGAGCCAAATTTCTTCTGGCCACAGACACCAAGATCCTTATAAGACTCATCTACTAAACAAGAGATCTGACAATGTTCTCTACTCTAATTCCCTCTGCTCGATGTGCATTTCTTGATCCCTACTCCAAGAAGTAATCCCTGGCTCCTCCAAATTTACACATGACTTTACCTACACTTCCTACCTTCTGCTATAGTGATCAAAGACTTATCTAATGACTAAACATCCTCAAGCAACCCAGACTGACCCATCTTTGAATTTCAGTAAATTCTAAAATGATGTCCTGATCCATGGTAATAAATAGTCATGAATGATTGTGGTCTGATCATTACAGAAAACACTGGGCTCTTCTTTTGCTGTCCTTTTATTAATAGAACCTAAGTTTGCACTTGATTTTTCTTATTGGTAAACTACTAAGTAACATATACTTAAAATCAGCAAAACCCTTTGGTATTGGGGTACCTGGCTGGCCCATTTGGTGAAGCATGTGACTTTTGATTTCAGGGTTGTGGGTTCAAGTCCCCTGATGGGTGTGGAGATTACATAAAAATAAAATCTTTAAAAAAATGGTGCACCTGGGTGGCTCAGTGGTTTAAGCTGCTGCCTTCGGCTGGGGTCATGATCTCAGCATCCTGGGATCGAGTCCCACATCGGGCTCTCTGCTCGGCGGGGAGCCTGCTTCCCTCTCACTCTCTCTGCCTGCCTCTCTGCCTACTTGTGATCTTTGTCTGTCAAATAAAAAATAAAATCTTAAAAACAACAACAACAAACCCCTTCATTCTTTTTAAGAAGGTTTTTTTCTAAGCTAGGTCTCCTTTGACTTTTATTTGTGAAGCTGATCTGTAAACTTTAAGTAGACTTGTTATCCAGGACAAATTTTCTCTTAAGAGTCTATAATGGAGGGGAGGAGCAACATGGCAGAGGAGTAGGAGGCCTAAATATCAGCAGGTCCCAGGAGTTCCACTAGATAGTTATCAAACCATTCTGAACATCTAAAAACTTAGATGAGAAAAACTTAGGAGATCAAAGAGAAGAAGAGCAGCAATTTTACAAACAGAAAAGTGACTACTTGCTGGAAGGTAGGACATGCGGAGAAATAAATCTGAGGTGATATACAGGAAGATAGACCACAGTGGGAGAGGCCGGCTCCTGGCAAGCAGTAGAGCAGCAGAGCATAAAACCAGAACTTTTAGAAGTCTGCTCCACTGAGGGACGCTACCCCAGGAGCTAAGCAGGGGGTGGAGCCCTCACAGGAACAGTGTGGTCTCAGGACATGTGGGGACACAGAAAGACCAGGGTTGCCTGAATGTAGCAGGGCTCCCAGGTATCAGAGCAGGGAAGCTGGCAGCAGAGATGGAGCTGAGGAGTGAGCTCTCAGCTCAGAGTTATCTTAAATCATGATCTAAGGCACAATCGGGCCACTGATCTTCGAGCTGGGATTCCACAAGTGACAGATCTGGGGAGACACCCTCCTTCCTCCTCAGGAGGAGAGGTGTGGGAGCACACTACAGGAATCTTCTGGGTTTGGAGACTCCAAACAAAGCCATGCACCAGAGATAGAAACGCTTGGTCACAGGTCAAGTGAGCACGGAGTGCGCCGGAGACCAGGGAGATGGGAGGGATTGACTGCTTTTCTCTGAGGGTGCACTGAAGAGTGGGGCCCCGAGCTCTCAACTCCTCTGCTCATATTATGAGCAACTATAAACCAGCAAATTTGACAATCTGGAAGAAATGGATGCATTCCTAGAAACGTATAAACTACCAAAACTGAACCAAGAAGACATAGAAAACCTGAACAGACCCATAACCAGTAAGGATATTAAAGCAGTCATCAAAAATTCCCGAACAAACCAGAGCCCAGGGCCAGATGGCTTCCCAGGGAAATTCTACCAAACATTTAAAGAAGAATTAATATCTATTCTCCTGAAACTGTTCCAAAAAATAGAAATGGATGGAAAACTTCCAAATTCATTTTATGAGCCCAGCATTACCTTGATCCCAAAACCAGACAAAGACCCCATCAAAAAGAATTACAGACCAACATCCTTGATGAACACGGATACAAAAACTCTCACCAAAACTCTAGCCAATAGGATCCAACAGTACATTAAAAGGATTATTCACCATGACCAAGTGGGATTTATTCCTGAGCTGCAAGGTTGGCTCAACATCCACAATTCAGTGTGATACAATACATTAATAATAGAGAAAACAAGGGGCACCTGGGTGGCTCAATGGGTTAAGCCTCTGCCTTCAGCTCGGGTCATGATCCCGGTGTCCTGGGATCGAGCCCCGCATCGGGCTGTCTGCTCTGCTGAGAGCCGACTTCCTCCTCTCTCTCTGCCTGCCTCTCTGCCTACTTGTGATCTCTGTCTCTCAAATAAATAAATAAAATCTTTTAAAAAAAGGAAGCCAATAATAATAATAATAGAGAAAATAAGAATCATATGATACTCTCAATAGATGCTGAAATAGCATTTGACAAAGTACAGCATCTTTTTTTGATCAAACTCTTCCCAGTGTAGGTATAGAGGGCACATACCTCAATATCATCAAAGTCACCTATGAAAAACCCACAACAAATATCATTCTCATTGGGGAAAAACTGAGAGCTTTTCTCCTAAGGTCAAGAACACAGCAGGGCTGTCCACTATCACCAATACTATTCAACATAGTACTAGAAGTCCCAGCCCCAACAATCAAACAACAAAAAGAAATAAAAGGCATCTGAATCAACAAAGAAGTCAAATTCTCACACCTTGCATGATATGATACTTTATGTGGAAAACCCAGAAGACTCCACTCCAAAACTGCTAGAACTCATACAGGAATTCAGTAAAGTATCAGGATATAAAATCAATGCACAGAAATCAGTTGCATTTCTATACACCAACAGCAAGACAGAAGAAAGAGAAATTAAGAACTCAATCCCATTTACCATTGTATCCAAAACCATAAGATACCTAGGAACCAATGAGGCAAAGAATCTGTACTCAGAAAACCATAAATTACTCATGAAAGAAACTGAGGAAGACACAAAGAAATGGGAAAATGTTCCATGCTCATGGATTGGAAAAACAAATATTGTGAAAATGTCTATGCTACCTAAAACAATTTACACATTTATTGCAATCCCTATCAAAATACCATCAATTTTATTCAACAAAATGGAACAAATAATCCTAAAATTTATAAGGAACCAGAAAAGACCTTGAATAGCCAGAGGAGTGTTGAAAAAGAAAGCCAAAGTTGGTGGCATCACAATTCCAGACTTCAAGCTCTATGACAAAGCTGTCATCATCAAGAAAGTATCATACTGGCACAAAAACAGACACAGAGATCAATGGAACAGAATAAAGAGCCCAGGAATAGACTCTCAACTCTGTGGTCAACTAGTCTTCAACAAAGCAGGAAAGAATGTCCAATGGAAAAAAGACAGTCTCTTCAACAAATGGTGTTGGGAAAATTGGACAGCCACATGCAGAAGAATGAAACTGGACCATTTTCTTAGACCACACACAAAAATAAACTCAAAATGGATGAAAGACCTCAATGTGAGAGAGGAATCCATTCAAATCCTTGAGGAGAACACAGGCAGAACCTCTTTGACCTCAGCCACAGCAACTTCTTCCTAGAAATAGTGCCAAAGGCAAGAGAAGCAAGGGAAAAAAAATGAACTATTGGAACTTCATCAAGATCAAAAGCTTTTGCACAACAAAGGAAATAGTCAAGAAAACCAAAAGACACCTGACAAATGTCACAAATGACATATCATACAAAGGGCTTGTATCCAAAAATCTATAAAGAACTTATCAAACTCAACAGCCAAAGAAAAAATAATCCAATCAAGAAATGGGCAGAAGACATGAACAGATATTTCTACAAAGAAGACCTCCAAATGGCCAACATGAAAAAGTGCTCCACATCACTTGGCATCAAGGAAATACTAATCAAAACCACAATGAGATACCACCACACACTAGTCAGAATGACTTAAATTAATGAGTCAGGAAACCACAGATGTTGGTGAGGATGAGGAGAAAGGGGAACCCTCCTACACTTTTGGTGGAAATGCAAGCTGGTGTAGACACTCCAAAAAACAGTATGTAGGTTCCTCAAACAATTGAAAATATAGCTATTCTATGACCCAGCAATCACACTAATGGGTATTTACCCTAAAGATACCAATGTAGTGATCTGAAGGGACACATGCTCCCGAATGTTTATAGCAGCAATGTCCACAGTAGCCAAACCATGGAAAGAACCTAGATGTTCATCAACAAATGAATGGATAAAGAAGACGTGGCATATTTATACAATGGAATACTATGCAGCCATAAAACCCCCGAAATCTTGCCATTTGCAACAAGAGGATGGAATTAGAGGGTCTTATGTTAAGCAAAATTAGTCAATCAGAGAAAGACAATTATCATATGATCTCTCTGATATGAGGAATTTGAGAGGCAGGGTCAGGGGGTGTGGTGGGAAGGAAAAAATGAAACAAGATGGGACCGGGAGGGAGAGTAAACCATAAGAGGCTCTTAATCTCAGGAAACAAACTGAAGGTTGCTGGGGGTGGAGGGTAGGGATAGGGTAGCTGGGTTATGGACATTGGGGAGGGTATGTGTTATGGTGAATGTTATGAATTGCATAAGGCTGATGGATTCACAGACCTGTACCCCTGGGGCAAATAATACATTATATGTTAATTTTTTAAACAAAGGAAAAAAATAAAAATTCAATAGTGATCTATAACAAACTATAAAGGTTATATGTGGTATATAATATGAATATAATGATATATAATGTATACTACACGCATTCATATATACATGTATGTGTGTACATTCATGTGTGTATATATATATATAATTTATATTACATGTGAATGTATATATATATTGTTGTCACCATAAGAAAATATATTTTACTAAAAAAAAAGAAAAAAGAAAAAAGAGTCTATCATGGAGTCTGTGGAGATCTTGATTCTATTATTCAACCTGTAATCCATTCCTCCAGTTTTTAGTCATCTATTTGGTAAGCCTCTCTTCTAGGTCTTCATGAAGGTAGATAATAAAAATATGAGAATTTCATGAATCCTCATCAAAAACAAAAACAAAAAAATCACCCCCCAAGTCAACATGGGTTGCTTAATCAGAGAGGTTTGACCACTGTTATTAAATTACCTAAGAATTTGGGGTGCCTGGGTGGCTCAGTGGGTTAAGCCTCTGCCTTGAGCTCAGGTCATGATCTCATGGTCCTGGGATGGAGCCCCTCATCAGGCACTCTGCTCAGTGGAGAGCCTGCTTCCCCCCTTCTCTCTGCCTGCCTCTCTGCCTACTTGTGATCTCTCTCTCTCTCTGTGTCAAATAAATAAATAAAATTAAAATAAATAAATAAATAAATTACATAAGAATCTAACCCATATAATCCACTGTATTATTTTCCACATCACATTTCCTAGATTCATCTGGAAGAATATCATGATTATCTTTGTCACATCTCATTAAACCAAAAATAACTATCAATAGCTTCCCTCTCTTCTACCAATCTCCTGGAAGGATGAAAATGAGTTTACTTTGGCCTGCCAAGCTCCTGATGAACCCAAACTGGCACTTACTGCCATATAAAAGGATTCGGATTTGTTTAACAAAGCTGAGCATTCACACTCCCCTGGCTCTCCCCCAATCTAAGGGAAGGTTAGTTACTCCTTTAGGAACAATTAAACTTGGTGACTCACCCCTGGGAGGAATGTTCCTCTTCTTGACAGCTAATCACAACCTGGCAGCAAGACAGTAAAGTAAACCAAACTGACATAACTTATCTTCCTAGACTGCCCAATGCTGAGAAATTCAGAGAGAAGTGTAGACTCTCACTCCTATTGTTTCCGGCTCCCAAACATAGTTCCCAGAACTCCATAACACAAGACCTATCTTTAAATAAGGTTGCCTTCTCTGTTCACTATCTAATCACGAGTTCTGACTGAGAAAAAGTTTACAATCAATTGTGTAATAATCATTCCTAAAGGTGTCCCTAAAATACAGGACTTTATGGCATAGCTTTTAATAATATTGTTCTCTGCCAGGAATTATTCTGGGAGACGGTAGCCAAAAAATACTTGATTTTGTTCCTTACCTAAATCTATTAGTTTTTGTGGTGGGGGGGGCGGTTTAAATTTCAATTTGGAAGTAGATTTTATCTATTCTGATTAAAAGGTAATTTTTGAAAACATAATTATAATAGATCCTGAGTATTCCCTAGCTCTCAGCTCTCCTTCCAGGCAGAGTTCATAATTCTATTAATTAATTGGGTATGTCAGAGGAATCTTTTTATTCAGGGCACAAAAAATTCCTAGAAATTCTAGGTTAAATTGGATTTTGTCTTCGCCATTTGTACTTCCTATAAGGAAAAATAATACAAAACAATCCTATTTAATAACAGTTTTTGGGTGCGGCATGAAAAAGGAACAAAAATAAAGTTTGTGGGGGGCGCCTGGGTGGCTCAGTGGGTTGAGCCACTGCCTTCGGCTCAGGTCATGATCTCAGGGTCCTGGGATTGAGTCCCGCATCGGGTTCTCTGCTCAGCAGGGAGCCTGCTTCCTCCTCTCTCTCTCTGCCTGCCTCTCTGCCTACTTGTAATCTCTCTGTCAAATAAATAAATAAAATCTTTTAAAAAAATAATAGAGTTCGTAAGTAAAACTGAGTTTCTGTTAGGATGATTTCCAACATAAAATGGCATTTAACTAGCAGATCCTGGCATAAACTTTTTCAACTTCCAAATGAAATACTTAAGAAGAAAGAAGATGAATACCAAGATCAAAATAAGAAACTGATAATTTACCTATGGGCAGAAGCAAGGGGAAAACTCCACTAAGTATAAGTCCGTTGAAAATGGGAAAATTTAATCAATTGCTCCCTTCTCCTATGACACCAGGGAAAGAGTGTCACTTGTGGGCAAGAAGTCAGGCAATAAAAACCCTTCCTCGTGTCCTGAATGAAGAAAGAAAAGGCTGCAGCAACAAGAAACGTTAGCCAGCCTTCTGCCTCATGGGTTAAGGAAGCCAAAATCTTCTCTCCTAGTTCTGCCTTCCTTCTCTTTCTAAAAACATTCAAATTCTGGGCAACCCTCTTGGGTCTCCCCCCAACCCCCGCCAACTTTGGGAGTTTTGTACTCTCCATAAACATTGCTTTTGCTGCCCCTCCCTCCAAAAATTAAATAAAAACATTCAAATTCCACAATAAAAACTAGGCAGGAACTGGGGGTAATACTGGAGGTTTCATGGTCTCCTCTGTAAACATTGTAGAGACACCGAGACATGAAGAGCTGTGAAAATAGAGGTCTGGCAATTGTAGTTTTTCACAGAGCCCACCAAAGTCCAAGGGCGATAGAGATAGTGGGGGCCAGGAAAAATACCTTCTCAGGCCAGGGGAGTCTCACTAGATGAAAACTTGCAAGAAGCTGGGAATGGGCTAGGAGCTGCCCAGCAGATCAGCTTCAGACCTGAGAAGGGAAAACATGAGTTGAAAACCAAGGGCAGTAGCGTGCTGGTAAATGGAGTCTGACTCCCCCACCACTACCATCACCATCCCTCCCCCACTCTGTAAGTATGTCCAATTGCCATGGTATGAACACTCCTGTGATGGTGGATCTCAGCCATCAACATCACTGAACCACAAGCGAGGAAGAGCAGCGTACAAGCCTGAGTTGGAATAAGTTGGATCCATCACACGCCTTGGCAAACACTAGATGTGGATGGATTTCTCTTCATTCTCGAATGAGGAAAGAGGAGGCTGTGAGAAAAATGCTTCAGGGCAGAGGAAGGAGAAGAATGGTCATAATAGCCAGCCAAAATGGAGCACTGATTATTCTCAGTACTTTATACTTTAAAAGAAACCTCTAGTTTAATCTTCACAGCCACTCTGTGCAGTAGGAAGTATTATCTTAACTTTAAGACAACAATCTCAAGTTTCGTGAGGTAAAGTAATATTTGTCCTGCTCATGTGGCTATTAAGTGGCAGGTTTGGTCTTTGGACTGCTGAACTGCAAAGCCCATACATTTAAACTCTAAGCTAAGCACAAAGTAAACCTGCAATAAATGTCCCGATTTCTTGACTCATGATGATAAACTATTCATCTTCCTTATAAATTATTGTCATTTTCACTTATTTCTCTTCTGAATATATGAGATATTTACATCAGGTCCTTTCAATTGCTCTTTCCTAATTTAGAATGACAAGAGGCCTCATACTCTGGTTTTCCGTAGAATGACAAGAGGCCTCTTGGGGGAGGACTTTCCTTCTGGATGGGGTGGGGTATGAGGGAGTAGGTGTGGTAGGAAATACTCAGAGAACAGGCGAACAGGATGCCAGAATGCAACAGGTGGAGAGTAGAGGCTGGGACCCGTACTCTCAAACAAAAGCAGCCAGTCAGCTGTCAACATTTCAGTATTCTCCAAAATTCATGCCAGTCTTTTTCTTTGCTGTCGTCAGGGTTAACAACCGTATGGATTAGTCATCCCACACTGTAGCTTCATGGTGGCTTGATACATACAATGACCTTTATCCCATAACAACTACCTCCTCCCAGAGCCACACCTGGGGATCTTTGCACGTCTATGTGGCTCCACCTCTGATACACAGAATTCCAGTAAATTGCTCACTGGCCAAAACCTTCTAGCTCTCCCACATCTTAGTCCTTCACTTGACCTTCGATCTAGTTAAGCCCCCAGGCACTGCCTCTGTGTTTCCCATCAATTTTCCTACCCTTCCATCTTCTCTCCTTTTTTAACTCAGCCTAGATCCTGTGTTCTATCTGTTCACTCCCTGTCTCATCAGTGTTCTCAGCACCCTTGCCCCTTTGCCTCCCATCGTCCCTTAGTCTTCCTCCATCCATCCTCTCAGCCCTTGAATGCAAGTTGCTGAGAATATCAGGCAAAATTCTCTAACCTCAACTTATTCTTCCTCATAGCCCCAGTCCTTTGGTAAATGCTTTGTCACATTTTTCTCCTATTCCTCACAGAAACTATTTCAAACTTTTACCACTTTCCTTGATTCCCCTGCCATACAGATGTCTCTTGAACCTCAGAAGACCTTCACTATATTTCACAAATGCATTTTGCATACTTGGGGCATCAGGGCACTGCAGAGCCCACAGTCCATAGGCCTTTTTAGCAGGAACTTCAGTACCTCTTTCTTGAAGACTACCTCCATATTCCTGAATTGTCTGAAAGTCCTAGAGAATTTCACAGTCTGCCTTCCACACCCAAGCAGAGATGGCTCTGGAGTTTGATCAGAACCCACTTCTTACTGGCACATGTATTATTGACACAAAATCTCACTGCTGCCAGCTCTCCTGATGATCCTGTAAGGGCTGTGTGGAATATTCAAGACAGGGAAACTTCCCTCACCTAGTATTAATCTCTTCCAAGCCTTCCCACTCTTAGGTTTTCCACGTTACAGACTTAGAGCAGAGAAAATAGAAAAATGTGTAAAAGGTCAGGGGAGCCTGGGTGGCTCAGTGGGTTAAGCTTCTGCCTTCGGCTCAGGTCATGATCCTAGGGTCCTGGGATTGAGCCCCACATCGGGCTCTCTGCTCAGCAAGGAGCCTGCTTCCCTCTCTCTGCCTGCCTCTCTGCCTACATGTGATCTATCTCTGTCAAATAAATAAATCTTTTTTTAAAAAAGAAAGAAAAAATGTATAAAAGGTAAAATCTGAGTCAGCCTTGATCAAATTGAATTCCATATTGTTACCAGAGGTGTCTTATGTTTTAATAATAGGAATCTTGGGCAGATGAGATGTTGACATAGACATTTTAAGGTGTTTTTTTTTTTTTTTTTAAAGATTTTATTTGTTTATTTGACAGAGAGAAATCACAAGTAGATGGAGAGGCAGGCAGAGAGAGAGAGGGAAGCAGGCTCCCTACTGAGCAGAGAGCCGGATGCGGGACTCGATCCCACGACCCTGAGATCATGACCTGAGCCGAAGGCAGCGGCTTAACCCACTGAGCCACCCAGGCGCCCCGACATTTTAAGGTTTTAAAACTCTGGACTGGCCATTGCAGCTTGTTACAGAGATAAAGATCAAAGATGGACTCCATTAAGCATTGAGATGTGTTGAGGACACTAAAAATGTAAACATTAGCCAGGTTGGGGTGAATGTCCTTCTTGACAGATTATGTTTCTCATCATGATGAAATTGATTTCTGGCTAGTGGGCATTTAAGAAGTTCAACAGTTACATCTTGACCTTTAGCTACAATGGTCTATTGTTATATTACCCTTAATTTTGAGACGATGATGCTTATTTTGCTTGTTTGTTTTGAGAAATTTTATTTCCTCATTGTTTGTTACAGGAAGTTCAATTTGAATTTCTTCTTCAACACTGTAACTGATCTTATTGCAATTAATCCAAACAAACACAAAGGGATTGTCAGATCCTCTCAGAGTTAGGAAAAATACATCTATTTTCTTCTTTTCATGGCTGCAGTTGTAAAATAAGCTATGAATATAACAGAATCTTTTTTTTTTTTAGTATTTATTGTGAAAAAAAATCAACTACACAAAAGTAAAGTGAACAATAAAATGAATTGCCATGTGCCCATCATTCTGATTTGACAATCATCAAGAAGCTGTCACAGAGGCGGCTGGGTGGCTCAGTGGGTTAAGCCTCTGTCTTCAGCTCAGGGTCCTGGGATCGAGCCCCACTTTGGGCTCTCTGCTCAGCAGGGAGCCTGCTTTCTTCTCTCTCTCTGCCTGCCTCTCTGCCTACTTGTGATCCCTCTCTGTCAAATAAATAAATAAAATCTTAAAAAAAAAGAAGAAGAAGAAACTGTCACAATTGTAGAAATGCTTTTAAAAGCCAGTGCAAGCACACAGGGATGGATTGATGGTGGGCCTTTCTCTGGGGGCCTCTCATAGTATACCCATGCTAGGGGAGTATGCAGCCCTGACCCACTGCCCAGCCTCCTCACTGATGGGCTGTGAGCACTGAAGGGAGTTTTGAAGTGAAGCTGTGAGCACTCAGGGTAAAAGCAAAGCAAAACAAACAAACAAAAAAATACATTTAGCTATATATTTAGCAGTGCAAACTGGTCCCCTGAGCAGCTACCTCTTAGGTCCAAGGGCACTACAGCTCAGGCATCTACCACTGCACAGACAGAGCTGTTATCTCACCAGGGTACACCTCAGGGTAATTATTTCTAGAAGACTTAAACTTTCTATTCTTGGGGCACCTGGGTGGCTAAGTCGGTTAAACATCTGCCTTTGGCTCATGTCATGATCCCAGGGTCCTGGGATCAAGCCCCTCATGGGGCTCCCTGCTCAGCCCGAAGCCTCCTTCTCTGTCCCCCACTCCTTCTGCTTGTGTTCCCTCTCTCACTGTCTCTCTCTGTGTCAAATAAATAAATAAAATTGTCAAAAAAAATAAACTTTTTATTCTTATGCTTCATTGGTTCTGTAGGGGTTTTTTTTTGTTTTGTTTTTGTTTTCTAAGATTTATTTATTTCATTTGCGACCAGGGGTGAGGGGTGGGGAGGGGAAGTGCAGATGGAGAGAGAGTCCTAAGCAAACTCTGATGACTGCAGAGCCCAAGCCAGAGGTGGGGCTCTTTGCAGTTTTAAAAATTATTACGTAAATAGTATGCACACATTGTATTCCATCAATCACTACATGGGAATCGTTACTATTTTTTTCTTTTTTGAAGGATCTTGAGCTCTACTTAATTCTGAGGTGACTGCTGTTCACATGAACAAGTTCATTTGAATCATTCAAAGATTTTCTTCAAATCCACATAATTATGTGCAAACATACGGTGCTAGTATGTGCTTGTCTCTTAGCTCCAGGCTGCTCCCTGTTTTGTGATGATGGGATTGTTTGGGTTTTTTTTTTTTTTGTGATGATGGGATTGTAACTTTGCTCTCTGGCTTCCTGTTAAGACCCTGGTTGTTTCCAGTTTGCTAGCTAACTGGATGTGGTTCTCTCACATCACCCCGGAAAGTATTTTCACTCCAGCAGCTGCACCTGTGACCCCAGGCAGTGGCTGAATAAGGCTTGCAGTTTTTTTCAACAGTTTAGAAACAGAAACATTGCAGAAACAGATTCATCACACCCTCTCACTTAGAGATCTTCAAGTTCTCTCTTCGTTATCTAGTTGGCCCATTCTAGTTAACTGATTGATACCCAGTTCATCGTTATTTTATATTTAGCTTTCTCCACTTCATAAATCTGATACGATTTCTCTCTTCCTACTAGTCATGGACACAGAAATGGTCATATGTTGGAATTTTTTCATTTTCCTTATTTATGTATGTATTTTTTACAATAAATGGGATAACGCCCATTCTTTGCAACTTGCATTTTTCACTTAATGTTTCAGGGACAGCATTTCCAGGTCAGTATATATAACTCTAATTTTCTCAATAGATGCATAATATTCCATCAAATGGGCAGATTGTAATTTATTCAACCATTCTGTTGATAGATGTACAAGTCATGTCCTAATTTTTTACTACAAAAAAAAAATGCTTCAATAAATAAAATCTTAAAAAAGAAGAAGATCCTCTATACTAATACATTCTTAGATTCTCCATACTAATACATTCTTGTTCATAGATCCTCTATACTAATACATTTGTTTCTATTAAAAAATTACTAACAGTAGGATTGCTGTGTCAAAGAACGAGGTATTTATATTTTTGTGACACCAAGTATACTGAATTGAACTGGTCATACTCCTCAAATTATGACACTATATCATAGATTCCCCCTAGAGCTTCCAGAAAACACAGCCCAACCAATGCCTTGATTAAATCCACAAGACCCATTTCAGATTTGTGACCTTAAGAACTACAAGATAATAGGTCTGGTTGTTCTCAGCTGCTAAGTTTATGGTAATTTATCACAGTAGCAATAGGAAGCCAGTACACTGTTATTATTAAGTTTAGGTATTAATGGTATATATTATTTCACAAAGTCCAATAGCTTCCCACTCACCTAATCCCACTACTTAATTTTTTTCTGAGTCAACTTGTTAAGATAGATGTTACTAGATTGTTGTCCAGAGTATGAGATTCATGTTTCTCCAACAATGCATGAAACGTTATCCACTAATTCCCGTAAGTAAAGAACACTATTGATTCTTTTAATGTTTAATGTTTCACTCATCAGATGAGTGAAAAGTGATTCTTTACTGTTGTTTAATTTGCAATTCATATCAATGAATCAAAACACTTTATTTGTTGGTTATTTGGATTCATGATGTTTTACAAATGTTTCCAGATTTACTATTTTTTTCATTTATTTATGCTACCTTCGTGCTACAAAATTTTTTTTATTTTTATATGTTTACCTTTTCTGTTGTTATTTTTGCAATTCTGGACTTGGTTAAAGTACCTCATGCCCTTCAATGGCTCATGTAAACTCCTATCTTTTCTTATAAGATTTTATTTTTTTATTAACATATAATGTATTATTAGCTTCTTATAAGATTTTGACATATACAATTATGCCTTTAATCCAACCAGAATTTATTTTAATTATAAAATATAGAAATCATTCTACTTTCTTCCCAATTACACCAACAGTATTTATTTAAAAATTCAGACTTTCCTCGGTAAATTATCACCTTTGCCATGTGTTAAATTTTCATTTATACTGTATCTATTTCTAAATTTTTAAATTTTGTTCCTTCACTGGTACAATTTGGACTTAATTTTATGTTAGCTTTGTAATGTATTCCAATATTGAGTAGGTGAGTTTTCCCATTGGGCAGTCCCTGGACAGACATGGCATGTAACATGTAAAAACAGTTCTCTCTCTCTCTCTCTCAATGCTTTTTATGGCTATTTCCTTATATTTATTCTTCCATACAAATTTTAGGATCTAATTAAAAGAAAAAAAATGTATTGAATTAAATTTACAAAATAATTTTAGGAAATTTGACACTTAACGATACATTATCTATTGAGGAAAATATTTTCATTTGTTTCATTATGTCTTATATTTTTAAAAATTGCCTTGGGGTACCTGGGTGATTCAGTGGGTTAGAGCCTCTGCCTTCCCAGGGTCCTGGCAACGAGCCCCACATCGGGCTCTCTGCTTGGCAGGGAGCCTGCTTCCCTCTCTCTCTCTGCCTGCCTATCTGCCTACTTGTGATCTCTGTCTGTCAAATAAATACATAAAATCTTAAAATAAAATAAAAATTGCCTTGCCAGGGCTGCCTGGGTCACTCAGTTGATGAAGCATCTGCCTTTGGCTCAGGTCATGATCCCAGGGTCCTAGGATCAAACTCTCCATCCGGCTCCCTGTTCAGTGGAAAGCCTGCTTCTCCCTCTTCCTCTGCCGCTCTCTCTCTCCCTCTCTCTCAATCTCACTCTATCTCAAATAAATAAACCTTTTAAAAATTGCCTTGCCAAATTTGATTAACTAGCATTTTATTTAAATTTTCTGAACCTATAAAATGAAATTACTCTATTATTTCACTTTTTGTGTTTGTATGACTATGCTGGATTTGTAAAACTATTGTGAAGAGTTCAATGTTTTTGTGTATTCCAGAATAGTTTGGCAAGCAAAGGAATTATCTGGATTTGAAAGTTAGAAAAAATTTAGTTGTAACATTGCCCATACTTGTTGCTTTCTTTCATTATCTGAAAACAATTGTATTATGAAAAACTTCAAATATATATATATATATATATATGTAGAGAAAATATTATAATGAATCCTATGTAACTACCACCCAGCTTTGACAATTACCACAAGAATTTTCCATTCTTGCTTCACCCATCTTTCTACTTTTATTTTGCTGGAATATTCTAAAGCAAATCTAAGGGGAGGAGGTGGCCATGTGGTTAAGGTGATGGACTGGTAAAGGAATTCAGATTTCTTATCATTTCCACTCAAAGTAGCTCACTCTATTTCTCTAATGGATAAGGTTCTTTTTTTTTTAAAGATTTTATTTATTTATTTGACAGAGAGAAATCACAAGTAGATGGAGAGGAAGTCAGAGAGAGAGAGGGAAGCAGGCTCCCTGCCGAGCAGAGAGCCCTATGCGGGACTCGATCCCAGGACCCTGAGATCATGACCCGAGCCGAAGGCAGCGGCTTAACCCACTGAGCCACCCAGGTGCCCCCATTTTTTTTTTTTAAACACAGTCACCTCATCATACCTAAAAACAATTTTCCTGATTGTTTAAAATATTCTTTGGGTCGCCAGGGTGGATCAGTTGGTTAAGCATCTGCCTTCCACTCAGGTCATGATCCCAGGGTCCTGGGATTGAGCCCCACATTGGGCTTCCTGCTCAGCAGGGAGTCTACTTCTTCTTTCTCTCTCTCTCTGCCCCTCCATCTGTTCATTCTCTCTCTCTCTCTTTATCTCTCTCTCATGCAAGCATGCACTCTCAAATAAATAAATAAAATCTTAAAAGATACCCTTTTACTTTTGGTTTGTTTAAATCAGGATCCAAACATCTAGTGTATTGCTTTTTTGTTGTTCTGTCTCCCTATTCTCTTAATTTAGAAAAGATCTCCCTGATATGAGGAAGTGGTGATACAACATGGGGGCTTAAGTGGATAGGAGAAGAATAAATGAAACAAGATGAGATTGGGAAGGAGACAAACCATAAGTGACTCTTAATCTCACAAAACAAACTGAGGGTTGCTGGGGGGGCGGGGGTTTGGAGAAGGGGGGTGGGGTTATGGACATTGGGGAGGGTATGTGCTTTGGTGAGTGCTGTGAAGTGTGTAAACCTGGTGATTCACAGACCTGTACCCCAGGGGATAAAAATATATGTTTATTAAAAATAAAAAAATTAAAAAAAAATAAAGTACTCTCTTATCTCCTCCCACTCTGCCCTCCGTATGCCATTTATATGTTGAAAATCAGGTTGGGGTGGTGGGGTTCTGGACCTTGGGGAGGGTATGTGCTATAGTGAGCACTGTGAAGTGTGTAAACCTGGCGATTCACAGACCTGTACCCCGGGGCTAATAATACATTATATGTTTAAAAAAAATTTTTTTAATTATATTAAAAAAAAATCAGGTTGTTTGTCCTACAGTATATTCTAGATCAGGATTTAGTTATCTCTTTCCTTGTAGTGTTACTTAACTTGTTTCTCCTTTCTGTCTTTTTTTTTTTTTAATAGGCTGAAAGTTAGATAAAATCTTGATTATGTTTAAGTTAGATTATTTTGGGGGTGCCTGGTTGGCTCAGTCAGTTAAGCATCTGACTCTTTGTCTCTTTAACTCTTTGTCTCTTTAACTCTCTCTGAAAATAAATAAATAAATAAATCTTTTTAAAAAAGAAGTTGAATTACTTTTTGGCTGAAGATTCTTCATAGACGGTGTGATATATACTTTATACTGCACCCATGTCATTCTTTTGCCTTTAAGGTCTGATTGTCCCACTAGTAATGATACTGAGATTGATGGTTGACTTCAGGTATTACCAGGCTAATCCATTCATTATAAAGTTCACCATCAGCCTTTCATTTAATAATTTTAGCATCCCTTAATAAACTTTGCTTTCAGCCATTGTTTCATGAGGATTTATTAAAATGGGTTTTTTTCTTCTACCATTTTTTCTCCCTTTGTTAGCTGAAATTCCTCAACAAAAAACAATCTTCCCTTACAGCTATTTAGAAACACTGAAACACAGCTCATATAGGAAATGCAAGCTGCTGTCTTTTTATAAATAGTAGATTTAACTTCTCAAATATTTTCAATGATATTGGTCTTTGGGGTTTTAAAAAAACTTTTAGTCATTTATATTTAAAAAAAATTTTTCCTTCTAGATTTTCACTTTATTACCCTAGAATGCACAAAGCATTCTTGTATAATTCTTTTGACATCTATTATATCTCCCTTTCCTTTTTTAAAAATATTTTATTTATTGGGGCACCTGTGTGGCTCAGTGGGTTAAGTCCCTGCCTTTGGCTCAGGTCATGATCTTGGGTCCTGGGATCAAGCCCCACATCGGGCTCTCTGCTTAGCAGGGAGCCTGTTCCCCCCACCCCCCTGCTCTCTCTGCCTGTCTCTCTGCCTACTTGGATCTCTGTCTGTCAAATAAATAAATAAAATATTTTTTAAAAAATATTTTTTAAAATATTTTTATTTAAAGAAAAAAATCCCCCACAGAGAAGAGTGGGCAAACAAGCAGGAGGAGCAGGAGAGGGAGAAGCAGTCTCCCCACTCAGCAGGAAGCCCAACCTGGGCCTTGATCCCAGGACCCTGAGATCATGACCTGAGCCGAAGTCAGACATTTATAGGACTGAGCACTCAGGCGCCCTCCATTATCAAACCTAAAGTGCATGTATATTTATACACATATGTATACACACACATATATGTGTGCGTGTATATGTGTACTCTTAGGTCTGTTTATTACCTAGGATGTTTGTGTCTTATTTATATTTCCAAACAACCAGTTTTAGGTTTTATTTATCCTTCTGATTTTCCCTTCTATGAGTCACTTCCTAAGTGATTCCAATACTCACACCTGTTTCACATTCAGAGTGAGTCTGGGGTTGGGGGTAGTTTCTTAAGTAACTTATAATTCCAAATTACCTTACTGTTACATTTCTCCAGTTAACACAAATTTAATATCTAGTGCTTCATTGTACTACAAAGAAGCAAGTTAGGACTCCTCAGGAAAATATTTCTCCATTTTTTACTTCTCTTGTCAAACTACAAATTTATTTGCATTCTTGCCTTTTTTTTTTTTTTTTTTTACCATATCCCTTCTTACCACAGTAAGAGAAGGTGATTACCCAAATTAGTACTGCATCTATCTCTCCCACATTCCTAGAGATTCCAACTCATCAATTAATGTTTCTCAAGGGTCTTTAAATTTTAGCAACTGATTTTCTTCCCTAGTTGGTAAACAGGCTTGTGTCTCTCCCATCTTAGTTAAATGGACATATATTCCCTTTCAGTTACCTCTATGTCTTTTCTTTCCAGTACAGCCAAACCCCTGAAATAGAAGCTATTGTTTCTGCCCAAAGCCTTTTCTCTACTTTCATTACTTCTCCAAATCTCTCTTGCCAAAGTTACCAGGGCTTCTTCCTTGATAAAAACCAAGGGACTCACCACAGCATTGGATGCTCCTGACCTCCCTGTAATGCTTTCCTTTCTTAGTATCTTGGACTTCCCCCCACCCTTGTCCCCTAATTCCTCTATTCCTTCTTATTCTCCTCTGCAGGTTCTTCTTTCTTTCTAAAACAGGGAAGTCCTTCAAATATCAAACTTCCCACTGTTCTTCACTCTCTTTTCCCTCTTACCCTGGAAGAAAATAGCATAAATTAATCTTTACTGGGACACTTGGGTGACTCAGTCAGTTGAGCAGCTGCTTTAGGCTCAGGTCATGATCCTGAGGTCCTGATTGAGTCCCACATCAGGCCCTTTGCTCAGCGGAGAGCTTGCTTCTCCCTCTGCCTGCTGTTCTCTCTGCTTGTGCTCTCTCTCTCTCTCTCTTACAAATAAATAAATAATTTTTTTCTAAAACAAATTAATAAGAAATAAATTAATCTTTACAGAGAGATGCCTTCTGGAGCTTAACTCTCATCCAAAACATTCTTGTAGAGACTTCTGTGTCTACATTGGACTTGCCTAGATGTCCTCTTTGCCTTTGCCAATAGGCAGTGTCCAAACTGAACTCATAATTTTTCCTCAGAACTTGTTTTTCCTCCCATACTACCCTTTTGATGTATGGTACTGTTACATAGCCAGTTATCCAAGCCAGAGATCTGGCATGATAATGAGACAGTAAGATTACAAAACAGAAAAGCCTCTGAATATTGCAAGTAAAAAGATGATTTATTATATGCTTAAGGATAATCTCATAAAAGGCAATCATATATATAAAATGTATGTGTGTGTGTGAATTTTATATATCTATTTTAAGTAAGCTCTATGCCCAGCTTGAACCCACAACCCCAATTTAAAAGTTACCTGCTTTACTGAGTGAGCCAACCAGGTGCCCCATAAAAGGCAATTTTAAGAAATATAACCAGGGATTCCTGGTTGGCTCTGTTGGTAGAGTATGCAGGTCTTGATATCAGGATTGTGAGTTCAAACCCCACATTGGGTGTAGAGATCACATAAAAAAAAAAAAAAAATGCAACTAGACCTCAAAGGAATCTCTCTCCTCAAACTATTTCCCAAGCTCATCTGAATTGCTTTTCTTGACTTTTATCTATTTCTTCCTTCTGTGACTAGATGTTTCTACTAATCTATTGTTCACTAAGACCACTATAATTCTGATCCAATATGACCTTCCAGGCCGAGCCCACAAGTGAGGTCGCTGAATATCACAGTTCATAGCCAGGGAGAAGCAGATTGCCTCAACTTAGCTGAGTCAAGTGGTACAAACATGTCTGCTCATGTCCTCTACCATAACTCGATCTATAGATGGAAAGATTCTCTTTGAAGGGGTTGTGGAAAAGTTAGACCATATATCAAGTGTCAGTTCTTGACTTTCTCTCTTCACAAATCCTCATATCTATAAAAGAGTGATTGAGTTGCCTGGCTGGCTCAGTGGGAAGAGAATGTACCTCTTAATTTCAGGGTAGTATGTTCAAGCCCCACATTGGATATAGAAATTACTTAAGTAAATAAACTTGAAAATAAATTAATTAATTAATTAACAAACAAACAAATAAATAACAGTGATCAAGTTCTATCAGTTTCACCTAATATTTCACAATTCTAACCATTTCCATTTGCCTGACTCTTACTGTTTTTCAGATTCAGTTGCTTCTAGGAAGTTTTCTTGAATCTCACCCTCATTTCCGCATGTTCACCTCACTCCGATGCTCACTGCACCCTCGATCTACCTCAATCATAACATGTTCCCCCACAATTTCACAATTTTAATTGCTGTGCCATCTCTTCTCGGTATCTTTATTCCCATTTCTTTGCCAGCCAAATAATCAATAAGGGACCAGTCATTTCCTGTTTTGTTTTTATTAGCTTTTGGATTCTCAGAACTGAACACAGTGCCTAACAGGCACTCTGCAAATTGTTATCGAATGAATCAATGAATGAATGTCTTTGAAAAGCAGTTCACATATGGTAAGAATTTCCAGGTGTTAAAATTGATATGCCGTCGCATCTGTGGTGGTTTCTTTATTCATGTTTGTCCTTTAAAGAGAATAGTAACTTCATCTGAGGAAGTACTCCATGAATATTGAGTATTACATTAGGCAGTATTAAATTACCCTATTTGGTTTTGGTGTTGCAGGTGATGAAAACCCACTTTGATCCGACTGTAGCCTTATTCATTTTGATTATCCTTAGATCAAATAATGTAAGATACCCAATTACAGCCATGAACATGAATGATAGAATTACCATATGAATGGGTTTGAATTTCATATTAATATTAACTTTTAAAAAAATTAGGTAGAAAATTAGGTACCTTCTAAATAGAAGAAAGGCATCTATTGAAGTTGGAAACTGTCTATACTTACAAGTGAAAGAACCAGAAAAATAGCCTTAAAAAGAAAGTTAAAGTAAATAGTATTGATTATCTTCAGGTAATTCATCAGTCTCATTATGAATAGAATTTAATTTATACAATCACCTTGAATAAAATGAGGACAGGAGAATATTATTAGAAAGATCACATTCTGTTTAGTTAATCATTTCTGGAATAAAAGGCTGCTGGGATTCTCCAATGTTTGCCTTTTTGGTTGACATAACAGCAAGAATTATATAACTGTGTAACAGGACCTCACACTTGTCAGAAAGGTTAGAAATCAGCAACACAGGAAACAACAGGTGTTGGCTAGGATGCAAAGAAAAGGGAACCCTCCTACACTGTTGGTGGGAATGCAAACTAGCACAGCCACTCTGATGGAGTTTCCTCAAAAAGTTAAAAATAGAACCACCCTATGATCCAGCAACCCCACTACTGGGTATTTACCCACAGAATACAAAAACATAAACTCAAAGTGATACATGTACTCATATGTTTACAGCAACATTATTTACAATAGCCAAGATATGGAAGCAGCCCAAGTGTCCATTGATAGATGAATGGATGAAGAAGATGTGGTAGATTTATATAATGGAACATTATTCAGCTATAAAAAAGAATGAAATCTTGCCACTTCCAATAGTATGGAAGGAGCTAGAGAGTATAATGTTAAGCGAAATACGTCAGTCAGAGAAAGACAAATACCATATGATTTCAACTATATGTGGAGTTTAAGAAACAAAACAAGTGAGCAAAAAGAAACAAGAAAGAGAAAGAGAAATCCAGAAACAGACTCTTAATTATAGAGAATGAACTGATGGTTACCAGAGGGGAGGCAGTTTGTGGGGGGTGGGTCAAATCAGTGATGGGGACTAAGGAGAGCGTTTGTTGTGATCAGCACTGGGTGATATATGGAATTGTTGAATCACTCTTTTGTGCACCTGAAACTAATATAACACTGTATATCAGCTAACTAGAATTAAAATAAATACTTAAAAGAAAGCATGTAGCAGGCTAGTTGGGTTACCTGAAAGAAAAGAGCCTACAAGCTAATTGTGGTTGAAGGACATCAACAAGTAGGACATCAGTGGTAGGGACAGTTTCTTGGAGGCCCGTGGCTCCTGAGGAAGAGTGTGGCCCAGTTGTGGGGAGCTACTTATAGCTTGTGTTTCAGGGAGTTGTAAGGACCTACCAAAAGCCACCTGGGGAGACCAGTGAGGGTGTGACAAAGCTCTCCAGACTAACACAAACCCAGGTTTCCAAGGAGCATCAAGAACTGAATAATTCAAAGATGGAGGGACTGAGTTGTGATGAGACCGAGAAGGGAGAGTTTCTGGTGTCTGCCTGGTCTTCAGACTGTACTGTGGGAACTAACTCAGAGAAATGGAAGCAGTTGACTAGTGGAAGAAAAGACTACCCTTTTTCTTCTTCCCTCCCTCTTCTCCTTCTTCTCATCTCTCTATCCTCTTTCTCCCTCTACTCTCTCATACTTGCTATCTGTCCTTATCTGAATTATTGGAAAGTAGACATAAAAGCAAGACAAATCCCTGTTATTCATATAATCTTTTCCTGCAGCTTATCTTTCTGTGAACAAAGGCCTTAGATGGAAAGAACCAGATACTCTCTTATAAACCTCATTTCTGAAAATCTATTCATTGTTTTTTAATTCACTCATTTGTTCATCATTCATTCATCATTCAACAAACATTAATTGAGCCTATAATGTTCTGGGTATACAATTTATCTTCCAGATCAATTATTTTCAGCTCCCCCCCTTTTTTTGAGCCATACAAGCCTTTTTTTTCCCCCCAGAGTAAAAGATCATTGATGCTCAATATGGAAAACATAAAAGCTGCATAGAATGAATTGGGGTGGGGACATAGAACTTGGCCAACTGCTCCTACCCGGCCTTGTCCAGCAGGCCTTGAAAGATTCTGTGAAGCAGAGCATACCTACTACTGTTCTATAAGGATCACTTTTGGAGGGTGCTAGTGAACTAATGCATTAAGCTGAAAACTGGAAGAGAGCAAAGAATTAATCATTACTCCTATATTTCCCATACACTGTAGTTCAGAATAACCAACTATTTGATGAACAAGTTTCTCTCTATAGAATTACAGATAGAAAGAAGGAACGATATTGAATTCCAATGTCACCATCTTGTAAACCATAACAAATTAACAGATCTAGTCAGTGATCATCAGTGGGTGCTAACATCACAAAGAACGACAACCAGGCTTTCTGTGCCACCTAATAGAAGAATACACAGCACCACTCATGAAGTTGTCTTGGGAAAAAATCCAGTGTAAATCTTGCTAATCATTAGATCCCATTTACAGAAAATTTGAAGAACTTCTCTTCTCTGCTTTTCTAGAAACTGTCACCCCACATCAACACCTGCCTGATTTCAGGTGTTTCAGCACTAGCTCAGAGATTTGGGCAGAACAATTGAGGTATTAAGTGGCCAATTTCTTTATCCTTGAATCTTTGAATCTCCAGACAATTCTCTCTCCTCATCTTCAAACCCTCATTCTCTACTGGATCGTCCTCATCAACATTTAAATGTGCAATTAGTTCCCACTGAGTTCCATATTACTAAATTGGATATATGTCAATCTTCATCTTATTTGACTTGTCAGTTGCATCTGTTACAGATCCTCTTTGAAGCCATTCTTGACCGCTGCTAGTCCACTGCTAGTATGATATTACACTCTCCTGCTGGTTTCCTAGTCTCCTTAATCAGGGCTTCTCATTCTCTTCTGCCAAACCATCTTTATGTGTTAGACATTTTTTAAAGGTTCAGTTTTGAGGTACCTGGATGGCTCAGTCATTGGACATCTGCCTTTGGCTCAGGTCATGATCCCAGGACCTGGGATGGATCCCTGCATTAGGCTCCCAGGCTCCCTGCTTGGCGGGAAGCCTGCTCCTCCCTCTCCTCCTTTCCCTGCTTGTGTTCTCTCTCTCGCTGTCTCTCGTCCTCTCTGTCAAATAAATAAATTTTAAAGGTTTTATTTGTTAATTTGACAGAGAGATAGAGAGCACAAATAGGCCGAGAGGTAGGCAGAGGAAGAGAGAGAAGCCAGCTCCCTGCTGAACAGGGAGCACGATGCAGGACTCCATCCTGTGACCTGAGCTGAAGGCAGCTGTCCAACTGACTGAGCCACCCAAGCACCCCAATAAATAAAACTTTAAAAAAAAAAAAAAACCAAAACTTCAGTTCTGCTTTCCCTTCCTCCTCGTTCTGCTCTTTCTTTTTCTCTTCCTTGCATTTCAATTATTGCACCTTCAATTATTCATACTTCTTCAATGATTCATATGCAGATGACTCCTAAATTTGTATTTCCAACCCAGGCCTCTCTGATTGTTTTAAAACATGTCTGTCAATCCTTTGACAATCCTTTCATCAAAGATGGAGTCTAATTCATCTTTGCCTAAATATGATCTGGCCTTATGACTCTTGACAAATAGAATGCGTGTAACAGAAAATGTTTGTTGGCAGTGACACTGCATGACCTCTGAGGCCAATTAGAAGAGGTGATCCAGCTTCCTCCTGGTTCTTTCTCTCAGGTTGCATGCTCTAGAGCCCTGAATCATCACATAAGAATTCTGGTACGCTGAAGCTGACTGGAGAGACAGAGCAGACATCACACTGAGATAAAGACAGATGTCCGAGGAGCTTTAGCTATTCTAGACTCACAATCCTCCCAACCCAGTATCAGGGATGTGAGTGAGTCAGGTCTTCCAGATGATGCCAGTCCCAGCCATCATTTGACTGTGACCTCATGATAGACCCAAGCTAGAACACTTCAGTCAACTCATTTCAGATTTCTGACCCACAGAAACAGTAAAAGTAATAAATGACTATTATTGTATAAAGCCACTAAGTTTGGGGGGATTTGGTACATAGCAATAGATATTCAGAATACCCTCTGACTTCCACACAGACATCTTCGAATTCAGGACACACCATCCCAAAATATGCCACTTTGGCAAATTGATTATTTTGAGCTAAAGGAACTGCAGATGCAGGACCTCTTCTTTCCTATCTAAAAACAGTCCATAAAATCTCCCATGAGAAAGGTGCCCTCCCTGTATAGGAAGAAAAGAACATTCTTATCACCAGAAATTGGGAGCTGATGCTGAAATAGATCTATTAAAAAAAAACAAAACAACTTACCAAAATAACCCTTATCTTCCACTAGTCTCCCACCCCCATATCTCCTAGTCGCTTCTCCATATTTTACTGCCCCTCGGCCAAACTCCATTGTCTCATCATTTCTTCTCAAAGGTATTATTTCTTTATCTAAAAGATATATAAACTTTTTGCTCTGATCACTTTTCTGGGTCTTCATTTTTTGGTAAGATTTCCATGTACATGTAAAATTCTAATGAAACTTGTATGTTTTTCTCCTATTATTCTGCTTTAAGTCAGCTTAATTCTAAGTCCCAACCAGAGATCCTAAGAGAGTAGAGGAAAAATTTTTCTTCCCCTCGGTCTGGCCCAATTGTTTTCCAATTTTTTCCTTTTTTTTTTTTTAAAGATTTTATTTGTTTATTTGACAGACAGAGATTACAAGTAGACAGAGAGGCAGGCAGAGAGAGAGAGAGCGAAGCAGGCTCCCTGCTGAGCAGAGAGCCCGATGCGGGACTTAATCCCAGGACCCTGGGATCATGACCTGAGCTGAAGGCAGCAGCTTAACCCACTGAGCCACCCAGGCGCCCCCAATTTTTTCCTCTTGTTGAGTAGTTCATTACCTTCGTACATAATCCAATTCCCATTCTCATAAACTTAGCTTCATGTTTGATTTTCCCTCAAATAGTACTTCCCTCAGTCTTTTCATATTTCTTATCTGCCTTGTTTTTCCTAGAACTCTTATTTGCTAGCATCCCAGGTATTTGTGCAATATTTAAAAAAAAAAAAAATCCCTGGGATGCCTGGGTGGCTCAGTTGATTAAGTGTCTGCCTTCAGCTTGGGTCATAGTCCCAGGGCCTTGGGACTGAGCCCGGCACTGGGCTCTCTGCTCAGTGGGCTCCTTGCTTTGCAGGGAGCCTGCTTCTCCCTCTGCCTCTGCCTCTCCCTCCTGCTCGTTCTCTCTCCCCATTCTCCCTCACAAAAAAATAAATAAAATCTTTAAAAAAAAAATTCTCCAGGTGTAGCCAAGGCAGACAACCTATAGAAGAGATTGACTCTTACACACATATGCATGAACTGGAAAGCAGATCCAAGTGTTTCATGAAGATAGTTATCTCTGACTGAAGTAGAAGAACCATTAAGACCATTAAACTTGGGGCGCCTGGGTGGCTCAGTGGGTTAAGCCGCTGCCTTCGGCTCAGGTCATGATCTCAGGGTCCTGGGATCGAGTCCCGCATCGGGCTCTCTGCTCAGTAGGGAGCCTGCTTCCTTCTCTCTCTCTGCCTGCCTCTCCATCTACTTGTGATTTCTCTCTGTCAAATAAATAAATAAAATCTTTAAAAAAAAAAAAAAAGACCATTAAACTTTGACACATGAGTTGTTAATGAAAGCAATAATTTCCTTTCATGGAGGACATTAAAAGAATTAAATTCACAACAAATTAGGCATCTAAGCAGTAAAGATACAGTCACCTCTAAAGCTAGGATAAAGGTCTGAATGGCCAATGGTCTGTAAGGAATCTAATTTTAAAGTCTGATATAGACTTGGATTAGAAATATTTGTGCCCCGGTGCGCCTGGGTGGCTCAGTGGGTTAAGCCGCTGCCTTCGGCTCGGGTCATGATCTCAGGGTCCTGGGATCGAGTCCCGCATTGGGCTCTCTGCTCAGCAGGGAGCCTGCTTCCTCCTCTCTCTCTGCCTGCCTCTCTGCCTACTTGTGATCTCTCTCTCTGTCAAATAAATAAATAAATAAATAAGAAATATTTGTGCCTGTATATACTTCTGTATTTCTGTATATACTTCTACCTTGCCTATTCCAACCAAGGGATACATGATTCATTTTCTATGGTCTTGATTTCTCTTGGCCTTGATCTACACTGGGAATGGAAAGAGCAGGATAAACCAAGAGAAACTTCATGAAAGTAAAGAAAAGGAAGGAGCAGAAGAGGGGCAGTAGGACTAGGAATGCCAGGTCTGTCCCAAGAGGGGAGGAAATGAGACAGGATGTCAGTTAAGAGAGGTTGCACCCTAGATGGGCTCAAATGGAATTTCCTTTGGGGGGCTTCCATCAGCATACTTCTGTCTCAGAAGGAAGAGCTACTGCCTTTTCTTGTGAGAAATATTGATCATGAATGTTAATAAATAGAAAAAGGCTATTGATGTATAATGTCTAAGTATACAGCTTCATATAGCTCCAAACTATAGTGTGTTAAATCGAAGAATAATTCTCTGGTAAGAAAATACAGTAACTGATTTTTTTAGAGGGAGAGAGAGAGACACTCAGAGAGAGAAAGATCAGAGAGAGAAAGAGGAAGTAATCCTTCATAAATTTCCAAGAAAATATATTAATGGGGTGCCTGGTTGGCTGGTAGTAGGGCATGTGACTCATTCAGGGTTGTAAGCTCAAGCCCACATTGGGTATAAAGATTACTTAAAAAAAAAAAAAATCAATGAAATGAAAGTCCAGGCTCAATGTCACCTATGCGGCAGCATATCAGAACATAAAATAAATTGGTAACTCAGTCCCCAGATACTTTGATACAATGAATAACTCACCAAAGCAATGCATATTTAATAGAAAAGGCCCCACGTGAAGCACTGTGGTAATCTAGAATCAACACAAACAGCTTCTGATACTAGACACATTAAGTGTGAGGTGTTGGGGGAAAACAGGTCTCTGTTCTTGACAAGTACAACATCTGAGATGACATCTGAATAATTAATATGTTTAACCTGGATAATACATTTCCAGAAGGAATGTGTTACTCTGGATACAAATTTTCAAATAACAAACAGCACTTCTTATTGTCACCTCCCATTATGTGTCTTTCATCACTTATTAGCCAGCTGTGCTGCTATGTAGGGAGAAATAAACACGTAACAGATGCTCCGAGAACTTAAGCCATGAGGTGTTTTCGAACATGGCTAGCTACCTTGGTTAGAGATGAAAGATGTCTGCACTGGAAAACAGATTAGATTACCTATAAGAGTAATAGATGGGGCATCTGGGTGTCTCAGTGGGTTAAGCCTCTGCCTGAGGCTCAGGTGATGATCTCAGGGTCCTGGGATTGAGCCCCCTTGGCTCTTTGCTCAGCAGGGAGCCTACTTTCCCTTCTCTCTCTGCCTGCCTCTCTGCCTACTTGTGATTTCTCTCTCTGTCAAATGAATAAATAAAATAAAATCCATCACTTCCTAGCTCTGTGATCTTGGGCTAAGTTATTTAAACTTTCCAAGACTCAGTCTTCTTTTCTTCCTAAGATGGTTATGACGATTAAACAAGATAATCCACTTAACAACAAACATATCAGGCACAGGGTAAATGTTTGATAGATGTTAGCAATTCATTATTTCATTTTTATTGAATTGCATATGTAAGAGCTTTGGAGCGTAAGGACATGGTTCGAAGTAAGCAAGTTGGTTTGGTGCAGTACTGCAGCTGAGGCTGCTGCTTAGTGGCAAAAAAACAAATGAAACAAAACTAAAAACAACTGTATGAGTGGAGCTCCAAATCTCTCACCTAGGAGTTTAACTTTTATCCTCTACACACTGAAGTTCTGTGTAAAGTTTCAATAAAAAAAATAAATACTACTATTTCCTTTCTAAAAATGATTTTATTTATTCTACACAGAGAGCGAGCGAGCAGGAAGAGGAGCAGAGGGAGGGGGAAAATCAGACACCACACTAGTGCAGAGCCCAAAATGGGGCTCAGGCCCAGGACCCTGAGACCATGACCTGAGCCAAAACCAAATAAATACAGTAAATACAGTCACCCCAACGCTATTATTTCTTAAGTAATTTATAACAATTGATAGTGGGTAGAGCCTCTGATTTGAAATCCATATATCTATGATAAAATCAGAAAACTAGAGGTAATAGAGAATTTATATAATATAACAAATAATATCTACAAAAAATCTATGGCAGCAATATACTTAATAGTAAAATGTTGACAGACTTCCCTCTGAGATAAGAAATGAGAAAGAGATGTCTGCTTTTCATTCAATATTGTACCAGCCAGTACAATAAAGCAAGAAAAAGAAATAAAAGGTATAAAGATTGGAAATGAAATAATATAAGTGCCATTAACTTCAAGTAATATTATTTTAAACATAAATATCCAAAATAGTCTATAGATAACTGTATTTAATGACTTCATTAAAATTGATGGGTGCAAAGACAATATATGAAACTCAATTCTATTTCTTCTTAAGATTTTATTTATTTATTTATTTATTTGTGGAGAGAGAGAGAGTGCAGGCTGGGGGAGGGGCTGGCAGGGAAAGGCTGGGATGGGGGAGGGGGCGGAGCAGGAGAGAATCCCTAGCAGATTCCATGCTGAGCATAGACCCAGAGCCTGAGGTCATGACCTGAGCTGGAACCAAAAGCCCAACACTCAACCAACTGAGTCACCCAGGCACCCAACACAATTCTATTTCTATATCCCAGATACAAATAGAAAATAAATTTTTAAAAAGATAAAATTTTTGATACTTTCAAAAATATAAAATACATAGTAGTAAATTTAGCAAACAAGATGTTAGTAGGATAAATTTTTAAAACATGTTCTTAGATTGGAAGACTTAATGTTGAAAGAATGTCAATTCTTTATAAATTGACTTTCAGTTCAATGTGATCTCATTAAAAATCTCAACAGAAAATTGTGAGTTGAGGGGCGCCTGGGTGGCTCAGTGGGTTAAGCCGCTGCCTTCGGCTCAGGTCATGATCTCAGGGTCCTGGGATCGAGTCCCGCATCGGGCTCTCTGCTCAGCAGGGAGCCTGCTTCCCTCTCTCTCTCTCTGCCTGCCTCTCCATCTACTTGTGATCTCTCTCTGTCGGGTGAATAAATAAAATCTTTAAAAAAAAAAAAAAAGAAAATTGTGAGTTGAGAAGGTGATAGTAAAATTTACATGAAAATGCAAACAGCTAAGAATAAAAAAAATGTTGAAGAATATAAATTGGAGGCCTTGCTGTATCAACAATCATTGATATCAATGATTGTTATAATAACAAAGTCTATAAGGCATCAGTGCAAGAATAGAAAACTGCAGAGTCCAAAAAGAGACCCATATGCATTTTGACACTTGCATTACATTAAAGGTAGAAATACAGAGAAGTGGAGGAAAGACAGTGTTTTCAATGTTGGATATCCTTATAGGAAAAAACAAAACTTGACCCCCATCTCACACAATACACAAAAACTAACTCCAGATTGATTTGGGTTCTAAGTGTAAAAGACAAAACAGTAAAGTTTCTAGATAGTAATTTAGGAAATTATCTTTATAATTCTCACATTTTCTCTCTCCCAGATCTTATATAGGAAACTATTTCCAGAAGACAAAATAATCAACTCATTTACATTAACATGGAAGTTCCAGGGATTGGATGTACCATTTGAGGTCATATGTTCCAGTTCCTCATCACAATGCATAAAAAGACTGACAACAGTTTGGCTGTTAGCATTCCCAGGCCCTTCAACTGGACTATGGAGTAAATTTCCTACTATGGAAGTTAAGTGCCAGACTGCTAGGCTGAGGAGGACACTTCAGTCTCCTGCGATCATATCTCTGAGTTTGGGTTGTTCCTGAATTGTTTCACTTTGAAGGAGGTATTTTGCCTGGAGCTAGTGGAGGATCCTAAATCCTCAGAAGTTGTTTTGAGGAAAGAGGGGATATGGCTCATTACCATATGAGGTATGAGCAACCAACTGTCTTGGTTTGCCTGTGACGGGGTGGTGGTGTCAGGACAGTCCCTCTTGACTCAGGACTGGAATCATCTAAAGGCTCACTTATTAAACATCTGGTTGGTGATGCTGACAACTGACCGGGAACTTAGCTGGAGTTATTCACTGAAACACCTCTACATGAACTGTCTATGAGGCTGCTGGGGAATCCTTGCCACATAGTAGCTGAATTCAAGAGTAAATACCCCAAGAGAACCAGACATAAGCGTGTCACCTTTTATGGTCTAGCCTCAGATGTTACATAGCATCACCCAGTCACCCAGATTCAAAGAGGAGAACCCTAAGTACCACATCTCCATGGGAAAAAGGCATATTGTAAGAAGAGTGGGTAGGATGGGAGATACTGTTGTGGCCATTTCTGGAAAATACAATCTGTCACAGTTTTATACAGAGTGCACTGAGATATCCCCAAGGACTTGAGCATACAGGTGATGGGTGGGGAGTGGTCAGGGGAAGAGAAAGAAACCATCTTCTTAAGTGCTTCTCATTATCTCATGCATCTCATGGATCCAGTTCTGTCCTGGGAATTTTAGGTTTTTTAATATGGGCTGGATTTCCATAAAATTATGATAGAGAGAACAATGTGGCTGGAAAGCCCATCTGTCCACAGTTCAGGTGTGCTTTATAACATTGGTGATATTATATGAATGCAGAGTGGGGGCCGGCCACCTGATGTTGTAGGAAGACTATCAGCTTAGAATTAGAAATTCTGTCTCCTTCCACTGGCATCTCCAGTGTTTCATCTTGTGACTTTGGTCAAGTTACTTTTGTGTCTTAGGTGGCTCATTTTTTAAATAACCAATTTATCTTGATATCAATGCTTGACCTATTCACTTGAAAGCTATAGGAATCAAATAAGATAATTTTGAGAAGGGTGTCTGGGCGGCTCAGTCGGCTAAATGTTTGATTTCAGCTCAGGTCATGATCCCAGAGTCCTGGGATAGAGCATTGCTTTGGGTCATTGCTCAGGGGAGAGTCTGCTTCTCTCTCCCCCTCTGCCCCTCCCCCTGCTAGTGCACGCGCTCTCTCTCTCTCTCACTCCCTCCCAAATAAATAAATAAAATCTTGAAAAATAAGGTAAGTATGAGAAACTACTGTGGAAGCATGAAACTACTATATTATATAAATATGTCAAGTTTAACATGTGCTTATCTTCAAGAAGGCTAAGTACAGAAGCAAAGACAGAAACATCTTTGGATGGGAAGGCAGTGTAGATTACCTCTGAGGTCTTATCAGATCTGTAATGAAGACCTTGAACCAAACTACTTATACCTGACTTACTCAATTAAAACATTTTTAACCAACCGAGGACCAACTAACAATTAGATGACTAAACCGTGTTTAAGGCATTGATACAGTAAATCTGTAGATCAACAGAGATCCAAGTATACTCATTTTTTTGGAAAATAATAAAGAAGAATAGTTTCTACATTTTTATAGATCCAGAGCTTAACAAACTTTTAAACTTAGTCTCATTTTATTTAATCAATGTTCCACTCCACTGAACTTCATAATGCAGAAAATGGACCATATTGTAGAAAAGGCTATTGGGAAACTGAAAATTGAAAAGTAACGATCACAAGCCACTATGGAAAGTGATTGTAAAAAACTGAATAATAAATGATGGGGCACCTGGGTGGCTCAGTGGGTTAAGCCTCTGCCTTCGGCTCAGGTCGTGGTCTCAGGGTCCTGGGATGGAGCCCCGCATCTCTGCTCAGCAGAGAGCCTGCTTTCCCCTTTCTCTCTCTGCTTGTCTCTCTGCCTACTTGTGATCTCTTTCTCTGCGTCAAATAAATAAATAAAATCTTTAAAAAAAAAATCTGAATGAAAAATGAGTAACGCTAAAAAGGATGTTAAATTTCCCAAATTAGTAATGAGTCTAGTAAAGAAGTCACAGACTGAAGGGGTGATAATAACCACCTTGTTGGAGGATGAATTTGACTGCATTTCTGTTTCTAAGACAGCAAGTTAATGAACAGCTCACAATGACATGGAAAGTAATTTGAAATACACAGTAAGTTAATCAATGCTTGTTTTAGGATTGCTGAGCTAGGGAAATTGCTGGCCCAGAAAGAGAAATGCTTTGGGTCTCAGCTTCCAGCAGAAGGTCTGAGGCCTTCTCACCTGGCTTTTCTTCTTGGGTTGCTTCAATCTCTCTCAAAGCTTCAAACAATCACTTTTCATGAGTGTGTGCCCTTCTGTCATGAACTTCTTCACTCTCTGAGCCCGATGCACATCACCAACGGCCTACGAATTTATAGGGCAACCTACTGTCCCATTTTATTAGGAATGAGGGGATTTTCTGGAGGCAGGTTTTCAGTGCTCTAACTGGGCAGGGCCCAAGCACACTGGGACAGGTTACACCTTACTACTGAATAACTCTCCCTGAGGTGACCTACACTCAGTATATCCAAAAGTCACTGACCATCTCAACACAGTTGCTCACGGTATTCTCTCCAGCAATACCCAGCACCCCGTCTGTGCTGACTACTGCGTTAGAAACCTTGGAGTCATCACAGACCTCTTCTCCTCACCTATCTCCCACACAAAATTAATTGAGTCCTCTGAGTGCCTCTTTTGAAAGTGATGTCTATTCATTTGGTTTAACTTCCTCATCATCTCTTACATGGACTTTTGCAAAGGCCTCCTGTTATAAAATGAAATGATACTTAAATATTCACCCCCTAACATATGTTTCATTACTGATATTATTTGGACCCTGTATTCAGTTTCTTTATTAATAAAAATTATTAGTATACCTTAGTGTCAATGAAAGACTGAGAAAAGTCTTTTCTCAGAGGAGAAAAGATTCTTCTTCTCTGAAGAATATCCTATTGCTCTGAAGCAATAGATAGAATCCTAGATTGGGGGAGTGGGATGGAAAGTTGCTATAAAGGATGATTTGGGGACAATCAGTGAAAACTGAATATGGTGTATATATTAGATAATAGTATTTTATCAGTATTAAATTTTTTGAGTTAGGTCATCATTCAGTAGTTAGGTATCTAAATGTCTTTGTTCTTAGGATTTACATGCTGTAGGGGTGAGAAGCCATGATCTGGGCAACTTTCATATTTTCAGTGAACCATTTTTTAAAAAAATTAAAAATCAGAAGGGGATAAAATAAAAAGTAAAAAAAGATACATTAGGTGTGTGTAAGCACTTGCAGCATTATTGAAACAAAACAGGCTGGCCCACATCAGGCAGTGTGTTCAAAGGTCCCATTTACAGCAGATATCTAGTGTGAGGGAAACATAAGCTGTGAAGCCAAAGGCTTTCCAGAAGGCCATTTCTGGTCTTAGGAGGAGATTAGGGGGTCCCATGAGCGAAGGTCTATGGATAAACAATGGGATTTGTCAAGTAGGTGCTAACCAAAGGAAAGGTTGGAGGAAGTCTAATAGAGACAGAAGCAACAAATGTTGTCTACTACAATCCAGCCTTCCACTTTCTGATTTTTTTCACATCTCTGAAATAAAAAAGTGAAGTCTTGAAAGGGTAAATCTATAGTATCAGGTCAACTGGCTTATGTCTTACAGAAACCAGATCAGACCTGACCTTGCTGATAATCCCACCTCTGAATCATTTAACCAGTGATTAGAAATCAGGTAACAGGCAGTGAGGTTGGCCCCTGAGAAGAACACCTGTTTCATGAGTTTTATAAGGTAAATATCATCCCCATTTTATAGATGAGAATATCTGAGGCTCAGCAATCTTCCAACCTGCCCAAAGCAGACTAGAGACTCTGGCCTGTTTTAGTCTAAAACATACGTTCCTTGCCCAATACCAGTGGCCTCATGCAAGAGGGGCTTTCTGCATGGAATGAACACTGGCCAACGGAGTGTCACCCTAACATTCACTCCACTGTGAATCCCCCAAAATGGGTCTCTGCTCACTGGGAACCAGGTGACCATATGACTCTTCTCTGCCAATAGACTTTTGGGTCCTAGAGTCTCTGCCTGAATCACCTTTGTGTCTCCACAGGACAACCCATTTCTTGGGTGCTAATCAATGTTTGTTGACTTAATTAATAAACAATAGGCCATCTTCTACTCTTGCTGAGCCTCTTTCCAATGTACTTTGGTTCCCTGTGGGGTTGGGATGCTTAGCCTCCAACTCACAGTCTAGAAGGGCTCTGCCTAACATGTATTAAGCAATTTCATTGTCAGGCTTTGTTCTAGATGCTTTACACATAATAAACCATTTACTTGTCATGACAAATCTATGGGATACAAATCATCCTATTTCTGTTTTAAGTTTCAGGAAACTGAAGTTCAGAAGCATTTAGTGAATGCATTCAAGGTCACACAGCTAGAGAGAAAGCCAGGACTTTGAATCCAAGCAGTGTGATCCAGAACCTGTACCCTCAAATATTAATAATGAAGAGCTTACAATTTTCCAAATGACCACCCTGCCCTTTTCTGTTCTTTCCACCTCTTGTAGTTCTGCACTTCCCTGCTCACCATTGAGCCTAAGGGACATCTTCACGTTTTCTCTGCTGTTACAAGTGACAGTTAAGAGCAAAACAAAGTGACAGTTTCTTTCCAGAATCTCTGTTGCCTACCTGCTTGACATAGATGAGTCTTACTTCCTTATCTTTGTCAGGCACATTTAGAGATGAAGCTGTTGAAAGGGAGTTCAGTTCAGCTTTTTATTTTTTATTTTTTCCCCACAGAACACATGGATGTTCCTGGTAAATAAACCAAAACCCAAAGTTTCATGGCAAAGAGCTGTTGATTAAAGAAGCTTGAAGAGAGAGATATAAAGCAAGCAGCACAGAAGCTAGAATGGTCTGCAAATCTCTGCCAGGCACAATCTTAATTTTATTGAAACAACTGCTAAGACAAGTTATTTAATGTAACCAAAATAGTAACAAACTCATATTTAAATTCATGACACTAATTTATGTTTCTTCCGAATTTAGTAATTACTATTTTCCCACCCTACACATTTTTCTTTTCCCCCTTTTATTCTTTCACTGAATTTATTTTTTAGATTTTTTTTTTTTTTTTTTTTTTTAAGTAATCTCTATACCCGTTGCAGGGCTTGAACTCACAACCCTGAGATCAAGAGTTGCATGCCCGGGACTCCTGGGTGGCTCAGTTGGTTAAGCAGCTGCGTTCAGCTCAGGTCATGATCCCAGCGTCCTGGGATCGAGTCCCACATAGGGCTCCTTGCTTAGCAGGGAGCCTGCTTCTCTCTCTGCCTCTACCTGCCACTCTGTCTGCCTGTGCTCACTCTTGCTCCTCTCTCTCTCTGACAAATAAATAAATAAAATCTTAAAAAAAAAAAAAAGAGTTGCATGCTCTACCAACTACACCGGCCAGGTAATGCTCCTGAATTTATATTACAAAATAAACACAGTTAGTGTGAATTTTATACTTGTGTTGTTTGTATAAACAACAATCAATTTATAAGAAAATATTAGTTAATATGAAATCCTTTTCCAGTTTATGTTTCTTTCCTTTCTTTCTTTTTTTTTTAGATTCACTTATTTATTTATTTGACAGACAGAGATCACAAATAGGCAGAGAGGCAGGCAGAGAGAGAGAGAGGAGGAAGCAGGCTCCTGGCCGAGCAGAGCCCGATGTGAGGCTCGATCCCAAGACCCTGGGATCATGACCTGAGCTGAAGGCAGAGGTCTTAACCCACTGAGCCACCCAGGCGTCCCTCTTTTTTTTTTTTTTTACTTTAAACTCAATTAATTAACAAATAATGTATTATTTGTTTCAGGGGTACAGGTCTGTGATTCATCAGTCTTATATATACCCAGTGTTCATGACAACACATACCATCCCCAATACCCATCACCCAATTACTCCATTCTCCAACCCTCCTCCCGTCCAGCAATGCTGTTTGTTTCCTAAAATTAAGGGTCTCTTATGGTTTGTCTCCCCCTCTAGTTTCATCTTGTTTCATTTTTTCCGAATTGTGTTTCTTAGAAATAGACTCTGTGACAGAAGTTAGCCTGTGATTCCATTAGGGAATGAATGCTCTTAAGACCAATACCTGAGGAGGAGGGGTGCAAGGCAGAATTAGGAAGTCGATTTGAGACGCAGGCCCAACAAAGGACTCAGCTAGTCTTACAAGGTTGTCCTATAGACGGAGAACTCTTCAGAACTGTCCTGAGTTGAGGAGAGGGAACCAGGCATTTATCTCCTCACATTTGTTAGTCATTGGAAGCAGACTAGCCCTGAAGAGACAGGTGTTCTTAGGTAAGGAATTTTCTTGAAACCCAGGCAACCACCAAAGAGAGCTGACACCTGAGGGCTGACTCCTCGTAGCTGCTCCAGGCAGTTGCAGGGATCAGGTCTTCATTCCTGAAAGGGGACCTAGGTGTCGTGTGACAATGTCCAGCACAGAAACTAGTTAAATGTAACTCCCTGCTTGTTTTTCAAACTCTAAGAAAAGTCACATCACTGAATCTCCTCGGCAACAACACATTTCATCAGTCAAATGCAGTCAGTTGTCTTTTTTTTCAACCATATGCTGAGACCACGGCAGAAGCAAAGATCCTGAAAAGAGACTCCATCGAGCAGCAGGAAACATACTTATAACCACGGGTAGTACAAGAGCATTCTGCGAAGAGCCACAGCACAGGCAAGGCAAAGTGATTCTGAGAACACAAGGGGAAAGATGGATTCTGACTAGAATTCTGACTACAATTCCAGGAGAGGGAACTAAGGAAGCAAAGCACAAAGGGAATATGAGGGCACAGAAAGGGGATGGATTATAGTTGGGCACTTCTGGCTCTATCATCAAAGAACATGGAGGGATTGAGTTCAGTTAGCATGTGGTGGACTGAAGTGAAAAAGAGGTTATAAGATAGGACATAGGCCTGATCACGGAAGTTGTAGATATCTATAGCTGGGTAACAGGCAAGAGTCTCAGTCCACAGACTCACATCTGAAAGATACGTTACAACCAGTTACTTCTTATGAATGAGTTTAATTATTTCTTTGAGTCCTATCCTGCTGGGCTGATAAGAAATGAATCTCAGGGACGCCTGGGTAGCTCAGTTGGTTAAGCAGCTGCCTTCAGCTTGGATCATGATCCAGCATCCTGGAATTAAGTCCCACATCCAGCTCCTTGCTCCGAAGGGAGCCTGCTTCTCCCTCTGCCTGCCATTCTCCCTGCCGTGCTCTCTCTCTCTCTCTCTGACAAAAAAATAAAAATAAAATCTTAAAAAAAAAAAAAAGAATCTCATTCACTCTTTATGTTTCCCCTCAGATATGCCAAAAAGGGAGTTGTAACACAGTCAAAGAAGCAGGGGTGGGATAGGGTCCTCTGGTCATGTCCATCTCTGCAGGCGCTGGTGGAGATGGCCCTTGCTTCTGTCCATATAACTCAATCCAGTCCAGTGACTCTATGCAGTCACATCACACTCAAGACCTAGGACTTTGCAGATGTTTTTATTTTGGTCCACATAGTGGCATTCAGACATGTGAATGAATTGCAACATGTAACATCAGGAGATTTATCCTACAACATACAGATTTATTTGTTTTTTAAAATGGAGAGATATGGTAACTCTAGATCTACATTCTCTTCTGACATGTCTAGGCCAGAGCTAAGTATTGAGTTTGCAATCCCTGTCCTACACGTCCCATGCAGTGTTATTCCTCTTGGAGGGCTTGCTGCATTTTCTGAGTACTATCCAAGTGAACCATGAGGCTCTCTACTGCTCAAAAATACCAGAGTTCTTAGGGCATCTGGGTGGCGTGGTAGGTTGGGTGTCTGCCTTCTGCTTGGATCATGATCTCAGGGTCCTGGGATTGGGCCCCCTCGGACTACTTGCTCAGTAGGAAGCCTTCTTCTCCCTCTACCTCTGCTCCCCCTGCTCTCTCTTTCTCTTTCTCTCTCTCAAATAAATAAATAAAATATTTTAAAATAAAAAAGTTTAAAAAAATGTCAGAGTTCTTCTATGGGATTGATTAAGCTTTAGGAGATAAAGACAGGAAATCTGAAAAGCTCGTGTTTTTGCACAGTTGCAGAGGCAAAGAGCCAGCTGCCTGCTTGAATGAGGGAAGAACAAGTGGAAAAGAAGGGTAGAAATTTGAAACTAATATTCAAATTATCATCAGCTGCATATATTAAAGAGTTTGGATATTTTTCTTTTGGGGATAACAGTTTCTGTTCATGATGGGCACTTCTGCAACTTTTTTTGGATGATAAAATTGTTTAGAACTGTTAAGATGACCTCGATTTTGCTGGCAGCATCAAATCCCCACAGTCAGAGACCAGTTTAGTATATGTCTCCTGGGCTCCTTCAGGCCTGACCAGGGTGTTGAGGTCAGCCACATAGTGTCGTGCAGCTTTTCCAAAGAGTGCTTGATCTGAGGATTGATGGCCTTGATATCTATAGTAAAAACCAATGTGCTCTTCTCCATCTTCTTTACAGTCAAGGAGAACTTGATGATGGCATTGTGATCTAATTTATTCTTGGATCCTTCGGTTTCCCTTGGAATCACAGTGCATAATACCATGGGAGGCAGGTAACAACTGGGCCTTTTGGGAGCTGTAGTTGCCTTTCAGCATAGCCTTCTTAATCTTCAAAGCCTTTGCTCTTGCTTTGATATCATAAGGGACATGGTTCTCTTTTGCCTACGATGCCATCTCTGTATAAAGGTCATAACTCATTTTAATTTCCATTTATGATGACTGACAACCCTTGCTATGGTTATAGGACATGCTCAGGGAGGGGCCCCCTGGGTGATGCAGTCAGTTAAGCGTCCAACTCTTGGTTTTAGCTCAGGTCATAATCACAGGATCTTAAGATCAAGCCCAGTCCTCAGGCTCTGAGCTCAGCAAGGAATCTGCTAAAGTTCCTCTCTCCCCTTTATTTCGACCCCTCCCCACACTCACTCACTCTTTCTCTGTCAAATAAATAAGCAAATCTTAAAAAGAGAAAGAAAGAAAGAAAGAAACAAATGCCTAGTGAGAAAGAGACAAGCCATGTGGAGAAGGGTGACAGAAAATAGAATTTTACTGTGTTTACCACTATCTACAGTTGAGTCTTCAAGTTAAAAAACTCTACCAACCTAGAGAATCAGCATCTCATTCTCCACAAAATCAACAAGAAGTTTAAACCAGCATCCCAAAGGTATTAATTTATGAAGAAAAACTTAACTGCCAAATGGAGAAGCCATTATATTGCCCTGTCAGAGTACTCTGTATCTTGAAAAAATAAACACCTGGGTAAAACCAGAAGTTAACTGGTTAATGTGGAATTAGGACAGGGGAAATTAGATGGCTCTAATATCTGTTATCATTAAAATGACTGATACACCTATCTATGTAAAAAAGATACCCTATGAAAGACAGACACACCTGCATATGAAAGACAGGTCCACCTGTCGACACTATGGGGATCCTCTCCATGGCTAGCTGGTGCGCCCTCTTTGCTGCTGAGATAGGGAGACATGGTATCAACTTAAGTCTGTGGGAAAGCAAAATAATGGCTCCTCAATGATGTCCATATCCTATCCCCTGGAACCTATAAATATGTTATATTCTTTGGAAAGAGGGAATTAAGGAAAATAGATTTTGGTTGCTAATGAACTAAACTTAAAATACAGAGATTATCCTGGATTATCTCAGTGGCCTCATGTTGTCGTAGTATACCACATTTTGTGGGGCACCTGGGTGGCACAGTCGTTGAACGTCTGCCTTCGGGTAGGGTCATGGTCCAGGGGTCCTGTGAGCAAGCCCAGCATCAGGCTCCCTGCTCAGTGGGAAGCCTGTTTCTCCCTCTCCCACTCCCCCTGCTTGTGTTCCCTCTCTCATTGTGTCTCTCCCTCTGTCAACTAAATAAATAAAATCTTAAAAAATTATATACCACATTTTGTTTACCCACTCACCTGATGATGGACATTGGTTCTAACCACCTTTTGGCTATTGTGAATAATGCTGACATGAACATATGTGTAAAAATATCTTTCAAGTTCTTGCTTTCAATTCTTTGGGGTATATACCCCGAAGAAGAATCACATGGTAATTCGATCTTCAATTTTTTGATGAACTACCATGTTGTTTTCCCCAGTGGCTACACTTTACATTCTCACCAATGGTGCACAAAAATTCCAATTTCTCCACATCCTCACCAACACCTTTTTTCTGCTTTTCAGATAGTAGCCATCCTAATGGGCGTGAAGTAATACCTCAATGTGGATTTGGTTTCCATTTTCCTAATGGTTAGTGATGTTAAATATCTTTTTATGTGCTTATTGGCCATTTGTAGATCTTTGGAGAAATGTCTGCTCAAGGGGTGCCTGGGTGGCTCAGTGGGTTAGGCCGCTGCCTTGGGCTCAGGTCATGATCTCAAGATCCTGGGATCGAGTCCCGCATCCGGCTCTCTGCTCAGCAGGGAGCCTGCTTCCCTTCCTCTCTCTCTGCCTGCCTCTCCGTCTACTTGTGATTTCTCTCTGTCAAATAAATAAATAAAATCTTAAAAAAAAAAAAAAAAAGAAATGTCTGCTCAAGTCCTTTACCCATTTTTAGATTGTTTTTATTTTTGTTTTTTTTGGTTATTGTTGAGCTATAGAAGGTTTGTTTTTTTTTTTTAATATATTCTGGTTATTAGTCCCTTACAGGATCTATGATTTGCAAATATTTTATTCCATCCCATAGGTTCCTGGGCTTTGTTTGTTTGTTTGTTTAAATTCAGCTTGATAGACATATTTATATCATCTGCCTGGTCCCTTTGGGCATTTGGATTTCTGATCCCTCGCTGACACTCTCTTAGATGTAGCATTTAACATGCGTCCCTGAAGTTAACACAAGTCTCCTTGGTTAGATTTTAGATATTTTCCACATCTTCAGTTAGTATTTGTATACAATTTCTTTTGTCGTATCATTTGTACAAGTGGATGAACTCATCTGTTAAATTCTGAATCTACCTAATTTCATTTTTCATTAATTTTAATTTGGGAAGTACCGTGCTGTGATCCCTGTGAATGTGTGATTTAGCTTCACTGATCTTATTCAAATCACTTCTTTTTACAGGTGGACCTTGAACAACATGGGTTTGAACTGCCACTTACACAGGGATTTTTTTCCCATAAATATGGTACAGTACTATAAATATATTTTCTCTTCTTCGTAATTTTCAAGTAACATTTTCTTTTCTCTAGCTTACTTTATTGCAAAATACAGTATATAATGCATATGACACATAACTGACTATGTTATCAGTAAGGCTTCTGGACAATAGGTTATTAATTGTTAAGTATACCTGGATTTTTTTTTAAGATTTTATTTATTTGTTTGACAGACAGAGATCACAAGTAGGCAGAGAGGCAGGCAGAGAAAGAGAAGGAAGCAGGCTCCCTGATGAGCAGAAAGCCCGATGCGGGCTCCATCTCCAGACCCTGGGACCATGACCTGAGCAGAAGACAGAGGCTGTAACCCACTGAGCCACCCAGCTGCCCCATACTTGGTTTGTAACTGCATAGGGTGGAGAGAAGGATATTGGAGTCTTTAACCTCTGCACTGTTCATGGTCAACTGTATCTTGCTCTAGTTTTTAACCACAAAACTTTCACTTTAGGGGCGCCTGGGTGGCTCAGTGGGTTAAGCCGCTGCCTTCGGCTCAGGTCATGATCTCAGGGTCCTGGGATCGAGCCCCGCATCCCGCTTTCCGCTCAGCAGGGAGCCTGCTTCCCTCTCTCTCTCTCTCTCTCTCTCTTTGCCTGCCTCTGTATGCTTGTGATCTCTCTCTCTCTCTGTCAAATAAATAAATAAATAAATCTTTAAAAAAAAAAACTTTCACTTTAATCTGTCTTCTAAGAGAAAAAGAGAGAGAATTTTGAAATCTGCAATTTCAGTAGTACCTGAAAACTGCTTGGTTAAATTTATTACTTTTCCACACTTTATACTTTATTTATTTATTCATTAAGATTTTATTTATTGGGTGCCTGGGTGGCGCAGTGGGTTAAGCCTCTGCCTTCGGCTCAGGTCATGATCTCAGGATCCTGGAATCGAGTCCCGCATCGGGCTCTCTGCTCAGCAGGAAGCCCGCTTCTCCCCCACTTCTCTTTCTCTCTGCCTGCCTTTCCGCCTACTTGTGATCTCTCTCTGTCAAATAAATAAATAAAATCTTTTCTTAAAAAAGTTTTTTTTTTTTAAAGATTTTATTTATTTATTTGAGAGAGAGAGCATGAGCGAGGAGAAGATCAGAGAGCAAAGCAGACTCCCCATGGAGCTGGGAGCCTGATGTGGGACTCGATCCCGGGACTCCAGGATCACGCCCTGAGCCGAAGGCAGTCGTCCAGCCAACTGCGCCACCCAGGCGTCCCTTAAAAAAGATTTTTTTAATAAAATCTTTTTTTTAGCTTCTAGCTTTAAAAATAGCATTTTTTTTTAGCTTTCTAGCTTTAAAAATAGCATTTTTAAAGATTTTATTTATTTATCAGAGAGAGGGGGGAGAGAGCGAGCACAGGCAGACAGAATGGCAGGCAGAGGCAGAGGGAGAAGCAGGCTCCCTGCCGAGGAAGGAGCCTGATGTGGGACTCGATCCCAGGACACTGGGATCATGACCTGAGCCGAAGGCAGCTGCTTAACCAACTGAGCCACCCAGGCGTCCCTTAATAAAATCTTTTTTTAAAAAGATTTTATTTATTTATATGTCAGAGAAAGAAAGAGAGAGAACACAAGCAGGGGGAGTGGCAGGCAGAGGGAGAAGCAGGCTCCCTGCTGAGCAAGGAGCCCTATGTGGGGCTCCATCCCAGAACCCTGGGATCATGACCTGACCTGAAGGCACACACTTAACCAACTGAGCCACCCAGGCATCTCTACTTTTCCATATTTTAAAATTATAAGCAGTTACTTCTGGAAGCAAACTTAACTACACAGAGAAGTTTCCTCTGGGAAACAGAGGCCATGAACTGTGAGATGTTCATGATGCTATCATTTCTTCCTCTGAAGACATGTTTCCATGATATCTGTTTGTGGAAGGCACATATACAACTCATACAGCACCCAGACAAAAAGATACAGATTTTAACAACAGGGTGGGGGGGATGGCAGAAAAAACAATTAACATTAAGGAGGGGGATGTAATGAGCACTGGATTTTATGTAAGACTGACAAACGACTAACCTCTACCTCTGAAACTAATAATACACTCTAGTTAATTAGTTGAATTTAAATTAAAAAAGAAAAGCGTAAACCAAGCAATAAAATTAAAAGAACATTGTTTCTGGATCTCGTGAAGGATGATAGAGTTGGTTCTTTTAATTGTCATAACAAAAGCATACAAACCTCTTCAGTTGCCAAATTCAGTTTACAAAACTAAATTCTGTATGAGAGGACCTCAAGCAGACCTATTTTTTTCCTTTAGAAAAGACCTGAAGGTGGGCACCTGGGTGGCTCAGTGGGTTAAAGCCTCTGCCTTCGGCTCAGGTCATGATCCCAGGGTCCTGGGATCAAGCCCCACAATGGGCTCTCTGCTCAGCAGGGAGCCTGCTTCTCCCTCTCTCTCTGTCTGACTCTCTGCCTCCTTGTGATTTCTTTCTCTGTCAAATAAATAAATAAAATCTTTAAAACAAAGGTCTTGCAGACCCCAAAGATCTCACTCAGGTCTCCAGTAAATACATGTTTTTTTTTCATTTACTTATTTATTACCTTTCATATCAGACCTCAGTTGTAGAAAATTTAGTTCATCATACCTCCCAATTCATTGCCTAATATTGAGACCAGATATGTAATGTTGATTACTGGTTTATTTAAGTTTCTTTTAACAGCTATCACTAAAAACAAAACAAAACAAAACAACGAAAAAAAGAAGAGCAAAAACCTCTCCATTCCTAAACCCATTTTCCTTTCCCCCACTCTAATGTGTTTGGTACATGTTATAAAACATGCTAATGTTCTTATAAAATATGTAGTTTTCCACTGCATGTCTCTGAGTTTTAGTTCACATAAATGATATATGTTATATATTCTGCTCTATTCCTTTCTTTCCTCCTCAAGCATTATGTTTTTTTATGATCCACCCATATTGCTGTGTGTGTGTGTTTGTGTGTTATGTGTGTATAAAACGGCTTATACCTGCATAGCATCCTATATCCACCACATTTTATGTACCCATCCCTAATGTGCGTCTGGCTCAAAATTATCCAAAACACTTCAATGAAGATCATTGTATAACTCTCCTTTAGATCCATGCAGGAATTTCTCTGATATGCATGCTTTGAGGTGAGTCCGAGACACACACTAACTCATTTTCACTGAGTTCTGCCAGATTGCTTTCCAGAATACCTGTATCAGTTTATACTACTTCCCCATATTCTTGCCAAACTGATGTGTATCACCCATTCTAAATTTTGCCCATCTGATGGGTGTAAAAATGTGTATCATTTTTGCTTTAATGTTTTATTTATCTACTTACTGGTGAGGTTGAGTACCTCTTCATTATTTGTTAGCCCTCTGGTCTTCCCTTACTTCAAATTTCCTATTCATATCTTCCATTTAGTTTTCTATTCAGTGTCCAGTTTTATTCCTAGTGATTTGCAGGAGCCCTTTGTATATTCTAGTTTAAATGTCCTGTAAATTTGAGTCATTGCTAATATCTTCCTCTAGTCAGTCATCTGTCTCCTAAGTTTGTACTTTATTGAACAGGAGTCCTTAAATTTCATGCAGCTGCAATAACCATTTTTCATCTCGTGTTTGTATTTTTGGGTCTTACTTACCAAGCTTTCCATCTGGTTCATAAAGATAGTCTGTATTTTCTATTACCTTAGTAGACTGTAAAATGCATTTTGAATCCCCTTTGCATACGGTAACAATGTAGTATCCAACTTGATTTTTCCCTGTATAGTGAGCCAGTTTTCTAATGCTATCTAAGAAATAATCCTTTCTACATCACTTTGTGGTGCTGTCTTGATCAAATATCAAGTTTCCACATATTTCTAAGTTCTCTATTCTGTTCCATTGGTCTGTTTGTCTTCCTACATGAGCTCTATACTATTGTAACTATCATGACTTTGGATAAACATGACTGATTTTACATTTGTGTAGTACTGGTCAATTTTTTTCTTTAATTTTAAAGCTGTTTATCTATTTATTTTGACAGAAAGAGTGAGAGAGCACAAGTAGGGGAAGTGGAAAAGAGACAGGTCGAAGCAGTCTCCCCACTGAACAGGAAGTCCGACGTCTAGCTCAATCCTAGGACGCTGGGATCATGACTTGAGCCAAGGGAGACACTTAACTGACTGAATGACCCAGGTGCCCCTGTACTTGGTCAATTTTTAAACACATTTTCAATGAAGTTATAATACCATTACATTTTCTTTTCCCTTGTAGCAACTGGTACAATTTGTCTTACTGGAAGGGGCACATAGTGATTAGTGTGACTCCCTTAATAGTGACAGGAAGCAATAACTTGTATTTAATCACATTTGTTTCCCCCAAGAATGGAAAAATTATTAATTACACCATGAGTGTCAGAGCATCTTTAGGTCCATAACTGCTGCTTAGCTAGGATGCTTATGTAAATCTTTTTCACATGGATTTTTCACATTTGGGGTTTCTTTCTTAACCCTCTTGAGGCCCCACGTTCTTTACAGATATGGGTGAGCTTTATCAGTCCCCTAGTAATTGCATGGAGTTAGTTGATTATCTCACTAGCCTCATTTGGAGGTGGAAAAGGACTTGTTTCTATACTCCCACTGACTTGATTTATTTTGGATATAATTCTTAGTGTGCCCAGTTCCCTACAAACTGAATTCCTCTAGGTTTTGAGTTGACTGACTGAAACTGCCATGTTTACTGCAGATTCTTGTCCTCCTAACGTTAATCTCTTCCCTAGGATGTGTGACTTCTCTACCATTTTGTTATATTCCAGGTAGCTTCCTGCTAAAGCTCCCTCACTCTTCCTGCCTTGTTCAAAGAAAAGGTAAAAAAAATGAAATTTACAACCAGCATGTCTTTAGAAGGAGAATGGAGCATGGTAAATAAGGGTTTTTTTTGTCCTGCTGAACATTTGGATGGGTTTGGATATGCAAAAGTGGGTCTGGACATTAGCTTGGAAGTAGACACTACCAAGAACCACTGTGCTCTGCATAAAGAACAGGAATTTGCATTAGGGGCTAGAGTCCAGGAAGGAGAGGGTGATAATGACCTAAGAGAACCAGGAGAGAACAAGCACAGAAACAAGCCAGCTAGCGTATTGCTGAGCTCCTGTATGGGTGTGAACTGAGTAGAACAACTCCCAGGGAAAGGTCTTTTAAGAAACGCCTAATTTTCGGGGCGCCTGGCTGGCTCTGTTGGTGGACTGTGCGACTCCTGATCTCATTGTTGTGAGATCAAGCTTACATTGGGCGTACATTTAAGTTTAACTTACTTAAAATAAATAATTATTAATTAGTTAAGTAATTAAAAAATAAAATTGAGCCTCATGGAAGCATTAGTTCAGTCATAAAAAAAAAAAGAGTGCCCAGTTTTCAAGTAGAATACAGTTACATTGTTGAACTATAAATATTCACACCCCAGTTGTCTCCCCAAATTTTCATTGAGTTCTGAGAAAAACAAAAGTATTTCGTGTTAACAGATATACTCATCTGTGTGTATTGAGCAGAAGGAGGAGAGTAATGGTGTTATGAGTGCGCATCAATTGAGAAAGGGGATGGAAATGACAAAATGATTCACATGGTGCGGAATGGGACAACCTGGGTAAGAAATAGTGAGATAATCCATTAACTGACCATGTTCAGTAGAAGCAGGAACTCAGAGCAGCCAGAAGTCACAACTGTAACAAAGAGAAGGAGAAAGAAGAATGAAGACAGAGACACGGGTAGCACTTATAAAGTGTGCCAGAATTTGTTCTAAATGTTTAGCTTTCGGCAGGTAATGGTGACCATGAGAACATAACACCCAACACCTGCCTCTCTTTCCCAGTGAGGCACAAAAATCTCAGAGAGGGCTTTAGACTTCTCACAGCAAGTAGTGAGCATTCAGGCCAATCCTGTCTGGATCTCATGACACAGGAGACTTCAGGTAGCATCTGGAGAGCTTTTAAGCATTAGTCCTTACTCCTGAAAATATTCCAAAGGAAACTGAAGACCTGGTGCAATGGTATATCACAACTTCCTTCTGGCTTTGAGCCGTGGTAGGGCCCCCAACCTCATTATCAAAACAAACTTTTTTTTTTTTAATATTATTTATTTATTTATTTGACAGAGAGAGATCACAAGTAGGCAGAGAGGCAGGCAGAGAGAGAGAGGAGGAAGCAGGCTCCCTGCTGAGCAGAGAGCCCAATGCAGGACTCGATCCCAAGACCCTGAGATCATGACCTGAGCCGAAGGCAGTGGCTTAATCCACTGAGCCACCCAGGCTCCCCAAAACAAACTTTTGTTGTAATTTCCAGTGTATCCTAATGATCATGAATATTTTTAAAGGAAAAATATTTTTGAAAAAACAGAAAAAGCTTGCCAGCCAACCTGTTCCTTTCATGGATCTCGATCTTTCATCATCTCTTGTTCCTGACGTTGACACAGGCCAGCAACGTTCTGCTTTTCCTTAATCTCACTCTAGAGTATCTGAGTTGGTTCCTAGCCTCCTCTATTAACTGCAGTTCCTAGTCTAGTCAAGTTTGAGCTCAGCAGGCCCCAAACTAGTTTAATCTCTCTGGAAATTTCCACAAGGGACAAGAAACACTTTCATAATCACCCCTGAAGGTCTCAGCTGGTTCTCTCTGCAGTAGTTAAGGCAGCTCTTGGCTGCCCTCTTCTGGATCAGGTCCCTAAGCCAGTCACTGCTGTTGACCAGCAACCCTCTAAGTCCCAGCTTCCCATTTGAACTGGGATAGGTGGAGTAACCACAGGTGCAGCGGCTTCTACAACTCTCTTCTGCTTCCATAGAATCTTAGCAATGTTATTTTACCTACACATATATTTTTTCCTTTAAGAAATGAACAACAAGGAAGATTTTGTGGGGGGGAAGAAAAAGAAATGCGAAGGCCTCTCTGGTAGTAAAACATTAAGTAAATTCAATAAAAATAGGTAATATTATCTGGCACTATCTGTTAAACCATCTCTTCCAAAAATGTCGCATATAGGTTGAACATCATAGACATTTATAAATATCTCAAAATTTAAACAAAAATCATCTCTGACACTATTGTGAAACAGCTTGGTTTTAGAGTAAATAGAAATATGCAGAGTAAAAGAACACACTTAGTATTCCTGAAGTTCCAACTTTCCCATTTGCCCCACGAATTATCTAAGAACATTCCCTTGGCACACACATGCATACATACACACACTCATTTTCTTTGAAATGTTATTAGGAATTAAATTGCTTAGGACCTTCAGACCTTCAATTCTTTCTGTATTCTAGCTACGAATACAGTTCAACCCTAAATTAGGAGCACTCTTCCAATTATACGGAAATGATTACGAGGCTGGGAAACAAGGGGGCAAAACAAAAAAGAAAAAGGAGAGAAAGAAAAGAATTATCATACATTGCTGGTGGTGTGTAAGTACTTTGGCCGGCTGTGGCAACTTCTACTCAAGTAAAATATGACCCGCCATTTCCACTCTTAAGTATTTACTCAAAAGAAATGAAAACAAATGTCTACATAAAAACTTGTATAAGAGTGTTCACACCAGCTTAATTTATAATAGCTCCACACTGGAAACAACTCAAATGTCCATTAGCACGTGAATGGATAAACATATTCTTTTTTAAAAAAATATTTAATTTATTTATTTGACAGAGATCATAAGTAGGCAGGGAGGCAGTCAAAGAGAGAAGAGGAAGCAGACTCCCCGCAAAGCAGAGAGCCCGATGTGGGACTTGATTCCAGGACCCTGGGATCATGACCTGAGCCAAAGGCAGAGGCTTTAACCCACTGAGCCACCCAGGTGCCCCTAAACATATTCTGATGCATTTGTATAATAGAACACCAGCAACATGAAAAGAAAAAAAAAAAAGAACAGCTGCAACCAGCGTGGACAACACTTGGGTATACTGTGCAGAGTAGACATAGAAGAATACACACGGTTTGAGTCCATTTTTATGAGGTTCCAGAAAAGACAAATAGGTGAACCTATTCTAAGGTAGCAGAAATCAGAATAGTGGCAAGCCCTGGTGGGAGGTTGGTGGTTACCTGGAATGGACACAAGAGAACTTTCTGTGGTGAAGGAAATATTCCATATCATGCCTAGGTAGTAGTTACATGGATGTAGACATAGGTTAAAAAGTCATTGAGCTATACATTCAAGATTTGGGCATTCCTAAATGTCAAGTATATCTCAGTTTAAACTAAACAGCATAGACAAAGAAAAAGAAATCAGAACATCGAACAGTGACAGGGTTAGGAAAGAGAGCTGCCAGTTAGAGAATGTCTACTGCAACTCATAATGCTATTAAATATCCCATCCAATTTAAAAATAGAATAATTTTTTAAATTTAATTTAACTGCAAATGACATCCCAAATATTGCAGTAGTTTTCCAGGCTCTGCCTCCTCTCACAGAAAAGGCATCTTCATCTTTTTAAATTATCCCTTACCTGTGATTTTGCTCTCTCTAGAGCAGCTGAGCTTGAGAAAATCCTATCCTGCTTTTTACACATTTAGTAATGACTTCTCTTTTAGGATTCCAGTATCAGTCTGCCTCTTTACACTCTACAAGATACTGTTTCTAATCAGAAAAAGTGAAAAAAAAAAAATGAGCAGCACAAAGAGATGAAGCTTAGGCTGAAGGGTCGCAGATTAGATTTGAAGCTGTCCTGTAGGCAAACCTCGTGCATCCCATTCTGTAACATATACTAATTTTGTATTACCCTGTAAATGATAAACATTATAAATGAGCTCTAGGTTATGGGGATGCACGTATCATGTTTTTGTCAGCCCTTGTCTGTACTTTTAATAGCTCTCAAAGTTAAAAAAAAAAAAAAAGATAAAAACAGATGTTTGTTGTTCAACATCTGGAAAATACAAAATAGCAAAACAATCACCCATAATTTAACAGCCTGGAAGTAATTACTCTGAAAATGTCAGTACCCATTTCTTTTTTTTTTTTTTTTTTTTTTATGAAAGATTTTATTTATTTATTTGACAGAGAGAGATTACAAGTAGACGGAGAGGCAGGCAGAGAGAGAGCAGAGAGCCCGATGCGGGACTCGATCCCAGGACCCTGAAATCATGACCTGAGCCGAAGGCAGCGGTTTAACCCACTGAGCCACCCAGGCGCCCCTCAGTACCCATTTCTTAACAAGAGGAAAATGAACCAATCTTCCAGAAATTTTAGAAAGGTTAAGGAAGTAGCATCGGAAAGTAGAGGGAGCATTGCTCTTGAGAACAAGTGTCCTCAGGTCCTTCAAAATAAGCATAAAAGGATACTTGGACACAAAGGCAGAAAGGTAACATTTGAAGACAATCAACATTACAACACAATGGTAATAATTTATGCAACACTTTTAATGTCATGTGAGCATGTTTCAGAACGTCACTATTCTAATAGGCAGAACCGTTCACTTATAAAATATCCACTCTCATAAAACTTTACTTTTCCTTTGGGTCTGCAGGTAGCAGAATGCTTTTGGTAAATTTATTTCTTCACCCAACTTATAAGTCATAAAGTTATCTCTACAGGAATTCCTGCTGGTTTGTTTATTCCCACTGACATAGGTGGACTTCTTGAGTGGTTAAAATTATACTTCTATTTCTTTCTACATAGAGCCAATGGCATGGAGATTTCACCTGAAGGAAGGGTTCTCAAATGGGGGTTTGAGGCTTTGGAGGTTATGCCTCTGAGGCAGGAACCCCACAAAGTCTCAGTCGGTGATCCCTTCTAGCCTTGCCTGGTGTTTGCTCACAGCAACTGTCCTAATACAGGAAAGAGTCAGTTTGTGGTTTTCTGACTTTAAAGCATGACACCATTTTCCCTTTCCCCAGACTGCATCCCCTAGAGGCTAGACTCAGCTGGATTGGGGTTCACTTGCTCAGCAGTAAAAACTCTTTTCATTCAGCACTCCATCTCTGGTCTCTGTTATTTTTCCTCCTTAATGAGATTCCAGAACGCAGGCTGATACAGAAAGTTTTCTTGACAAGTGAGAAAAGCAACTGAGTTTTTCAGGAGAGTGATGGGTTGGTTAGAAGGTCTGAAGAAAGAAGGAACCAGGGCTTAGTGAATTGGGAGAAGCTGGTCCCAGGAAAGCACACAGATCCATAAGAACTGAAATTAGATGTTTGTAAACTTGCAATAAATAGGGCCAATCAGCATGGTTCTACAGGAGAGTCCTCAAATATAGAGAGAGAATCCTCTGAAAAGAAAATCCATATAAAGGAATGGTGGAGAATGCTCTTTTACTCTTTTATAGTGATGAGTACGCAGCGACTTGGGGAGTATTAGCGCTTCCAAAATTCAATCAAGATTTCTCTTTAGTTTGTGCCCACCCAGGATATCTCTCTCTCTCTCTCTCTCTCACACACACACACACCCCTTTATTAAGTAATCAGATTTAACAATTTCCTCAATTCCTTAGCATTTCTAAAAGAAAACTATTGTAAAGAGATTTCCATCCAGTCCACGAATTTCCCTTCAGAGAGGAAAAGAAAGGAAGGTGGACTAGGAAAGAACCCAGAAGGCCTCAGGGAAAGGTGGGATGATGACCTTCATGGACCTGCTCAGTTCCCCGAACACTAAATGGCAGGCTCATGCCCTGAGGGTGACCTGGGAATCTGGGAGCCTGTTTTTGTTTGTTAAAAAGATAGCACTTAGTAAACCTAAATTTTATCAATCTAACCTCTTTTTTTTTTTTTAATTCTTTATTTGAGAGAAAGAGCTTGAGGGGGGAAGCACAGAAGGAGAGGCAGAATCAGGTTCCCCGCTGAGCTGGGAACCAGGCTCTATTCCAGGACCCTGAGATCCTGACCTGAGCCAAAGGCAGACACTTGACTGACTGAGCCACCCAAGGGCCTGAAACTAGCCATTTCCTATGCAACTATAATGCACATTGAATACAATTACCAAGTAAACTGAAAGAAAACTGTACTTCCTTTCATGGAAAATCTTTACCAAGAAACATTCAGAACTTTAAGAAATAATACTGCTAACAACACGTCAGCTAAAATTACTTAAGTCAATAAAATGCACTTGGTTTACACTGCATCTGTAGTTTTTGCAGTCAATGCTTCCAGATGTGGGACTGTAAACAGATAAGATTGAGGCATAGTTAAAAATATTAAGAGTTATCTGACCTAAAATGGATTCGAATTGGGCAGCATACCATCTAGCAGAGAGAACTGCTCCAAAGAGCTGAAGAAAATGAAGACTTGTACAGGCAAAGGGGAGTAGGAACAAGGAAGTTATACTAGACAATAAAGGGGATTGGTTATTGCAAGGTTACTTGCCCTTAGGGGTTGGCAGGGTGCATCAGGCAGATTACCTAACCAGTGCTCATCCGACAACTCCCAAGTGACTGGTTTAAGATTCCATTTCTGGGAGAGTCAAATGTAATCAAGTTAAGTCTCTGGTGAGGTGGGACTTAGGGTACCATGTGGGGCCTGTTTGTTGGTTTTTGTTGTTGTTGTTGCTGGTCTTTTTGTTTTCCTCTACAAACAGATGAGTACAACATATGGGTATTCCATTATGCATTTCAGTGAAACTGGAACTAAGCATTTACACATTGAACTGCATTTTATTCTAACCTACTTCCAGTTTATTACAGTAAAGAGGGCAACATAAAATATTTCTGATTAGCAAAAGGAGAAGGATGTAGGTATGTGGAGCTGAGACCCAGTGGTCTAGTGTAAGAGCTTCCTGTTTTGGAATCAACAGACCCCTTCCCTGGGTGGCTCAGTTGGTTGGACGACGGCCTTCGGCTCGGGGTGTGGTCCTGGAGTCCCGGGATCGAGTCCCACATCGGGCTCCCAGCTCCATGGGGAGTCTGCTTCGCTCTCTGACCTTCTCCCCTCTCATGCTCTCTCTCACTGTCTCTCTCTCTCAAATAAATAAATAAAATCTTTAAAAAAAAAAATATAATGGACACCAGGAAACCTCCCACCCATGCATAAGCATAAACATTTGCATAAGCACCCTGTGCTTCAGCACCCTTGCACCCTGTGCAAATAGAGTCTCTCTTAGGGGAATATTTGGGAGATGAAGTAGTAGAGGAGGGTGTGTAAATAGTTTAATAAATAAACTAGACTTGGTAGGGTGCAAACAGAAAACAGGAATAAAGTTTTATTCCTGCTCAGGTTTCTGCATTTAAACCCTCTTTCCAGAATGGTTCTTGTAGAGTGCAAACAGAAAACAACTTTATTCCCGCTCAGTGTTCTGCATTTAAACTCTCTCTCTAGAATGGTTCTTGTCTTTCTCAGGAAAAAATCTCGGGCATATTCCATACTATTTTCACCATCACTTTCAGATCATCTATATTCTAGGCTCTCACCAATTCATGTTTTTTTTCTTCACTCAAACTTTAATCGTTTCAGGTTTTATTTTTTTATTTTTTTTTAAGATTTTATTTATTTATTTGACAGAGAGAGATCACAAGTAGGCAGAGAGGCAGGCAGAGAGAGAGGAGGAAGCAGGCTCCCTGCTGAGCAGAGAGCCCAATGCGGGACTCGATCCCAGGACCCTGAGATCATGACCTGAGCCGAAGGCAGCGGCTTAACCCACTGAGCCACCCAGGTGCCCTCGTTTCAGGTTTTAAACCTTCGGGGGGGGGGGTGTGATCAGTGTTTTTCCTACTATTTCCCTGCCGTGGATTTCATTGCCTCCTCTTTCTTTGAGACAGCGGATGGGGAGAAGAAACAAGGATGGGGAGCAGACAGCTCTCACACAGTTGTAATCTGGCTCTGGTGCCCTCTAGATCGGACACATTCCAAATAATGATTCTCTTCCACAGAGTACTGGTCCAGACACTTAGAAAACCCTTCCTACTTTGAGAATTTCTGTGTTTGTGGACTCCTACTGGCTCCTCCAACTGGCCACGTATGAGCCTTCCTTAGCTCCTGGTTTTGACAAAGAGTCTCTCCTTGACCAAACTCTGGCCAGGCTCCTCTGAGCCCCTGAGCCTGGAGAAAGTAGGCTTCAACCTTAATCTGTAAAGACTTGAACAAACACTGACAGTTGCTAACATTCCAAAGCTCCATTCGTAGGATGATGAGAGCTTTCCCCCTCCAGCCCCTCACTCCTCTACCCCCCCACCCCTCCTCCCTGCTTAAAGCGCCTGCCTAAGAAAACTCAACGCTGCCAGAATTTACTACTTGTTCTAGGCAACACTTGAAGATAGAAACCCTGTGGAAAAGTAGAACTCTAACTTTGATAAGGGCCCGTTAATGAACTCAGATGTGTTTCACACAGACAAGCTTTTTGTCAGTTTTCATTTCCCTGATTCTGTGGAGCCCCTGCTCCCCCCTGTCCCTATTCCTTTATCCTTCCTTTAAAATGCCCAGTCCCTGGGACGCCTGGGTGGCGCAGTTGGTTAAACGACTGCCTCCGGCTCAGGGCGTGATCCTGGAGTCCCGGGATCGAGTCCCACATCAGGCTCCCAGCTCCATGGGGAGTCTGCTTCGCTCTCTGACCTTCTCCTCGCTCATTCTCTCTCTCACTCTCTCTCTCTCTCTCAAATAAATTAAAAAAAAAAATTATAAAATGCCCAGTCCCGGGGCACCTGGGTGGCTCAGTGGGTTAAGCCGCTGCCTTCAGCTCAGGTCATGATCTCGCATCCCAGGATCGAGTCCCGCATCGGGCTCTCTGCTCTCCTCTCTCTCTCTCTCTCTCTGCCTGCCTCTTTGCCTACTTGTGATCTCTCTCTGTCAAATAAATAAATAAAATCTTTAAAAAAAAAAAATGCCCAGTCCCTTCTGTTAACTGAGGTTGAGGTCAGTTCACAGTGAATTCTTTTTCTTACTGGGATAGTGTATTACTGGTTAAAATTTGTCCTTACCATTTTAATCAGTCTGGCTTTGTCTATCTTTGATAATTTCCAGTAACCCACACCTCTGCTGGAGTCACCACATCCTTCAAGGGGTCTCATTGGGTAAGACCAGCCTCCTTCACTGAGTCCAGAACTGGCTCATGGATAACTCATGCATCCTCTACCCCACCAAACTTTGGATGCAGCTCTTTCCCAACAATCCCCTTGCTTAGCTCTGTTGTCATAAAAGCAAGTCATCACAGTCTTGAGAATCAGGACTGAGTTAGGTGTCCTGTGTCTTCCAGTGTCTTCCAGTCTTCCTTCCTCACAGGCTTAAGGATATACTAAGTACCCTTCTCCCCTTGCCCATTGCCCAGGGTGTTTGGGGAGCCTAGAGAACATTACTACGATAGTAAAGTGGGTGTTTGATATCCCTTTCCTTTCCTTCCTAGAATCAAATTTTGATTCTTTTTTTTTTTTTTAAAGATTTTATTTATTTATTTGACAGAGAGAGATCACAAGTAGGCAGAGAGAGAGAGGAGGAAGCAGGCTCCCTGCTGAGCAGAGAGCACGATGCAGGACTCGATTCCGAGAACTCGAGATCATGACCTGAGCCGAAGGCAGCGGCTTAACCCACTGAGCCACCCAGGTGCCCCATCAAATTTGGATTCTTATAAACAGATAGACTGTATAGGTATCTTCCTCTTTTGTTGCATCCTCAGCATTCACTTGGTGCCTAGGTCAGAGGAGACTTTGTATCTATTTGGTTAATGGATGAACGACTATGTCACTGGAAAGCACACTTCATGTAAGTTAAAGGAAAGAACAACAAAGAAAATACTGAGTAAGGTTATTTTCCAGTTTTAGTTTTCTTTTTTAACCAATTTTACTTTCTCATTGAATTTCTACTTTTCTTACACTCTTTGAGTCACCACTATTTTTCCCCACAAAGTGATTGCCTTTCTTCACTGCCTATCCATTTTGCACTTCTAGAAGTTTGGGTGAATTCATCCTTTGCAGTAGAAAAATTTAAAAAGGCTCGCTGTAAGGAGACTTCCCAGATTCCCTTTTCATTCTGCTGAAGTGAAAAGAGCATCTGCCCTGGATGATAGAGGAAAATTGGATACGATAACTTGTTTCCTTTTCAATTTGCTTTCCACAAAAGAAATCCTGCTTTCAAGAGAAACTTATTTATAGACAGAATAAGTGGATTTGATTTTTCTTTGGGCTAGTCATAGAGTTGATACAAAAGGAGAGAAAAACACCAGAATTCTTACACTTACCCCATTGGTTGTTTCGAATGGCCAGTTCCTTCACCAGAAATGGAAAGTCTTTCACAAATGACTTGAATATCATGGCTGAAAGAAAACATTGCATAGTATCAGTCACCTTACAGGACAATGATTCTAAATTCACAAGTACTCCTTAGACTGAAACAGACAGAAACCCAACACAAACTAGGAAAGCAATAAAGGGAATTCATTTGCTTATATTACTGTGAAGTCCAGAGACCATCACTGCTTCAGGGAGGACTAGATTCAACGATTAAAAGAATGTTGTTAAGGCTCGGGTTATGTTTGTCTCTAAAAACTACCTGGCTTCCAAAAAAAAAAAAAAAACCTACCTGGCTTCCTGATATCCTCTGCAGAAAACTGTCAGAGGTTTTGGTTTTTGTTTTTCCATTTTTTTATTAATTATTTTTATTAACATATAATGTATTATTTGCCCCAGGGGTACAGGTCTGTGAATCATCAGGCTTACACACTTTCACAGCACTCACCATATCATATACCCTCCCCAATGTCCATAACCCAACCACCCTCTCCCTAATCCCCCCTCCCCCAAGCAACCCTCAGTTTGTTTTGTGAGATTGAGTCTCTTATGGATTGTCTCCATCCTGATTTTTTTTCCTTCCCTAACCCCCAAACCCCCCACTATGCCTCTCAAATTTCTAATATCAGGGAAATCATATGATAATTATCTTTCTCTGATTGACTTATTTCACTCAGCATAATATCCTCTAGTTCCATCCACGTCATCGCAAATGGCAAGATTCATTTCTTTTGATGGCTGCATAGTATTCCACTATATATATATATCAATCACTCTTCTTTATCTATTCATCTGTTTATGGGCATCTAGGTTCTTTCCATAGTTTGGCTATTGTTGATATTGCTGCTATGAACTTTTGAGTGCATGTGCCCCTTTGGATTGCTACATTTTGTATCTTTAGGGTAAATACCAATAGTGTGATTGCTGGGGCATAGTGTAGCTCAATTTTCAACTTTTTGAGGAACCTCCAAAAACACGGTCTTCCAGAGTGGCTGCACCAGCTTGCATTCCCACCAACAGTGTAGGAGGGTTCCCCTTTCTCCACATCTTTGCCAACACCTATTGTTTCCTGTCTTGTTAATTTTAGCCATTCTGACTGGTGTGAGGTGGTATCTCACTGTGGTTTTGATTTGTATTTTCCTGATGCCAAGTTATGTGGAGCACTTTTTCATGTGTCTGTTGGCCATTTGGAGGTCTTCTTTACAGAAATGTCTGTTCATGTCTTGTGCCTATTTCTTGACTGGACTATTTGTTCTTTGGGTGTTGAGTTTGCTAAGCCCTTTATAGATTTTGGGTATTAGCCTTTTATCTGATATGTCATTTGCAAATATCTTGTCCCATTCTGTCAGTTGTCTTTTGGTTTTTTGACTGTTTCCTTTGTTGTGCAAAAGCTTTTGATCTTGATGAAATCCCAACAGTTCATTTTTGCCTTCGCATCCCTTGCCTTTGGCAATGTTTCTAGGAAGAAGTTGTTGTGGCTGAGGTCAAAGAGGTTCTGCCTGTGTTCTCCTCAAGGATTTGGATGGATTCCTGTCTCACATTCAGGTCTTTCATCCATTTTGAATTTATTTTTGTGAGTGGTCTAAGAAAATGGTCCAGTTTCACTCTTCTGCATGTGGCTGTCCAATTTGCCCAATACCATTTGTTGAAGAGACTGTCCTTTTTCCACTGGACATTCTTTCTTGCTTTGTCGTAGATTAGTTGACCATAGAATTGAAGGTCTATTTCTGGGTCCTCTATTCTGTTCCATTGACCTGTGTGCTTGTTTTTGTGCCAATATGATACTGTCTTGATGGATGACAGCTTTGTAATAGAGCTTGAAGTCTGGAATTGTGATGCCACCAACTTTGGCTTTCTTTTTCAACATTCCTCTGGCTAATCAAGGTCTTTTCTAGTTCCACATAAATTTTAGGATTATTTGTTCTACTTCTTTGAAAAAATTTGATGGTATTTTGATAGGGATTGAATTAAATGTGTAGATTGCTTTAGGTAGCATAAAGAACAATATTTGTTCTTCTAATCCATGAGCATGGAACATTTTCCCATTTCTTTGTGTCTTCTCATTTTCTTTCATGAGCACTTTATAGTTTTCTGAGAACAGATTCTTTGCCTCATTGGTTAGGTTTATTCCTAGATATCTTATGGTTTTTGGTGCAATTGTAAATGGGAACTCTAGTTCTGACATATTACCAATGTCCGTATTGATTATGTCCCTAGCCGTCACTATTGCCTCTTGTTCTTTTTTTTTTTTTTTTTGTGGTGAGTTTTTCTGCCTTGTCATTTTATCCAGTTAAGAATAGAAGAATGAGGGGCACCTGGGTGGCTCAGTGGGTTAAAGCCTCTGCCTTCTGCTCAGGTCATGATCCCAGGGTCCTGGGATCGAGCCCCCCATCGGGCTCTCTGCCTGATGGGAGCCTGCTTCCCTTCCTCTCTCTCTGCCTGCCTTTCTGCCTAATTGTGATTTCTGTCTGTCAAATAAATAAATGGAATCTTTTAAAAAAGAGGAAGAAGAAGAAGAGTAGAAGAATGAGAGACCAAATACTAAAAGGGTAGCAACAACCCCAGAAAAATATACACTAACCAAATCAGAAGAGTCCTGACCAGGAAGAGAAGAAAAGGGGAAATAAAGAAAAAAAGAATATATATTAGACTGGTGAATAGAACAGAACCACACACTTGATTTGGGGTATATTTTAGTCTGTTAGAAGAAACTATCTCCCAAAATTTTAAAGAAATAAATATGTGTGTCTGTGTGTGTGTCTGTGTGTGTGTGTATACACACAGAAATAAGGGTAAACACAATGAAGGGATGGAATATGGCTATAAAGATGAAAATTTTAAAAGATTCTAAAAAAGGAATTGATGAGATTAGAAGTTGGTTGAAAAAAAAAAAGAGGAAAGAATGTGATCAGGTGGGAGACTAGAACAAAGCCATGTACTAGATTTAGGATATATTTTGATCTGTTGGTGAAATTGTATCCCAAAATTTTAAAGAAAAAAAAACCAATATGCATACAAGAAATAAGGTTAAATACAATGAATGAATAAAATATGAATATAACAGGGCATTTGGGCAGCTCAGCTGGTTGAGCAACTGCCTTCAGCTCAGGTCATGATCCCGGAGTCCCAGGGTCCAGTCCCGCAGCAGGCTCCCTGCTGAAAATAGTTATAAATTAAACAGTTATTCACATGATTATTCATTGGATATATCTCACCCCCTGGACTCTAGATTTCATGAGGAATATGTAAGTGAATGGGCCGGGAGAGATGTGAACGGATTCAAGAGTGTTGAAATGTTTGTGAAGGTAAGACAAGAATAAAGTCAGTTAATTAATTATATTAAATGTATTTTCTAGTTTAGTTACTTGGGTTGATGTTGGTCACATTCCCTGAGTTAGGAGACCAAGGCAGAGAAATTGGTTAGGTGACGATGGAAATCATGAGCTCAGTTTGGGATATGTGGTGGGTAAAAATCTCAAACCACAAACTCAACTGGACAAGAAATCAAACTTGGCAAAATTTCCATAATGAGCTCTATATCCCAGTGTTAACTTCAGTCATCTCCAGCACTCACTCCAGTGATAACTAAGGCTATTGATTATCTTAGAATCATGTTTCTCTACTCTTGGAGTTACTTTGTATCTTTTGTATTTGTGCTTTTCCTTCTTGATTTTCTTTTTTTTTTTTTCTAATTTTCTCTTTTTCCAAGTTATAAAGTTATCAAAGCAAAGTTTGTCACTGCTGTTTGACTTCTCTATCAAGATTATGACAAAAGTAGGGGCACTGGGTGGCTCAGTGGGTTAAAGCCTCTGCCTTCAGCTCAGGTCATGATCTCAGAATCCTGGGATCAAGCCCTGAATCGGGCTTTCTGCTCAGCGCAGAGCCTGCCTCCCCCTCACTCTCGGCCTGCCTCTCTACCTACTAGTGCTCTCTGTCTGTCTCAAATAAACAAATAAAAATCTTTTAAAAAATGATTATGACAAAGTAAATGTGCTTATAAATTAAAACATGAATGATTTTCATTAGAAATAAGGAGATAATTCTGAAAGCTGGAAATTTATTAAATATTGGAATGGATAACAGAGAAGTGTAAGAAATTGCCATGTTTTAAATCCTCACACTTGGAGAGAGTTTAAAGAGACCTTCTGTAAGACAAAAAAAAATTATATATATGTATGTATATATACATACATATATATGTGTGTATGCATATATATATCTATGTGTGTGTATATACATTCTTATATATACATTTATGTATACTTATACACACCCACATATATTGGCAAGGGAAATGTCTGGCCAATAATTCTTTTCCTCTTCTTCTTCTGATAACAGAATGCCAGTGTTTTGAGGGAACCCATTTGTGTAGTCTAAGTGGGATCAACAGTCCCTCACTCCTGAACTCAGTTCCAGGTATGGACATGTATCCTAATTTCAGTGCTATAAGGAAGAATACGAGGGGAGCAGGGTGTCAGAGAAGGCTGCCTAAGGAAGTGACATTCAGGCTGAGCCTTTAAAGCTTATAAGAACTGGTGGCAGAAAGTGGGAGACCACATGTGTTCCAGCCAGAAAGACCAGTTTGTATGATGACCCTTCACACAATTGCATGTGTTAGAAGAAAAATGGACAGGGATTATGATGTGTAGGAGAAACTGATACCTTTCATTTGGATTACTGCAATAGCCTCTTAGCTTCTTTCTCTTCCTGTAGTTTCATTTTCCTAATGTTGTTTTCAGAAGATCATAAGCAGGCTTTTCCTGAAGTATGAATCCAATCATGCCTGTCTTCCTTAAAATATATTAGTCTCTCCTTACCCAGAGGGGATATGTTCCAAGAACCCCAGTGGATACCTGAAACCAAGGATAGTACCAAACCCTATGTATATTGTGTTTTTTTCCTATACATACATACCCACGATAAGTTTAATTTTCTTTAAGTTTAATTTATAAATTAGTCAGAATAGGAAATTAACAACAATAACTCATAATAAAATGGAGTAATTATAACAATGTAGTTAGTCCTTGAACAAATGGGGGTTCAGGTTGCTGACCATGCAGTCAAAAATCTGCATATAACTTTTGAGTCCTCCCAATTTAAGTAGTACTATTGACTAGAACCTTACCTACCAAGAACATAAATGGCTGTTTAACATATATTTTGTATATGTGTTACATACCATATTCCTACAACAAAATAAGATGGAGAAAAGAAAAAGTTAAGAAAATCATAAGGAAGAGAAAATGCATTTATGGGGCTGTATTTATCAAAAACAAAACAAAATACCTGTGTACAAGTGGACCTGCACAGTTCAAATCCGTATTGTTCAAGGGTCAACTATATACTATAATAAAAGTTATGGGGAACCTGGGTGCCTCAGTGTGTTGAGCCTCTGCCTTTGGCTTGGGTCATGATCTCAGGGTCTTAGGATCGAGTCCCACATGGGGCTGTCTGCTCAGCAGGGAGCCTGCTTCCCATTCTCTCTCTCTCTGCCTCTCTACTTGTGATCTCTGTCAAATAAATAAATAAAATCTTAAAAAAAAAAGTTAGGGGCATCTGGGTGGGTCAGTGGATTAAGCCTCTGCCTTCTGCTTGGGTCACGATCTTGGGGTCCTAGGATAGAGTACCGCATCAGACTCTCTACTCAGGAGGCAGCCTTCTTCCCCGCCCTCCCCCACCTGCCTCTCTGCCTACTTGTGATCTCTCTGAATCAAATAAATAAATAAAATCTTTTTTAAAAAACGTTATGTAAAACTGGTCTCTTTCTCAAAATATCCTATTGTATTATGTTCACCCTTCTTGTGGTGATGTGAGATGATAAAATGTCTCTGTGACAAGATGAACTGAGGTGAACGAGGTGGGCATTGTGACGTTAGGCTACAACAGACCTTCTATGATACAGAGGATCATCTACTTCTGGGTCCTGGTTTACTTTGCATAACTGAAACTTTGGAGAGGCGCTGGGCAGCAACAGACTCTTGATTTTGGCTCAGGTCATGATCTCAGGGGTCTTGAGATCAAACCCTGTTTGGGGATTAGCTAGGAGTCAGTTTGGGATTCTATCTTCTTCCTCTGCCCCTTCCCCTGCTTGCTTACTCTCTCTCTCTCTAAATGAATAAGTAAATCTTAATTAAAAAAAAAAAAGAAAAGAAACCTTGGAAAGCAGAACTGCAGATAAAGGGGGATAAACTAAGAGACTCCAAACCTTCAGGATAAATATGTGATTTCCCTAGCACAGGGTTAAAGCCCTTTGATGTGGTCTCTGTGTTGTTCTCCAGCTGTCTCTCATGGCTTCCAGTAGCCTGTAAGGTGGCAGTTAACTCCTCTTTGTATCTTTGTAAACGTCTCATTCTGGCTTATTTTCATCCTTGTATTTTCTTTTTTTTAAAAAAAGATTTATTTATTTATTTGTAGGCAGAGAGGTAGGCAGAGAGAGAGAAAGAGAGAGGAGGAGGAAACAGGCTCCCTGCCGAGCAGAGAGCCAGATGTGGGGCTCGATCCTAAGACCAAGCCGAAGACAGAGGCTTTAACCCACTGATCCACCCAAGCGCCCCTGTCCTTGCATTTTCGATTGTGCAACAGCTTCTAATTGGAAAGTCCTTTACTCCTGGAATTCTGTTCAGTTCTTCAGATTCAGGTCTTTTGTTTGTTTTTGTTTTCTTTTGTTTTTAAAGTAATCTCCACACCCAACATGGGGCTCAAACTCATGACCCCGAGACCCTGAACTCAGGGCCACATGCTTTACTGACTAAGCCCAACCAGGCACCCCCATCCGACGCACCCCCATCCAAGACTTCTTGGAAAGCCATTGAGTAGCTACACTATTACTAGGCCATGCCCTAGACACTGGAGAAACAGCACTCAGCATAATAGATATTATGTCACCTTCATCCCTCATGCTGTAAGAATCTGGAGGACAGATTGTGTGTTAATTATTCCTATATCTTCAACAGATAGGATAGCAGCAGTGCCTAATAAAATAAATCTGAACTGAACTGAGGTAGGTTTCAGGCCCAGGCCAAACTCCAAAGCCCATGCTATTTCGAGTACCATGTGGAATCCAGATCAATCTGAGTCTATTAAAACAAAAATAGTAGGAGTTTTAAGAAAAACGGCAGCATGAACTGGAACCTGGTTCATCATAATGTTAAGTAAATGGTGTTATTTTGCCAAATCTTCCTTGAAACTATCATCCTTGGCTTAATAATTTACCCACAAGCATATTACCATAATTTTTTCACCACTTCCTTCTACTTCCTTTCCAAACACACTCTAAATTCAAAAACAATTATTACTATATGGTTTACATGAGGAAAAATTAGATGCAACCTTAATGTCTTTCCAGAAGGCATTGGTTAGATAAGGTACATTCTTTCTTTCTTTTTTTTTAAGATTTTTATTTATTTATTTGACAGAGAGAAGACATGGCGAGAGAGGGAACCCAAGCAGGGGGAGCAGGAGAGGGAGAAGCAGGCCTCCTGTGTGTGGAGCAGGGAGACCGATGCAGGGCCTGATCCCAGGACCTTAGGATCACCACCCAAGCTGAAGGCAGACGCCTAACGACTGAGCCACCCAGGAGCCCCAAGGTAAATTCTTTCAAAGGGTTATTACATTTTAAGTTTGAAATTTACATAATTCTTTAAAATTTTAAATTTTTTACATAATCTTTAAATTTTTACATAATTCTTTTTTTTTTTAAGATTTTATTTATTTATTTGACAGAGGTCACAAGTAGGCAGACAGGCAGGCAAAGAGGGGGGTGGGGAAGCAGGTTCCCTGCTCAGCAGAGAGCCTGATGTGTGGCTAGATCTCAGGACCCTGAGATCATGACCTGAGCTGAAGGCAGAGGCCCACGCCACTGAGCCACTCAGGTGCCCCTTTACATAATTCTTTTTTTTTTTTTTAAGATTTTAATTTATTTATTTGATAGACAGAGATCACAAGTAGGCAGAAGGCAGGCAGAGAGAGAGGGGGAAGTAGGCTCCCCGCTGAGCAGAGAGCCCGATGTGGAGCTCGATCCCAGGACCCTGAGATCATGACCCGAGCCTAAGGCAGAGGCTTAAACCACTGAGCAACCCAGGCGCCCCAATTCTTAAAAATAAGTTAATATTAAGTGTACTGACATGGAAAGATGTCCATATATCACTAAGTGGAAGAAACAAATTACAGAATAGTATGTATAGATCAATTGTATTAAAATATATATGTGTATGACATGCGTAGGAAAAAACCTAGAAGGATTACAAAAACTTCACTAAAGTTTCACTCTAGAGGCATACTAGGACTTTACTTCTAATTTACATATTTTTGTGTTGTTTGAATTTTTTATAACAAGCTTGTATTATTTCCATAATTAAAAAGGAAAAAAAGGTGAAAATATAATCAAAGATATGCTCATAATATAAATCATTACTACTTAAATTCCTATGAATTTTAATTAGTTAGTGTGAACACAGTTTCTAGTCTTAGTAAAGTTGGAGTATCTAGGATTACTCTAATCCCGAAATTTAAAGATTTAATGGTAGGTAACAGAAGGAGAAATTTTCAGATTTTACTTCCATCTCTAATTTCCTTTGATTGGGTTTTGATCATGGCATTTTGCTTCTGTCTCTATCTCTATATGCTAATTAGGTAATTAGGCTCAGTGTTATAAGAATCATTAATGCATTTAAGTAGAATGATTTGGGAGGGGTGCCACTCAGTTGCACTTGGGAAGCTACAGACTGATCTAGTAAAGTTTCTTATGGACATGGTGGATTTCTTGTTATTAAATGGGTGTGCAGGGCGCCTGGGTGGCTCAGTGGGTTAAGCTGCTGCCTTCGGCTCAGGTCATGATCTCAGGGTCCTGGGATCAAGTCCCGCATAGGGCTCTCTGCTCAGCGGGGAGCCTGCTTCCTCCTCTCTCTCTCTGCCTGCCTCTCTGCCTACTTGTGATCCCTCTCTCTGTCAAATAAATAAATAAAATCTTTAAAAAAAAATGGGTGTGCTGAGTCAGACGTGGAAGATGGTATCCAAAAATGAATTTGAAAACCTAAGAGGATAAACACCTGGGGAATCGAACCACAGAGAATATTCCCAAGCAGTATCGTGCATGTTTATTGTACCTAGAATCAAGAGGTAGCAAAGTAACCCAGTATGAATTCAGTTTCTTCACATATTACACAGTCTGTGATAAGGTGCAGGGGATGGGGTCAACTACAACTCCAAGGTTCATTGTATTCCATTTCTTTTTTTTTTTTTTTTTAAAGATTTTATTTATTTATTTGACAGAGAGAAATCACAAGTAGTCGGAGAGGCAGGCAGAGAGAGAGAGAGAGAGGGAAGCAGGCTCCCTGCTGAGCAGAGAGCACGATGCGGGACTCGATCCCAGGACCCTGAGATCATGACCTGAGCCGAAGGCAGCGGCTTAACCCACTGAGCCACCCAGGCGCCCCATTGTATTCCATTTCTAGAGATGATAAAGGATACAGCATATTGAAATAGGCCACAAATCTTCTTAAAATATTGTAGAATGTGATTTTCACCTTGTCTACAACAATTTACATGCTTATAGTCGGGCTGTAGGTTTAAAATTATAAAAGCTGTATAAAAAGAGGCTGCTGTGTTTTGGAGGTCAAATACAGGTAGAGAACACTTAAACATTTTTGCCGATAATTTGTGTTCATGCTAACGGTGTTCCTCCATACCTCTTTGTACAGAGGGAGGAGCATAGAAGTAGACATGCTAATTAGGGAAATTGAGCCATCCATAACTGAAGCCTGGAGGAGTATTTGTCAACCTATGTATTTGTTTTGTTTAAAGAAGTAAATGGTCAATTTTCCAGTGTTAGTCCTATGTGAAATTTATTTTTTTAAAGATTAATTTATTTATTTGAGAGAGAGAGAGAGAGAGCAAACATGTGAGCACGAGTTGGGAAGGGAGGGGGGTCAGAAGGAGGGGAAAGAGAAAATCTCAAATATACTCCTTGCTTAGTGGGGAGCCCGACCTGGGGCTAGATGCCAGGAGATCATGACCTGAGATGAAACTAAGAGTCGGACACCCAACACACTAAGCAACCCAGGTGCCCCAGTCCTATATGAAATTTAAAAACTGCTCAAAGAGAGAAAATCTTAATAAATTTAAATTTATAATCATGGATTATTAGACTGAGGAAACCTTAATATAATCAGGAAACTTTTCTACTGGAAAGGTTAGAAAAGAAGTTCAGAAATACTAATCATCCTTACTAGCTTCAAATAAAGAGATAATAGGACTAGTATAAAATGTTTTAAATTAAGGGGCACCTGGGTGGCTCAGTGGGTTAAGCCTCTGCCTTCGGCCCAGGTCATGATCCCAGGGTTCTGGGATCGAGCCCCGCGTCGGGCCCTCTGCTCAGCGGGGAGCCTGCTTACCTTCCTCTCTCTCTACCTGCCTCTCTGCCTACTTGTGATTTCTGTCTGTCAAATAAATAAATAAAATCTTTAAAAAAATGTTTTAAATTAAGAAATCAAATCTTGGGGGGAGCCTGGGTGGCTCAGTGGGTTAAGCCGCTGCCTTCGGCTCTGGTCGTGATCTCAGGGTCCTGGGATCGAGTCCCACATCGGGCTCTCTGCTCAGCAGGGAGCCTGCTTCCTCCTCTCTCTCTCTGCCTGCCTCTCTGCCTACTTGTGATCTCTCTCTGTCAAATAAATAAATAAAATCTTTAAAAAAAAAAAAAAAGAAATCAAATCTTGGGGCACCTGGGTGGCTCAGCCATTAAGTGTCAGCCTTTGGCTCAGGTCATGATCCCAGGGTCCTGGGATCTAGCCCCACATCAGGCTCCCTGCTTGGTAGGAAATCTGTGTCTCCCTCTCCCACTCCCCCTGCTTGTGGTCCTTTCTCGCTGTGTCTCTCTGTCAAATAAATAAATTAAATATTTAAAAAAAGAAAGAAACCAAATCTTAAGTTAATTTTAAAATGAAACATAGATAAAATGAAGACTTTTTTTTTTAAGATTTTTATTTATTTATTTGAGAGAGGGACAGTGAAAGAGAGCATGGGAGGGGGGAAGGTCAGAGGGAGAAGCAGACTCCCTATGGAGTTGGGAGCCTGATGTGGGACTTGATCCCGAAATCCCAGGATCATGACCCGAGCCAAAGGCAGTTGCCCAACCAACTGAGCCACTCAGGTGCCCAAAATGAAGACTTTTTAAAATATGGGGTATTTTAGAACATATGAAATAATAAATGAATATAAAACTATATATACACTATGACACAAAGATATAACATGCAAAGAACAAATGCTTGATAGATATACATTAATATTTAAGGCTCATTATTTCTGGGGGGGTCGATTACAGGCGATTTTCATTTATTTATACTCTTTGGTGTCTGCCAAGTTTTCTACAATATATACTGTTTTTATACTTAAAAAATTGAGATGACTGAACACCAAATTTATTGATCTAATTTGTCATTACATGTCATCATAATTAAGGATGAGATCATTTCAAAGTTAAAATTATAATCTATCATTTTTCATCTGTTACATAACTTCTTAATTAAAAAAAACCGATTTCTTATAGAGCAGGGTTGTTTCTGAAATATTCCTCTTAAAAATGTTTTTATTTTCATTAATCAGTTCTTCCTTCATACAGGTATTTATGGAGTACTTAGTGCCCAGCCTTGTGCCAGGTACTGAGGATACAGCAAAGAAAAAATGGGCATAGGCTCCTCTCTCTGAGGAGAGAGACTCATTAAATGGATCCGCACAAAACTGTGAAACTTGCTAGGAAGGAAAAGGAGCATGAAAGTTTTTTTTGTTTTTGTTTTTGTTTTTTTAATACCAAAGAGAACGCCTTTGTGAGTTTCTGATTTTTTCCAGGTTAGGTAGTTGAGCCTCAACTCCTACTGTCTATGAACCACCAGAATGCAACAGCAGGACCACTTTCAAGTGGTTGTCAACAGAGAACAAGAAAGGACCTCTGCACCTAGGCAGTGACGTGAAACAGCTAGGGGGTTATGCATGCTTCAGTCATCCGTCCTGCTTAAGTTATGTTTACTGAGGACCTTCTATGGGTTGAGCATTGTTTCAGGGAAAGGGGATGAGTGGAATAGTGTCCCTGACAAGGGTCACACCATCTAGAAAGGGGGACATACAGGAAAACGAATACTGATACAAGTGAGCGCATATCCATGTGAGATTCCAGAGAAGGAAGTTCTGAGCTTTACCTGATTGTGTTTTACCTGAGTGTTATTTGAACAGGGTCTTCAGGGACAAGAAATAAGAATTTGCCAAGCAAAGAGTGGGGAGGAGACAAGCAATCTAGATAAAGGGAATAATATTTGCATAAAATGTTAAAGAACAAGGGAAATTCTGAGAACAGCAGTTAGTATGGGACTAAAACAAAGACTAAATGTGGATAAGTGATGCATTTAACAAAAATTGTAGAATTTATATCATGGCTGAAACTTTGCTAGTTGGTATGAATAAATAAGAAAAAGGCATGGTTGGGGCGCCTGGGTGGCTCAGTGGGTTAAGCCGCTGCCTTCGGCTCAGGTCATGATCTCAGGGTCCTGGGATCGAGTCCCGCATCGGGCTCTCTGCTCAGCGGGGAGCCTGCTTCCTCCTCTCTCTCTCTGCCTGCCTATTTGTGATCTCTCTCTGTCAAATAAATAAATAAAATCTTTAAAAAAAAAAAAGAAAAAGGCATGGTTGCTGCTTTCAAGGATATTTAAGCAGTGGTAGAAATAGGAAATAAAATCAGCAATTAACAGTCTAGTAAGTGTAGGAGAAATGATAGGAAAGGTCCTGGACACCTCTTCAGGATCAAGGTAGAACTAGGAATGGGTAGATGATTTTTTTTTTTTAAAGATTTTATTTATTTATTTGACAGAGAGAAATCACAAGTAGGACAAGTAGGCAGAGAGGCAGGCAGAGAGAGGAAGGAAAGCAGGCCCCCTGCTGAGCAGAGAGCCCGATGTGGGACTCGATCCCAGGACCCTGAGATCATGACCTGAGCTGAAGGCAGCGGCTTAACTCACTGAGCCACCCAGGCACCCTGGAATGGGTAGATGATTAATTAAAGTGGTAAGCACAGGATTGTACAATGGAAACACAGAAAAGGGACACTGGATATAGTTTTGAAGAATTCAAGGTTGCCAACGCAAATATTTTATTATGTTCCTCAGCTGTTACAGAGTTTTGAGTAATTAAGTTTTAAACATTAACTTATTATAATATAGTATATTCAGATAGCATAGCAGTGAATAAAACAAAAAATCCTGATTTAAAGAACATTAAAGAGTTTTTCCTGGGGGTGCCTGGGTGGCTCAGAGGATTAAGCCTCTGCCTTCCGCTCAGGTCATGATCTCAGGGTCCTGGGATCGAGTCCCACATCAGGCTCTCTGCTCAGCAGGGAGCCTGCTTCCTCCTCTCTCTCTCTGCTTGCCTCTCTACCTACTTGTGATTTCTGTCTGTCAAATAAATAAATAAATAAAATCTTAAAAAAAAAAAAAAAGAGTTTTTCCTAAAGCAACATGATGGATTCATCATACATATGGATACATACAGTTGTGCTACACTTTTCTCTCTCAGTATTTTTTTTTTAAGTAGGCTCCATGCCCAGTGTGGAGCCCAATGTGGAGCTTGAACTCATGACCCTGAGATCAAGACCTAAGCTGAGATCAAGAGTTGGAAGTTTAGGCAACCGAGCCCCCCAGGTGCTCCACTACCCTTTTATCTCTTAACAAAATATTTTGAACATTTTTCCACATCAATTTATACCAGTCCACCATATTCTTTTTTAAGAGTTGTATGGTATTCTGTTGTATGGATGTACCTTAGTTTTTTAACCAGTACTCCGTTGATAGATAATTTAAGTTTTCTAGTTTTCTCTATAACACTTACTTTGGAAATGAATACCTTTGTTTATACATTACTGCATACTTGGACTAACATTACTTTGGAGCAAATTACTTAATCTCTTTGTGGCTGATATCTACAGAATTATTGAGAGAATTATCAAACTAATTTACTTATCTTTTTTATCTTTTATATATATATATATATATATATATATATACACATATTTTTTTTTTTTTGACAGAGAGACACAGCGAGATAGGGAACAGAAGCGGGGGTGGGGTTTGGGAGAGGGAGAAGCAGGCTTCTGGATGAGGAGGGAGCGTGATGCAGGGCTTGATCCCAGGACTCTGGGATCATGACCTGAGCCAAAGGCAGACGCTTAATGACTAAGCCATCTAGGTGCCCCTAATTTACTTATTTAATTAAAAATTTCTTGCTTAGAGCTTGGCTAAAGAGATGTTCTCTTAAACTACTATAATGGTATGTTCATTAATAGCTTAAAATAATTATGTGATAAATCCTTTCTTTAGTTTTCACTATATGAATCAAATTATAGAAAACATGCTGGTTGGAGATAGGTTCTTATATTTAATTGTTCAGTTTGCTTTTTATTTTTTATGTTTTTATTATTTTAAAACATATTTAATTTATTTATTTGTCAGAGAAAGAGCCAGCAATCACAAGCAGAGAAAGCAGCACAAGCAGGGGAAGTGGCAGGCAGAGGGAGAAGCAGGCTCTCTGCTCAAAAAATGGAGAGAGCAAGGAGCCCCATGCGGGACTCCATCCCAGAACCCTGGGATCATGAACTGAGCTGAAGGCAGATGCTAGACAACTGAGCCACCCAGGCATCCCCTGTTCAGTTTACTTTTTATTTTATTTTATTTCATTAAAAAAAAAAGATTATTTATTTATTTGACAGAGAAAGAGATTACAAGTAGGCAGAGAGGCAGGCAGAGGGAGAGGGGGAAGCAGGCTCCCTGCTGAGCAGACTCTGCTTGATGGAGGCTCAATGTAGGGCTTGATCTGGGGCTTGATCCCAGGACCCTGATCATGACCTGAGCCAAAGGCAGAGGCTTAACCCACTGAGCCACCCAGGGGCTCCTATTTGCTTTTTAAAAATGATAGTAAAGTAACAAATTTGGGTGTCTGGGTGGCTCAGTGGGTTAAGCACCTGCCTTTGGCTCAGCTCATGATCCCAGGGTCCAGGGATTGAATTGTATGTTGGGGCTTCCTGCTCAGTGGGGAGTCTGCTGCTCCTTCTCCCCCACTCATGCTCTCTCAAATAAATAAATAAAATCTTTAAAGAAAATGTAAAGTAACACAGTCTCTTACGAAGTATAAAGAATAAAATAAAGATCCTCTATTATCCTGTCACCTAGAAATAAGCATGGTTAACATTTTCATTAACTATTCAATTAGATCTCTGTCCTTTGATTCGTACTTTATTTAACCAAAAATAGTTCATTAGGTATTTTTATAACGTTTTATTTTTTATTGGTATGCTGTGAAACTTATTTCATATGCTTTTTTTTTTTTAAGATCTTATTTATCTTGTCAGAGCACAAGCAGGGGGAGCAACCCACAGAGAGAGAAGCAGGCTCCCCAAGGAGCAAGGACCTTGATGAGGGACTCCATTCCAGGACCCTGAAACCACGATCAGAGCTGAAGGCAAACACTCAACCAACTGAGTCACCCAGGCTTCCCAACAATTTTCTTTTAACAGTAAGTACATCATGATATTTATTAATTTATACATAATCTCTACTTTCAACCTGGGGCTTGAGCTAGTGACCCTGAGATCCAGTCACATGCTCTACCAACTGAGTGGTTCAGGTAGCCCTACGTCATTTTTTTTTTTTTTTTAAGATTTTATTTATTTAACAGAGAGATACATAGCAAGAAAAGGAACACAAGCAGGGGGAGAGGGAGAGGGAGAAGCAGGCTTTCCACTGAGCAGGGAGCCCCATATGGGGCTTGATCCCAAGACCCTGGGATCATGCCCTGAGCCAAAGGCAGACACTTAATGACTGAGCCACATGAGCACCGCATAAATCATCATTTTTAATGGCTTTGTATTTACGTATGGATGTGCTGTACCATAATTTATTTACTCAGTCTCTTCATTTATATGAATTCAGGTTGTTAATTCTTTTTGGCAGTTATAAGCAATATATCAATTAATGTCTTTAAAATTGTTGGACACCTTTTCCACTATTTTATTAAAATTAACTGTAAGATGTAGAATAGATAGGCAAAGGGTATCTTTTTTAAAAATATTTTATTTATTTGTCAGAGAGAGAGAGAGAGAACAGGCAGGAAGAACAGCAGGCAGAGGCAGAGGGAGAAGCAGGCTCCCTGTGGAGCAAGGAGCCGGATCCAGAACTTGATTCCAGGACGCTGGGACCATGACCCCAGCCAAAGGCAGCTGCCCAACCGACTGAGCCACCCAGGCGTCCCAGGCAAAGGGTGTCTTAAAGAACTTTTCTTTTAAATGAAAGCCAAACTATCTTCCAGAAACGCTGCATGGATTTTGAGTCTTGATATGGTTATGCAAACACTTATTCCTTCTACCCTCATCTAGGTTCTTTTAAAATCTTTGCCAGTCTAATATGGGAAAGGTAGTATCTCATCATTAGTTTTATTTTCATTAAAAAAAAATTTCTATTGAGGTATAATATCTTTTCATATAATTTCTGACATACACATGACTAGCTTCTTTTTTCTTTCTTTTTTTTGTCCTCTGACTTTCTAAGACATAGTATGGTTATATTTCTTTCATGATTTGTAAGAGCTCTTGATATATTTATTATGTAAATCGAACATTATTAGATATTAAGAGAAGTAACTGAGTACGTATAATTAAATATTAAGCAGTTTGTCGTAAATGTTACAATTGTTTCTCCATTTTGTTATTTTTTGAGTTGTCTTGTGGAATTGGAAAGGCACAATTTGTGTGCATATTACCAATTTTTTGTTTCTTTTTTTTTTTAAAGATTTTATTTATTTATTTGACAGAGAGAGATCACAAGTAGGCAGAGAGGCAGGCAGAGAGAGAGAGAGAGGAAAGCAGGCTCTCGGCTCAGCAGAGAGCCCGTTGCGTGACTCAATCCCAGGACCCCGGAATCATGACCTGAGCGGAAGGCAGCAGCTTAACCCACTGAGCCACACAGACGCCCACCAATTTTTTGTTTCTTGAACGCACATCATGCTTAGAAATAGAGGAGAAGCAGGTCCTGTCCCAAAACATAAATTATTTATACTGAAGCACTGTGGTGTGGTGTTAAAGATGTGGACTAAGACCCCAGCACATTTGAGACAGACAGTCAAGCCTCCATGCCGCGCAACCTTACGTACATTACTTAACCTAAACCAGTTTCCTCGTCTGCAAAATGCGACAAATAACACCCACTTCCTCGGTTGGTATAAAGACAAAATGTCTAGCACAGACAAGGCATCCAGCTTGTGTTAACGTTCTTTTCTTTGCTCTCCGCGAGGTATTAATTGCCAGAAATGTCTATCTCTTTGATGCGGACTAAACAAAAAAAAGGTTGGGAAGTATAATTTTTGTTGAGTTTACATTCAAACATTCTATCAGGGAGCTTTTAGAACCAGTCCATTAAACTACAAACCCCATAATGCTTATAAAAGGACCATAAAGTTTCTGGTATGAAGCCTTTGTGGCTTGGGGGAGTGCGGAGAGCCACGGACTTTTTATTTACTGGATTTTCTCTCGTTGAGACACCTCCTTCCATTTTCCCCTACGCACATGTGGTTACTTCTCTTCCTCTTAGAAAGCTAACTTCACAGGTTTCAAAGTGAGCCTTCAGTTACAAAGCGAAAAACGATCGCAATTAGAGAACTGTGAATACCATGAAATTCATTAAAAAAAAAAACAAAACACCCAAACTGTGTGGAGTGCGTGGGCCAGAGACACCGTTGAAATAATTCCCACCTCCTGTAGACTTAGACTTAGCAGGAAGAAAAACGATTGGCACAATCACATCTAGGAGCCATTTTTACCCTTTGAGAATCCGGGCTTAGTTGCCACCGAGTTAGTCTCCTTGCTACCCGCCTCGCGTGGAATTATTTACTTCCGACACGCTCGTATTTGCATACGATGTGAATCGAACGCTTCTTGGCGCCCAGTTAGCCGCGCGCCGGCCCCGCCAGCGCTCCCGCCGTGTAGGGAAGTGTACTGGCGAGCATGTGATCTCCCTTCCGCCCAGGCCCCGAGCGCGGTACCCAGTGAGTAGAGCGCGCCGTGGCGACTCCGAGCGTCCAGGCAGAGAAGACGCAGCGACACGCGCTACTCCGGCTGCCGCGGCTGCAGCGGCTGCCTCCCGCCTCAGCCTTCCTCTCTCACCCTCCCAGAGGCCCCACCATCCCTGGCTCCTGGGCGGCCCCGGGTGGGGGAGGGGCAGGAGGAGGGGCTCCTCAGGGAGCGGCGGGGAATTCCCCCTTCCACCGAACGTTCCCGATTGTTCACCGTCCTCACGTCAGCAGCAGGGGGTAATCCCCGACTCCAGCTGCTCCTGACGTCACTGCACGGAGCCACCGCCCCCCACGCGCCCCTACCTCCGGGGCTTCCTCGACGCTCCGCCCCTAGACGTAGCCACGCCCTATTCCCCTCCCCCCAGCCGCCCGACGTAGAGGGCGGAGCTTTTTCGGCCGGGGCGTGAGCGGTTGCTTGGGCCAGAAGGTTCTCTGGTGGAGGCGCTCCTCCTGCTGCCCCGCCCAGTAGGTTCGTTCGCACCGCTTCTTCCACACCCTTTCTCCCTCCTCCTTCTCCTCGCCCCGCCTTTCCCCTCCCTTCTCCTCAACCCCTCTAGTTCCTTCCCCGCCTCGCCACCTTCCACGATCTCGCGAGACTTGACCCAGAACATTGCGGATCGGGTCGGCGCCATTTTGGGACTGAGACTGGTTGTGGGGGAGGGAAAAGCGGCAAAAGGGGATTATTCAAAGTACCGAAAACCTCCTCCCGGGATCGAGCGCAGCGGCACCCCCAGGCCAGGGGCACCTCTGGTGTGGCAGAAGGTAACACCGTTCTCTCTGCTCCGCGCTGGAGTCTGGGGGAAAAAGGGGGTGCCCCTGTCGGCGTTGGGGTTTGAGGGGTCGGGAGCGGCGTTGGCGGCGCGAGGTGTGAGGCTGCCCGCGGACGCGGTGTGTGTGTGTGGGGGGGTGGCGGAGAGCAAGGAGAGAGACGGAAGGACGGCGCTGAGAGAAGCCCCTTTAGGTATTTACTCGGCCGCGGTGGAGTGGGGGTGGCGGTTGTGGGGAGGGGGTGGATGGCTTAGGCTTGGTGGCTGGGGGATGTTTGGCGGAGGCTGAGAACGGATCCGACGCTTTCCGTGCTGGATCTTCCTTCCTCCGGCCTCTCGCACACGCCCGCCTCCTTTGGTACTACTGCTCCTCTTAGAGGGCCGAGGGAGTCGAGGCCGAGTTGTGGCCTTCGCTTGTTTCTTCAGTAGCGCGCCCGCTCTTCCTTTCCCGGGTCCGTGGTCCTTGCTGTGTATTGAGTCTAATACTACCATGTACTCCGGAGTCCTGTGCGGCCTGAAGGGACCTATTCTGGTTTTGGAGAGAACCACTCTAAATGGGATTTACGAGCACGTTTTGGTACCTTCCACCCCCTCAGTGTTGGGAGAAACCTGTTTTCTTAATTCAAGGAAATGGGGACCGACACCTTTATCCCACAGAAGCCGGGAAGTCTCCCCCTCAGGCAAGTTTAAGGAATGTTCTTGCCCCATTTCTCACCTCCCTACTTTCTACCCTTCGTGGAGAAATTATGTCTTTTCATTTAGACATATCTAATTTGGAGAGAGCGTCTTTCTCTTTATATCCCTTTTTTCCCCCAAGTTCTATTTACTGATACTCCATGGCACCAAACCGGCCTGTTCTTTTCCTTGGGCCCCGTGAACTGAAAATAGAGAAAATCTTTTTTAAGGTTGTGGGGCAGTTCTTAATTTTTTACGCGAAAGTGTAGGAAGTTTATGTAATTCCCCCGTATTATATGCGCACCCCCTTCCCTATTGAAATCACTCCTTCTCCGTAACATCTCCCACCTTTTCCTCTTTTATTCTGAAGTCTTTTTCATCCAGTAGGCTGTTTTGGGGCGCTTGCTTGGGCTGAGCCTTTTTTCAGACGCCGGTAGAATTTCGTAGAAGTGAGTTTCTCTCCAGAAGTTGACTCTTCAAGAAGGGGGTTAATTTTTAAGCTCAAAATTAAAATTCAGTGTGTAATTTAAGTTTTTTTTTTTTTTTATAACTTTTACAGGTGATTGAATTACTCCTATATGAAGATCATCTAGATTTTGTGTAAAAGGCCCCGGATATTTGAAGTGGCCATTTTGGGATTACAATGTTTTTGGATAATTTTGCCCCAGAAGTTTATTAAAAGTGGCAAGAATCATCTCTGAAGTGAATTTATAGTAGTTGAACAATTCTACAAGCTGCTTAAAAGAGACCCAGGCATTTCTTCAGTATTTTGGTTCAAACGGATTCTATAACTGGTTAAATTCAGCTGGTGGTATTTTTGCCTCTTCCCCCTACCCCCATCCCTCTCCTTTAGTTGTTTTTCAGCCAAAACTGTAAGATATGTTTGATTTGTGTACTGAATAGTTTCGGCAGTTTCAGATTACTGTTTAAATATTGCTGAAGTTTCTTGGCAGTTTATTTTTACCTTTATTAAAAATTTTAGGAATTTTTGACCTCAGCCCTTTTCATGTCACAATGGGACAGCTTTTCTAAATGAAGACATTGAAAGAATACAGAGTTTTTTCCGTTTTATCTTTTATTTACGTGGAAATTTAAGATGTTGCAGTTTTCCAGCAGCATGGTAGTATTGAGATAGCTATGTGTCTCTATATGCTGATGTTTAGGAATGCTCTTCAGATGTGAAATTTTCTTTTTGTTTTTGCTTTTTTGCTCATAAATTGGATATTTCATCCGGAGTGGATAAGTACAACAGTTGACCAGTACATGGAATAAGAAAGAAGACTTTAAAATCTTAAATCCAAGGAACTTGGCTAATTCTGGAGATAGCCATATGAAAACTTTAAAACAGAAGTATGGGTAGCTGACTTGAAGTAACTCTATGTCAAATAGTCATAGGTTAAGTATCTTCAAAGAACTTGGATATTATATCAGAGGATACAAAATAAAAAAACAAACTGGAAAACATAAAGATTACAGAGAAAAACCCAACACCTTCCTGTGCAGTCCTGTTGGAATTTGTAAGTATTATATGGTGAGCAAATCATACATTCATTTGTAACTGTAATGAGAGTCAAGTTTATTCTGTTTGGAAGCCGTTCAGTTTCTTGGAATAATACTGTTTGGCTTCAATTTCCTGGACAGTCTGAAGACTACCATTAAGTAAATTGAAATGCAGAAAGAGTTAAAATTTAAGAATATTTCAGATCACACAGTACTTTTTTTTTACGTTTTTTGTGGTTATGAAGTGAAAATCCTTGTGAGTATTCATCATAATTTTTATGGATTCTTAGATTGGTCAAAAGGTTAGGAAAAAACAAATATTTCATGTGTCTTGCTAGTTAGTTTACTTTCGAAATATGAGTTGAGGCTGCTTTCTAAAAAATGAGTTTAGAGTTGCTGTTTAGTTTGGTAGTTTAAATTATAATGTATGATTGGTTTTAAAGCCTGATTTTCATAATAATTCATAATTCTTTTAAATAACTTGATGTATTTTCTTTTTGGAATGTTATGCTGATCAAGTTTATAAACAAAACTTTTTTAAAAAGTTGGCAGTATTTCTGTAGTAGATCCTTTGGAAAGCAAGGATTATGTTTTAATAATACTTAAAGTTTTCAGTATTGAATAGTGTTTTTAGGTACCCTTAGTTATATAGTTTTTCAGTGATTCCTAGGCATACGAATGTTTGTTACTAAAAAAAAAAAAGTAAAATTTATTTTTTAGACACTGTTAGTGATATATCAGTGTAGCTAAAATTAGCTTATTTCACTGAATTATCTTTATTGGATAAACAGTTATAGTTTTGAACATCTTACAAAGATGGCTTTATAACTTGTCAGTTGCTCTTTTTTATTCCAAAACAGAACTTTTTTTCTATGCTGTTGAATCCCTTTATCTCACTTAGAGCAGAAGATTGTAGGTATTCTGTGTTTATTTTCTATCTAAAATTGAGATTAGAATTAAGTAATTCCCTCTGTTAAAATAGACTGGGTTATTTGTGTTTTGTCTGTCAGAGCTGTGTAGTACTTCTCATAGAGCGTCCACCTTGATTTATATATAAAAAAAAGGCGAGACCGTTCTCCACCTTTTCCCTTCAGAGAGACTATTATTTGCATTTCTGTCTACAAATATGCATTACTTGTCTACAAATATGCCTCTTAAATGTGATAAAAAAGTTGAAGTGGAAGTAAATGGTCTTTTTTCATAGAAAAGAACATTATTTATGATTATTTTCCTTTAAATTATTCCTGCTGATGTTACCCAGAGCCATGATAACAGGATCAAGATAATTCTAGAGACCGGGTTTTTAAGAATTAACGTTAATCTTTGAATTGTCTAACATTAGTGAACTTTGCTTATAGCAATTGTTCATGGACAGTTTACTTACTTGAATGTTTTGATAAATCCTATATTCTTGGCATCAAAATAGATAGCAGTAGTAATTGGAACAATTACTAGGCTGTTTCTCCCCAACCTCTCCTTCACCTTTTTTCCTCATATCTACCCTACTCTTTTTTTTTTTAAATCTCCTGTGCTTAGACTGTAGGTCTAAACATAATAATCATGGTAATTAACATTTAAGGTGATTGTGTCATGTATTTTACTGTGAACTTTACATAGTATACTTTAGCTCTTAGAATAATTCTGTGAAGAAAGTCCTATTATAGTTACAGTTATGCAGGTGAGAGAATTAAGATTTTGGGAGATTGAATCTGGGAGATTGAATCTTGGTTAGGACCAAGGTTAGGTGGAAGTCTTGACCAAATCTCCAACTCTGACTGGAGGGCTCCATATTTTTAATTACTGTGCTATATTGCTTTCTTGTGAATTGTACTTCGTTAACTCCTATTTGGGTGTTATCTCTGATATTTTTGTTTTTTCTTCTGTATACTGCTTTTTGGTTAATATTGATTACTAATGGCACAGCTTGCATGGAGCACTGGGTGTGGTGAAAAAATAATGAATACTGTTTTTCTGAAAATAAATAAATTGGAAAAAAATAAAATTACATTACAAAAAAAAATATTGATTACTAATGGAACTTGAAGTTAAGCTAAATCCTCTTTGCACAGGTAGAAGCTGAGTGTCTGTTAGCTTTTACTTTTTCTCTGAGATGAGCCCATAGATTTTTGTGCTTAAAGTTCCTGACATTTGAGAATGGAGGAAGGGAGGAATAGTAAAGCAATAACAGGAGTGAACAGAAGAAGAAAGAAAAACGAAATTTAGAGAGTTACAGAGGGAATAAGTATGGGAACTTTTAGTTTGGGAGTAAAGTTAGCAAGTGAGGATATGGCTGAAACCCAGGCCAGATTGTCTTTGACATAACCACCTTTTGTCTGTTTAATTTTTGATAAAAATTTTTAGATAACAGTTTAGATCCAGGTAAGGGTAGCAATGTAGAAAAGGGGAAATGGCTGGGAGTCCGAAGGGAGACTTTTGGTTTAGTGTTTGGAAGATCTAGAAAGGGGCCTATATGACCTTGTGTATTTACCTAATCTCTTTGGTCTTGGGTTTTCCTGAAAACTGATGGAAATAATTTATATGAAGGCTTTTGGTTAATTGTGAAGTGTAATATAGGTGTAATGTTTTATCTTGATTTCCAGTATTTTGCGATTCTGATATAATACATGTCAGGTCAGTATTTGTTATAGTCTGAAGTTGTTTCTTCCATTCATGCTCTGTCCTTCCCCACTTCCAGTTTCATTTATTATCCTAGCTTGGTCCTAGATCAGGAAAGTACCGAACTAACTCATCTCTTTTTCCCTTTTAGCGCCATTTTCTTTTTTTCTGTGTAGTCTCTCACATGGCCAGAGAAATCTAAAGTATAGCTCTTGGGTTTCAGTACTTCAGCAGCACTTAGGTTGGTGGATTTGGCGTATTTAGGGAGAGAGTGTTGGAAAGAGATGTATTCTTTGTCCCCTTCTCCCCCTTTTTAAATGTTTTATATGTCAGGGTTTCCTGACGTCAATTTTCTTGGGCTGCATAGGTGGGTGTGGGAGACTGGTTTGAAAATTCTCCAAAATCCATCATTTTGAGGGTGCTTATATACTTTTCTGGGGAGCAGGTCCATTACTTGGCACAGGAGCTTCATGAGAAACAAAATGCTAGAATTACTGATAAACCTTTTGTGGTTGGATGTTTTTCAGTTTTACCTGCTTGCTTTCCCCCTTTTTTGTTAGCTACCACACCCACAAGAATAGTTACAGGCTTTTGCTTTATATCCTTTCAAGTAATTGTTAGTTTTTGCATCTTTTTGTACAAGGTATCCCTCTCATTTTCTTGTTCTTGAGTCATCTTTCTGTCCAGAGCTTGGTGTGTACGATGTTTGGTGTTTAATTTTCTGCCCTTTAATTCAGTTTACAGATTATATTTTTTGAAACCTTTTTAAAAGGTTTTTTCTGTACTTATCTTTAGCAAGAACAGGTTTTCAGATTGTTAAATATGTCATGTTTCCTTTGAAACTCAGAACTTGCAAATAGACCTTAAGAATTTCTTAAACCGAGGGATGCCTCGACAGCTCAGTCTGTATAAGTGTCCGACTCTTGATCACACTTCAGGTATTATTTTTTGTTGTTGTTGTTATTGTTGTTTTTTAAGGTGAGAGCGAGACAGTGAGAAGAGGCGCGGGGGGCAGAGAGACACTTTTTTTTCTTTTAAAAGATTTTATTTATTTGACAGAGAGAGCGGGAGAGCGAGAGCCAGAGCACACAAGCATGGAGGGAGAGGGAGAAGCCGGCTCCCTGCTCAGTAGGGAGCCAGCTGCGGTGACAGATACCAGGACCCTAGGATCTTGACTTGAGCCGAAGGCAATTGTTTAACCAACTGAGCCACTCAGGTGTCCCAAAGGGAGAGAGAGACTTTATTTTATTTATTTATTTATTTATATATTTTTTAAAGATTTAAAAAAAATTTATTTGACAGAGATCACAAGTAGGCAGAGAGGCAAGCAGACGGGGGTGGGAAGCAGGCAGCAGGCTCCCCGCTGAGCAGAGAGCCGATAGATCTCAGGACGCTGGGATCATGACCTGAGCCGAAGGCAGAGGCTTTAACCCACTGAGCCACCCAGGCACTCCTCGAAGAGACTTCAAAGCAGGCTCCTTGCTGGGCTCCAGCTCAGGCTCTCCTGAGATTATAACCTGAGCTAAAATGAAGAGTTGGATGCTTAACTGAATGAGCCACTCAGGCACTCCTTGGCTCAGGTCTTGATCTTAGGGTGTTGAGTTCAAGGCCCTGTGTTGGGCTCCACATGAAGCCTACTTAAAAAATTCTTAAACTGAGGGACGCCTGGGTGGCTCAGTTGGTTAAGCAGCTGCCTTCGGCTCAGGTCATGATCCCAGTGTCCTGGGATCGAGTCCCACATCGGGTTCCTTTCTCGGCTGGGAGCCTGCTTCTCCCTCTGCCTCTGCTGCCACTGTCTGCCTGTGCTCGCTTGTGCGCGCACTCTCTCTCCTTCTCTCTCTCTCTCTCTCTCTCTGGCAAATAAATAAAATCTTTAAAAAAAAATTCTTAAACTGAAAAATTGTCGTTACAAGTGCATACTAGTTAAAGAAATTAGTTTGCTTTTCAATGAGTATAAATACTCTCTTAATGAGTGAGTTTAAAAAAAGTAATAGTATTATCTCGCGTGGTATCTGTGGGTCAGAAGTTTGGCAGCAGTTTACCGGAGTGGTTTTGGCTCCCTCTAGGTCTTCCGTAAAGTCTCTGAATGGTTATCAGAGCTGCTGATACTTGAAGGCTTGATTGGGGCTGGAGGATCTTTTTCCAAGATAGTGTACTACTCATTGGCTTGGAAGCAGTTGATGCTGGCTGTATGGAGAACAAAGTTCCTTAACCATGGTGGATCTCCTTTCAACTCTTTGGGTATTTTTGTTTGTTTGTTTTTGTTTGTTTGTTTTAGTAATCTGTACGCTCAGCTTGGGGCTCGAACACAAATCCCCAAGATCAAGAGTTGCATTTACTGAGCCAGCCAGGCGCCCCCCCTTGAGTTTCTTTAAAATGTGGCAGCTGCAGTTCCTAGAGCAAGTGATCTCAGAGATTAGGTAGAAGCCAGTATATCTGTTACGACCTGTTCCAGAAGTCATTTCTGCCACATTCTTTTTGTTCCAAGCAAGTCATTAAGTCTAGCCCGAAACCAGGGTAGTGTAGTTAGGTTTCGTCTTTTCTCAAAAGAATTTGTGGACATGTTCACAAAAAAACACAGTAGGAAATCTTTCCAACCAGTCGTTGTCAGCATAATTAGAATTAGCCAGTCTTCACTCTACAGTTAGTAGGTTGGGCTGTTAGAACTTTAGAGAAGAAAGCATATTCTAAATTTATATAAATTCAGATTTAAATCTGTACATTTATAGTCACAGTCTGAGCTTTGGAGATAAGGTTTGTTTCCACTTGATACTAATCTTCCAATCATTGTAATGGGGGAAATTTATCATGGCGGGAGAAAACCCATAAAATTGACCATTTTAGCCATTTTTGAGTGTATATTTAAGTGGTGTTGAGTACATTCACATTGTTGTGCATTCATGACTACCTTTCAGTTCCAGAACTTTTCATCTTCCCAAATTGAAACTCATTGAAACTCTGTTTACCCATTAACCATTAACTTCACATTTCCGGCCTCCCTCGCCCCTGGCAATCACTATTCTACTTTGTATTTTTATGAATTTTTGATGTAGGTACTTAGTATAAGTGGAATTGTGCAGTATTAGTTTTGTAACTGGTTTATTTCAGCTTGCATAGTGTCTTCGAGGTTCATCCATGTTGTAGTATGTGGTAGAATCAGTTTCCTTCCTTTTTAAGACAAAAGAATGATCCATGGTATGTATGTATCACATTTTGTTTATCCATTTATCTGTAAACTGACATTTTGGTTATATCTACCTTTCTGAATTGATGACTAATGCTGCTGTGAACATGGGTGTACAAATACTTGTTTGGATTCCTGCCTTTTTTTTTTTTTAAATTCCTGCTTTTAGTTCTTTTGGGTATATACCAGAAGTGGAATTGCTGGTTCATACGGTAATTCTGTTTTTAATTCCTTGAGGAACCACCATACTGTTTTCTGTCAAGGCTGCACTATTTTTTATTCCTACCAGCAGGGCACATGGGTTCCATTTTCTCCGTATTCTTTCTGACATTTGTTGTTCTCGATGTTCTCATAACCTAGTGGTTATGAAGTAGTATCTCATTTTGGGTTTGATTTGCATTTCTCTAATGATTATTGATGTCTTATTTGTTTATTGGCCAGTTTTTCTCTTTGAAGAAAGGTGTATGTAAGGTCTTGAGCTGTTAATAAATTTGAGTTTCAGGAGTTCTTGATATATTCTGGAAATCAGCACCTGTCACGATGACTTGATTTTTGGTAACTGTTATTTATCAATGTTTTCCACATTGGCTGTTTAAGCTGGCTGTTTAAGCCCTTTAAGTGAATTAACTACTATTTTTTTTGTAAGATTTTATCTATTTGACAGAGAGCACAAGTGGGGGGTAGGGGGAAGGAAGCAGACTCCCTGCTGAGCAGGGAGCATGATGTGGGGCTGATCTCAGGACCCTGGGATCATGACCTGAGCTGAAGGCAGAGGCTTTAACCCACTGAGCCACCCAGGTGCCCCTGAATTAACTACTTTAATCCTGATAGTTTGTGTGGGTGGGAATGTCTTACTGTTCTTATTTTATGAATGAGAAGAGGAAAGCACAGAGATTTAAGTCACCAAGGTCACACAGTCAGTAAGTGGTATTTCTGAACCTACATATAATATCTAGAGCATAGACTTCCAACTATGATGGCTCATAGTTAAAGTTTTTATGAGGAAAGTGTAGAGAAAGCATACTCTGTTTCAGGACTGAGAAGGTAACTTATTCTTAGCTAGCTACTAAATTTTTCTTTTCCTTAGTGAGATACAGTTGTGACTTTTTTTTTTTTTTAAAGATTTTATTTATTTATTTGACAGAGAGAGATTACAAGTAGGCAGAGAGGCAGGCAGAGAGAGAGAGAGAGAGGAGGAAGCAGGCTCCCTGCTGAGCAGAGAGCCCCATGCGGGACTCGATCCCAGGACCCTGAGATCATGACCGGAGCCGAAGGCAGCGGATTAACCCACTGAGCCACCCAGGTGCCCCTAGTTGTGACTTTTTAAATAATTTTTTTTTTTTTAAGATTTTATTTGTTTATCTGACAGACCGAGATCACAGGTAGAGAGAGAGAGGGAAGCAGGCTCCCTGCTGAGCAGAGCCCAGGACCCTGGGATCATGACCTGAGCCGAAGGCAGTGGCCTAACCCACTGAGTGAGCCACCCAGGCGCCCCAAAATAATACATTGTTAATATGGGTTTATTCCCATTCAGGAATATCTTCTTTTTGGATCATTTAATAACCAATTTTCACAGTATTTTAGATTAGGAATTGCTTTTCCCAATTGCCATGTGAAATAAGTGCTCTTTCCATTTAGTGATTTTAAGAAACTTGGAGATTAATTAATTTACCTAAGGTCATCAGTAAGTGACGGAGTTGGGATTTGAATTTTGTTATCTGTATTCTTTTTTTTTTTAAAAGATTTTATTTATTTATTTGACAGAGAGATTACAAGTAGGCAGAGAGGCAGGCAGAGAGAGAGAGAGGAGGAAGCAGGCTCCCTGTGGAGCAGAGAGCCCGATGTGGGACTCGATCCCAGGACCCTGAGATCATGACCTGAGCTGAAGGCAGCGGCTTAACCCACTGAGCCACCCAGGCACCCCAGTTATCTGTATTCTTTTTTTTACAATTAATTTTTGTAGTGTTCTAAGTAGATCTTAACTTTGGTATAGCACTGTTCAATTGAACTTTGTGAAATGAAGGAAGCATTCTATGTTTTCATTGTTCAGTATGGTAATTGCTAGACTTAAGTCCTTATTTGAAATGTGGCTAGTGCAGATGAGGAAGTGAATTTTAAGTTAAATTTTAATGCAGATTTAAACAATAGCATGTGGCTACTAGCTATTAATTAGGCTTGTATTAGGCAGCATAGTTCTGTAGACAGTGATAGAGAATCCAGTCAGATCCATAGAACTTTTATAACAAGTACTTTTAAAAGTTCCCTTTATTACCCTGACATAAAATTTTATGCACATAAGATCATATTAATATGCTTCTAAAGTGAAAAAGATACGATGGTTACAATAATGAATTTTAATATGTAGTAGCACAGATGTGACAGTTCTAGAATATTTCCAAAACATTCTCACAGATTTCCAAAACACTCTCTGTTTGGCCTTCTTAAAAGAAACAAGTGACTGGTGTTCCTAAGTATTTCTGTCCTTTTAGGAAGAAAAGTCTGTCAGGTGGATTAATAGTATATTGGTTAGAGTATGTTTCATTTATCTTTCTAATACTAACTGCCATTTCAGTTGAATGGGCAGTTAGCCAACATTAAAGCTATCATATAATGGAGTGACAGTATTCAGTACTTGTAGAAATGATCAAAAGAAAAGTAATTACCAGTTTTTCTCTACCATGAATTGAAGGTATTGGGCTCTCTGCTTGGTGGGGAGCCTGCTTCCCTCTCCCTCTCTCTCTGAGTACCTGTGATCTCTGTCTGTCAAAGAAGATCTTTAAAAAAAAAAATTAACATTTTAGTAGTTGGTTTCTATGAAAGAATGTGTGCGTATTTATTTTTTAATAAAATGCAAACCCATTTTTAAACTAGGTATATTAAGGTATAATTTACATACAGTAAATTCACTCTAAGTGTAGTTTGAAGGTTTTTATTTATTTATTTAAAGATTTTATTTATTTATTTGACGGAGATCATAAGTAGAGAGAGAGGAGGAAGCAGGCTCCCCGCTGAGCAGAGAGCCCGATGCCGGGCTCGATCCCAGGACCCCGAGATCATGACCTGAGCCGAAAGCAGAGGCCTTAACCCACTGAGCCATCCAGGCACCCCTAGTTTGAAGGTTTTTAAAAGACATATCAGTTGTGTAATCCCACCACCTGAGAATGTGGAACGTTTACATCACCCAGAAAGTTACCCTGTTGTCCTTTACAGACCGTCCTCTTCCCTCACCCCTATTCTGTAGAAACCACGTTTGTTTTTCTTGTCTTTTGTGTTGCGAATTGTTTTCCAGAATTTCATATAGAGGGACCAAACACTGTATACTTTTGTTTCTGACTTCTTTCATGCATGTTATTGCATGTATTATAATCCATATTTTTTATGGCTAAGTGGTATTCTCTTGTGTGGATACACAGTAAATGTTTATCCATTCTCTGGTTGCTAGACATTTGGATTGTTTCCAGTGTTTGACTATTGTGAATAGAGTTTGTGTGAACATTTGCATATTGGATTTGGTGAGGAGAATGGTTTTCCTTTCTCTTGGGAAAATTACCCAACAACGTGATTGCAGGGTCATATGAATTTTGTGTATTTGACTGCTAAAAACTTGCCAGTGTCTGTTAACAGAGTGCTAAACCATTTGCATTTGCACAGCAGTATATGTTACATAGTTCTGCATTCTTGCCAGTATTTGATGTCTTTCAGTTTTATCTGTGGAGTGAGTATATGGTTTGAATTTGCATTGTGGGTATTTTTGTTTTGTTTTGTTTTTTAAAAGAATTTATTTATTTATTTGACAGAGCACAAGTAGGCAGAGAGGAGGGGGGAAGCGGGCTCCCTGCTGAGCAGAGAGCTGGATGTGGATGCGGGGCTGGATCTCAGGACCCTGGGATCATGACCTGAGCCGAAGGCAGAGGCTTTTAACCCACTGAGCCACCGAGGCGCCCCTGCCTTGTGGTTTTAGTTTATTTCCCTAATGATGTGTTTTGGTGGTGTCCAGATCTTTTGCCCATTTTTTAAAAATTTTTTTTTAAAGATTTTATTTATTTATTTGACAGAGAGAGATCACAAGTAGGCAGAGAGGCAGGCAGAGAGAGAGAGAGAGAGAAGCAGGCTCCCTGCTGAGCAGAGAGCCCGATGCGGGACTCGATCCCAGGACCCTGAGATCATGACCTGAGCTGAAGGCAGTAGCTTAACCCACTGAGCCACCCAGGCGCCCTCTTTTGCCCATTTAAAAACGAGGAGATTGGGGGGCCTGGGTGGCTCAGTGGGTTAAAGCCTCTGCCTTCGGCTCAGGTCATGATCCCAGGATCCTGGGATCAAGCCCCGCATCGGGCTCTCTGCTCAGCGGGGAGCCTGCTTCCTCCTCTCTCTCTGCCTGCCTCTCTGCCTACTTGTGATCTCTGTCTGTCAAATAAATAAATAAAATCTTTAAAAAAAAAAAAAACGAGGAGATTGTCTTGTTGAATTGTAAGAATTATTTATGTATTTTGGGTACATGTATATGAGATAACATGTTTTGCACATAAATTCTCTTAGTTTGTGTTTTGCTATCATTTTCTTTCTTAAGTCTTAAGATTTTATTTAAGAGAAAGCATGCAGTAGCATGGGGGAAGGGCAGAGGGAGAGGGAGCAGCAAGACTCCCTGCTGAGCAGGAAGCCAGAATCTGGACTTGATTTGATGGGAAGACTCTGGAATCAAGCCCTGAGCTGAAGGCAGCCGCTTAACTGACTGAGATACCCAGGCTCCCCGCCATCATTTTCTTAAGAGTGTGTTTTGAAGAATAGGTGTTTTAAAGTTTGAAGTAAAATTGTTTTTTTGTGTGTGTCCTAAAAAAAATCTTTCCTTGACTCAAGGTCACAGAATTTTCTCCACCTTTCCAATAGAAATTTTGTAGTTTAGCTTACACTTTTGGGTCTGTGATGTGATTTGAATGATGATTTTTTTTTTTTTTTTTTTTTTTTTTTTGGTGTGTGGTGTGAGCAAAGGTTTGAGGTTTTCTTTTTATTTCTCTTTTCTTTTCTTTTTTTTTTTTTTTTAATACTGTAGACAATGTCCCGTTGTCCCAGTTATTGTTGAGAAAGCTTTGTTACCCCTTCAATCACTTCAAAATAACGTCTTTTGAAAATCAGTTGCCTGTATGTGTGAAACTATTGGTGTACTTACTGTCATTGCTATATATTTTAAGTCTGTAGTTGATAAATATGGATGCTAGCATTTGACTTTTTCTGCTTTATTTTAAAATCCTGATGAGCTCTTTCATTTAAAAAAAATCTTTTATAGGAAATGTGGACTAAAAGAAATTGTTTTTATGGGCCTGTGAAGTAAGTAAGACCTGTTGCAAAATAATGCCATCTTGAATTGATAGGGCAGTCTGTGTGGCTTGAGGTGTTAGGTAGTATCTAATTTATACTTGAACATACTTTGATATAAATGACAGTATTTCTGTGTTGGAGGTGAGAAAGGAGGATGCAGACTATCAACTTAATTGACCTTTAAAACTTCGAATCACCAGAAGTTCTGGGATTTCTTGAGTGTTAGTCTGCTAGAGAAGATGTTCATTGCCTCAGTGGATGTTTTTATGCCTACTGTATGCCTGCTGTTTCATTTCTGCTGAACATTTAGTAGCAAATGAGGCAAAAATGTAAGATTCCTGAACTCTACTTGGTTTGCTCTGTTCTGTGAATACAGAGTAAAAAGAGTCTTTAAATTTGAATTGTGGTTTCATCCCTTCTAGTAAATAATAGCTATTTGTTGATGGCCAGGGCAGCCTTTATAAAACTCTTATTTCCTGCCCTAATAAAACTGGTTCTTTTCTTGCTTCACAAGGTTATCAGTAGACTCAAGTTAAAATAACAAGTGCTGAATGCTTTGAAATTGTAAAATGATACAGACTTTATTTTGCAGTATTGTTACCTCTGCCTCTCATAGTAGTGGTTTAAGGTCATTATGATCAGCCAGGAGGAATACGACTGGAGTGAGAGCATAGGTAAATGTAAATTGAAAGGATAGAACTAAACAAATCAGTTTTATTTATTATTCTTAAAAAGATTTTATTTCTTACAGAGAGAGAGAGAGAGAGAGTGTGTGTGTGTGTGTGTGTGAAGGGGGATGGGAAAGACAGAAGGAGAAGCAGAGAATGTGAGGACATGGTGCTCTCAATCCCAGGACCCTGGGATCATGACCAGAGCCGAAGGCAGATAAATGCTTAACCAACTGAGCCACCAAGGCACCCCAAATCAGATTTGTTTAGATTGCATTTCATAATATGTTTAAAATTGATGAAAACAGAATGCATTACATTTTTCTGAGGTAATATTTATGTAACCTGGGAAATGGTACCATAGTTTATTATATGCAAATGATCTCAAATTTAAATCTGCAGTCCACATCTCTTTCCCATATTCTACTCTTGTAATTTAACAGCCTTCTTGGCCTCATTTTACAAATTTAATATATCCCAAACGGCACTTTTTGAGTCTTTTAGCTCCATACTGCCTCCATTCTTTCCTTGTTCAGTAAATGGCAACACGGTTCATCTGTTTAAGCTGAAAAACTTGGAAATCACCTTTGATTTCTACTTTTCCTCTTGTCTAAACATTAAGCAAATCTTTTTGAAATAAGTCCTTTTTTATTCCACTGTCATTGTACTTGCTTAAGCCACCACCATCTTCTCTATTGCTCTAGCCTTATAACTTTGTTTCTCTGCCATTCTTGCCCCCCCTGCAGTTTATTATTCACAGAGCAGGGTGTTCCCACTGGACCTGAGAATAATATGCAGACTCTACCCTGTAAGAATGATTTGTTCCCTCCATTTCTTCTTAAGCCATTTGCCTTTTAGGGCCCTCTTTCTCTTCCTTCAACACACTGGCCATTTTCCTTCCTGTCTTAGGGCCTTTATGCTTGCTTATTCTTTCCCTTTGTTGGCTTAGCTTTAGTTTATGTGTTAGATTCTAGGTGACTCTCTAACCATTCTGTGTAAAGTGGGCAGCCCTTCTTCCTATACCCTTTGGTTTCTCTTAACGGATTATCCTATTTATTTCTTGCAGTGCACAGTCTCTATCTGGCTTACTTTCACTCGTACTTATCACATACTCTTCTGAGGGCAGGGGACCTTGTCTCATTTATTTGTTATATCCTTAGCACACTTACGTGCAGAGTAAAAGAATTAACATCTTAGATAATTTAGGTTGACTTATTTTTCCCCCAGAATTGAGTATGTGCAGTTAGTATTTTTATTATAGAACTGCAGTTTAAGTGTTTGGGGACTAGGAGAAATTTGTTAGATTATTCATAGCCTAGTTGATTCGTTGTCACATTATTTAGCAGCTGTTTTATCTGCCTAGACTTAAATAATTTGTTGTAGGAGCTTCTAGTCTGGTTGCTAGATTATAAAGACTGGTTTTGGATTTGCTGTAAGCATCCTGAAGGGGCTGATAAGGGCTTATTCATTATGACCTTGCCTTTAAAAATGTTCCCTAGAGGGGCGTCATTAGGCATCTGCCTTCAGCTCTGCTGGGGTCATGATCCCAGAGTTCTGGGTTGGAGCCCCAAATCTGGCAGCATGCTCAGCAGAAAGCCTGCTTCTCCCTCTCCCACTCCCCCTGCTTGTGTTTCCTCTCTTTGCTGTGTCTCTCTTTGTCAAATACATAAATAAAATCTGGGAAAAAAAATTTCCCTAGGGGTGCCTGGCTGGCTCAGTCAGTAGGGAGTGTTGACTGTTGATCTTAGGGTTGTGAGATTGAGCCCCATGTTGGATGTGGAGATTATTTAAAAAAAAAAAAAATCTTAGGGGGCGCCTGGGTGGCTCAGTGGGTTAAAGCCTCTGCCTTCGGCTCAGGTCATGATCTCAGGATCCTAGGATCGAGCCCCGTATAGGGCTCTCTGCTCAGCAGGGAGCCTGCTTCCCTTCCTCTTTCTCTGCCTGCTTGTGGTCTCTGTCTGTCAGATAAATGAATAAAATCTTAAAAAAAAAAAAAAGAAAAATGCATAGTGAGATGTCTTAAGGACTTTCCGTATGTAATTTAGTTGCCTTTGTTTTTCCTTCTAAGTCAACTGATAGTTTTCAGATTTTTCACATGAATTACCCTTTGGTCTCTTCAAATTCATTAAATTCATTTCACATGAATTACCCTTTAGTCTCTTATATTCATTAAAATGAGTTCTTATAGGGACATTGTGGAAATGGGAAAATGTGAGTGAAAACGTTTTCAACTTAGTCCTTTAACTTAGGAAAGGACAGTTTGATAAGAGGGCAGAGTCTTTTGCTAACAGAGTTGGCTTAGGTTAGTAGAAAGCAAGTTACGATTGCAGTGGTAGCTCAAACTGTGTTTGGGAGAATGTGTTTCTTCTGTGTTTGAGAGATTAAGATGTGTATTTTGTGTAAGGTTTGTTATAGCTGTAGGTCAGGGCAGTGCCTAACATGTGAAACTAAAAATTAGACTCAGAATATAGAGAATTACCTAAATAGATCTTATTAAGGCTAAAATGTTGTATAAGGTAAGGTATCTACCCTAACATATTCTCTGTTAGTTTATAGTAATTGTGTATGTGTTCTGTGGTTAAAGCTTCACTTAACACTCTGACATTGGGAACTTTAAAATGTGTTTCACATCTGTATAAAAAACTTTTTTTTTTTTAAGATTTTTAAAAATTTGAGAGAGAGCACACGTGTGTGCATGCGCATGAGAGGTGGGTGGGGCAGAGTGAGAGGGAGAAGGCAGACTCCCCCACTGAGTTGGGGGCCTGATGGAGGGCTTGATCCCAAGACCTGAGAGATCATGACCTGAACCAAAGTCAAACACTTAACCAACTGAACCACCCAGGTGCCCCTCTATAAAAACCTGGTGTTTATTTTGTTTTGTTTTTTGAAGAGATTATGCCAAAGCCCTAAACAAATTGCCTAGTTAATAGCATGTGTGTGTTTGTGTATGCATGTTTATGTATTCAGTATATATTTTAGCTTTTGTCTTCATAATAAAAAAGATAAGGTACTTGAATTTCCAAATTTTTCATTTCGAATCAAGGATCCTGTCTCTGACCTGTTTCTGAAATGACTAGTTCATAATGTTAGGCACATTTTCTAAATTCATTTGTTGAAGCTTGTTTGCTGCCTTTGGGATGCTGCCTTTTAGTTGTACTTCAGAAAAAGATTGGTAATGTTAGAGGATTCAAGAAATGATAAAGTTGAGTCAGAGTAAAGAGTATTTAAAATTACTTTGAATACATGTACCCAGTGGAAATTACAAGAAGTACAGGGTTTTTAGAAAATAGTCACCCCCTTATGCCTATTTCCCAGCTGTAGTTCTTAGCGGAAGAATTCACTCTTAAGTTTATGTATTTTTCTGGAGAGACTTTATATGTATATAAGCACATTTTATTCTTTTTAACATAAGTAGTAACATGAGGTCCACCTTGCTCTATAGCTTTTTTACTTAAGGACATATCTTAGAAGGTTGTTCCATATTTGTATATGTAAAGCTTCCGTATTCTTTTTATATTGGTGGTTTACTGTCTAATTAACCAGATCTCTTTCGCTGTGCTTGCTTTTCTCTTTCTTTTTCTTTTTTTTTTTTGTACTGTTTGAAACAATACTAATATCCTTGTAAATGTGGGGTACATTTTCTTTTTTGTTTTTAAGAGATTTTATTTGCTTATTTGTGAGAGAAAGAGAGAGAGAGGCACCAGCACAAGCAGAGAGAGAAGCAGTCTCCCTCTGAGTGAGGAGCCGGATGTGGGATTCTATTCCAGGACCCTGGGATCACGACTTGAGCCAAAGGCAGGTGCTTAACTGACTGAGCCACCTAAACCTCCCTGGGGTACATTCTTCTAAGTGGAATTTCTGAGTGTAATTTTGAGAGCTATGTTAAATTGCTCTCCATAGAGGTATACCAACTTAACAGTTTAGCATTAATGTGGTATCAAGACTTTTTTCTTGGGCATTTTGCCTTTTTCTTTTGAATTAGAATGAAAGTATTCATATTTAAGACCCTTTTCTGTCAACTCTTTATATGATTTTTTAAAGTGTTTTGTTCTCTTGATATGTAGGAACATTTGATATATGAAGGGAAGTCAATCCTTTGTATGTGCTGTTTGTGATAAGCATTTCCCTCGTGCTGTTTTCTTTGACCTTGGTTGTGAATTTTGTCATGTAGAATGCTTTTTGTGTTCGTGCTTACAATTGTGATATAAGTATATTTTTATCATTTGTTTTGTATGTTGACTTAGAAAGGCCTTCCTTCCCCCTTCTGTGATAATAAAATTTTTTCCCACATTTTCTCTTTCTTACAGTTAACTTTTGTTAGTGATTTTCTGTTCCTTTCAGTCCTCAAATTCAGGATTTTTCCTGCTCTTTCTAAATAAATCTAATGTGGAGTTTCAGCGTACTGTAACCAATTATGGAATTAATTTGATATTATCATAATTTAGTCTGCCGTATTTCACATTTTAGTAGTTTGAGGATGATCCTTACCATTAATTGTGGCTTTTTTTTTTTTTTTAAACCTGTAATTGCCACTTCTGGTACCAGGAAAAATGAGCTAATTGTGCTACTTTATTCATTTTC